>NW_006399847.1:5089739-5130282 GCF_000299155.1 Elephantulus edwardii
ATCATGCTTGGGAGGGTGGAGGGACAGCGCAGGAGGGGAAGACCCTCTATGAGATGGATTGATTCGGTGACTGGGGTAATCGGGATGGGTGTGTCAGAGGTGGTGCGGTTCGCGCAGGATAGAGCAGGGTTTAGAGCTGTTGTGCATAGGGTCGCTATGAGTCGGAAACGACTCGATGGCACATAACAACAACAACAAACACAAATTCAAGATATGACCTATAAATAAAAGGATAATAACAGTAAAGAAAAAGACACTTACAGAAGAGTGTCAGACAGACAGACACGTTAGAGTTAAAAATATTCAGTGAAGAAGAAACACCAGAGGCAGTCCATATTAAATATTCTTTGCCGATACTACAATGCAAATGCATTAATTCTTCTTCAACTTTGCTATTTACTATACAGTTTTTGCATGCATATGAGGTAATTGGAGGAAAAATCATAAGTTGAGTCTGATGCACCTTAGTTCTCAAAATTATTTCTTTGCCCTCCAATATTTTAAATAAGTCGCTGGCAACAAGTTCACCCAATGCATTTTGTTTTTCAGTTTCTTGTCTAATGCTTCCCAGAACATTTAATTGTGCTTATGTGAAACCTATACCTAGACCAAGAGGCTTTTGTGCAAAAACGTGCAGGAGAATACTGCACGGTTTAAAATTAAGAAAGGTGTGCATCTTGGAAACATCCTTTCTCCATATCTATTCAATGTTTATTCAAGAAGCTAGAATGCATCAAGAGCAATGTGGCATCAGGAACCAAAAACTTGCGTTATTCAGATGATACAACCTTCCTTGCTGAAAGTAAAAAGGACGTGAAATACTAGCCTCAGGAGATCAAAGATTACTGTTTATTTTCTTTTTGTAAGTTTTTTGCCTTGTTTTCTTTATGTTGAAATGTAATCCATATAGTCTTAAGAGACATCACTAAGTACTTCATGTTTCTTAATTTTCTGCAAGCAAGATTTTGTCATGTTAATATCATGTTGTTAATAATTCTTCCTTTTATCCTAATATCACATTATTCTTTATTTAAACTAGTTTGTCAGATTATTTGTTCAACATGCAGTTTGAATAATATTATGTGGTGCCGTCGAGTACAGTTCATACGATCCTATCAACAACAAATCTGAATTCTCTGTCCTATCCTGGGCCATCCTCACAATCTCTCACAAAACCAAGCATGTTGCTGCAGTCACTGTGTCAGTCTACTACAGATTTAATAGATACGTGAAAGAACACAACCTCAATGTATTCTGATTTAATATCATGTAATATTCTTTTGTTCTGCTCTAATGATTGCATCTTTTTAAAATTTTTATTTTATATTGGTTTGCATACAATGCCTCTTGATCTATATAAGGGTTCTGCATGACTGCATTTAAGTGTTCTTACCTCATTCTTTGCAATGTTATCCACATGATTGCATGACCTTGTACAGTCACTTTTGGGGCTCAACAGACAATTTTTTTTTCAAGTCAATCTTATTGTTAATTTTGTGTACCGTAAACCAACTATAGTCTCTTTGTTGGTTACGGAGCTCACTCTATGTTCTTACTTGCTTTTGTTGTTTGCTAGTATTTTGCTTGCATGTGATACCATTAATATTGTTCGATAATTTCCACATTCTGTTGTTGGATCATCCTTCTTGGGAATAGTAGCGAATATCGACCTCTGTTGGCCAGAAAGCTGTCCTCCAAATTTCCTGGCACATACTGGTGAATACACTCAAGATTGCATCTGCTAATGAAACAAGTCAGTTTGTACCCCATCAGTTTGTGGGGCCTTATTTTTGCGAATGACTTCAATGCAGCTTCCATTTTCTCTTTCATTACCATTGGCTCCAGTTCATATGGTATTTCCTGAAACTTTTCAGTGTCAATCAATTCTTTCTGGTACATTGACATCTCCTTTTGATGCTCTGGATCATTCAAATATACTGTTTATAGCACTTTTCAACATTGTGACACGAGGCTTAAATTGGTTTTTCAGTTCTTTCAGCTTGAGAAGTGCAGAGTGAGTTCTTCCCTTTTTATTCTCTAATTCCAGCTCTCTGAACATTTTATTCTAATATTTGGCAAATAATAGCTTGGTGAAGTTGGATCCTGGTGGGTGTTTGTGATTTACTTGAAAGCCCAGGAAAAACTGGGCATTTCTAATTGTGTTAGCAATCAAGTGTAAGCTGATTAACTCTATCTGATCTCATTTACAATCAGTTTGGGTGGGAAGCCTCTTGTGTGGCAAATAGGATCTGGTGGGTGAGCCTTTGTATTTAAAAGTATTTAAAAGGTCGTACTTGTGAATTGGATGTTTGTATTGACCTAAAAAGCACAGAGTTTTCACTGAAGAATTTCTGTTAGTTTTGCTTGTTTTTGTGTTTTTTATTATGAATGACACACCTATCCCATTATCCCAGTTACTATGTCAATCCATCTCATCATTCCTGTGCTGTCCCTCCACCCTTCCAAGCATGATGTCCTTCTTCAGGAACTGGTCCTTACTGACCACATGCCCAAAATATGTGATATGGAGTTTCAAAATACTTGCCTCCAAGGAGCAACTTTTTGTTCTCTTGGCAGTCCATGGTATGTTCAATACTCTAGCACCGCAACTCAAAAACATTAATTCTTCTTCTGTCATTTTTGGTCATTTTCCAGCTCTCTGTGGTATAGGAAGTAATTGCAAAGACCATGGCCTGAACCAGGCTCACCTTAGTTTCCAGACTGACATACTTGCTATTTAGCACTTTGGAGAGATCCTTGAAAGCAGCCTTCCCCCAGAGCAATTCTTTTTTTTTTTTATTTCCTGACTGCTGGTGCCAAGAGTGGTGGTTGTTCATAGACTCTAGCTTCTCAGATAATTTGGAAGAAATCACTCAGCATTTCTCAAGCTGAGAGAACTGAAAAAGTTAGGCCTTGTGTCACAATGTTGAAAGATGCTATGGGCAATGTATTGAATGACCCAGAAAGCATCAAAAGAAGATGGAGGGAATACAGAGTCACTGTACCAGAAATAATTGATTGACAATGAAAAATTTTAGGAAGTAACATAGGAACAGGAGCCAATGGTAATGAAAGATAAAACGGGAACTGAATTGAAGGCATTGGCAAAAATAAGGCCCCAGGAATCAGTGGGATTTTAATTGACTTGTTTCAATTAACTGAACTGTGCAGCCGTGAATGCATTCACTGGTTGATGCCAGGAAATTTGGAGGACAGCTGTTTGGCCAACAGATTAGAAGAGGTCTATATTTGTTCCTATTCCCAAGAAAGGTGATCTAATTGAATGCAGAAATTATTAAACAATATCATTGAGATCGCATGCTAGCAAAATACTGCTGAAGATCATTAAAAAATGCCTGGAGCAGCACATAAATAGGGAATTGCCAGAAGTTTAAGCAGAATTTAGAAGAGGCTTTGGCATCAGGTGTATCATTGCTGATGTCAGTAAGGAATATCAGAAGAATGTCTATTTATGCTTTATTGACTATGAAAAGGTATTTGACTGTGTGGATCATAACAAGTTGTGGATAACATTGACAAGAATGGGAATCCCAGAGCACTTAATTATGCTTATGAGGAACCTATACCAAAAACAGGAGGCTGTTGTGTGAACTGAGCAGGGAACACTGCATTATTTGGAATTGGGAACGGAGTGTCAGGGATGTATTCTGTCTCCATACCTATTCAATCTATATGCTGAGCAAATTGTGTGGAGCTGAGGAAGCATTAATTGCTAACAACCTCAATCTCTTCTCCATTTATCATGGTGCTGTTAATTGGCTGAGTGGTGAGAATTCTTGTCTTCTTGATGTTTAGCTTCAGTCTATACTGAAGACTGCAGGCCTTGACCCTCAATAAGTGCTTCAGGGCCTCCTCAGTTTCTGTGAGCAATGTTGTGTCATCTCCCTTCAATCCTGATGTCACATTCCTCTCCATAAAGCCCAGCCTCCCAAAATTATGTCCCACACACAGGTTGAAAAGGTATGGAGACAAGATGCACCTCTGACACACTTCTTTCCTGATTTTGAACCATACAATATTTCATTAACTTTTCTGATGATTTGTTTGTTGTTGTTGTTTTTGTTTTGTGTAACAAGTTCTTATTTAATCAGATACTATTTGGATTTTTAGGGTACCTTATAATTTATTAATTTTTTAAATTTTTTCATTTAACACAATCACTTTTTGAAGTAGTTTTTATTATCTGCATTTATATTTTAAGAGATCGACACTAGAAACAGGTGCTTTCTCAAGATCATTGTGGAAACCAATGGTAGATAGACACACTACTGTCCTGTTCTGTATATGTATCTATCAGTATTAACTCTCACAAAATTAATAGACACATACATGGGAATGGGATTCTCATTTTATGTTGTTGTTGTTATGTGTCGTCGAGTCGCTTGCGACTCATAGCGACCCTATATACAACAGCCCTAAACTCCGCTCTGTCCTGTGCCAATCGCACTGTCTCTGACACTCCCACCCCGATTATCCCAGTCACTGAATCAATCCACCTCATAGAGGGCCTTCCCCTCCTGTGCTGTCCCTCCACCCACCCAAGCATGATGTCCTTCTCCAAGGACCAGTCTCTTCTCACAACATGTCCAAAGTATGTTAGACGGAGCCTCAGAATCCTTGCCTCCAAGGAGCCACCCGGTTTAACCCTTTCCAGGATGAATCTGTTTGTTTTCCTAGCAGTCCATGGTATTCTCAATACTCTTCTCCAGCACCACAGCTCAAAGGCATCAATTCTCCTTCTATCCTCCTTGGTGATTGTCCAACTCTCTGATGCATAACAAGTGATTGCGAAGACCACAGCCTGTATCAGACGCACCTTAGTCTCCAGAGAGACACCATTGCTCTTCAGTACTTTGGAGAGGTCCCTAACAGCAGACTTTCCCATGGCAAAGTGCCTTTTAATTTCCTGGCTGCTGGTGCCAAGACTGTTGACTATGGAGCCAAGCAAACTAAAGCTGTGTATAATCTCAATCTCTTCACCATCCATCCTGATGCTGCCAATTGGTCCAGTGGTGAGAATCTTTGTCTTCTTGACATTGAGCCTCAATCCATACTGTAGGCTGCAGTCCTTGACACTCTGCAGAAGGCGCTTCAGGTCCTCTTCAGTTTCAGCAAGCAGGGTTGTGTCATCCGCATAGCGCAGGTTGTTGATAAATCGTCCATCAATCTTGACCCCACTGGATTTTTTAAATTTTATAGGATTCAAGAAACTTTTACATTGCCTTATCTCTCAATATTCTAACAAATTATAGTGTATAGATTCTAGCACTTCTTGTGACTTTTAAAAACTGATTAGCATGTATATAATTAATACCCAGTATAATAACTTTACATGTTTCTTCTTGTGTGACATAACTAGAGATTAAAACTGTTAACCATGGAATGAATATAAATGATTGACTACACAACTTTCTTTTTATGAAATCAAATTGGTAGCTTCACAAATAAAGATAAAAGTTACTAATCCTATGATCACTGACTCAACTTGAATATTCATTTTTTCCTATATCTTTTTTAAAATTGATTTATTTATTTTTCATTTCAATGAACATCTACAGAGATTTTGGAATTCCATTCATTCATTGTTGCACCCTTCTCCCCGCCCACCCCACCTCCCACCCCTCCCTCCCCCCACGTAGCTCCTCTCCTTGAAAAGCAAAAGAAAAGCTCTTTCATTGGTACACAATCCCCCCCGCACACCCCCAACCCCACCCTCACCCCAAAGTATAATCTACTCTGCAACCCTCATTCCGTACTCTTATAATAAACATAATGTCCTAAAATATAATACTTTTAAACTATTCTCTCCCTCATAGACTTCAATGCAGGAAACACAATTTATCTGATTATTTTTCCCTGGTCTAAGTTTTGCATCTAAAGGTTGTCCACAGTTTCTTGTGATCCACACAGTCAAATGTCTTTTCTTAGTCTATGAAACATAGATAGGTATTCCTCTGATACTCTTTGCTTTCAGCCAAGACCCATCTGACAATGGTCATAATGTCTCTTGTGCCACAGCCTCATCTAAATACTGCCTATATTTCTGGTAATAAAGACTCTGAATATTGCACTAGAGCTCTGAGAAGCCAACACCAAGGGAAGGAATCTGTAAGTTAAGGAGAGAAATGGAAGATTTCAAAGGGCAATTTGGGAAGATAAAGAAAGCATTATAAAGAAATGTGCAAAGGGCTGAAGTCCGAAAACCAAAAGGGTCGCATTCTCTAGGCATTTCTTAAGCTGAAGGAACAGAAAAACATAGTCAAGGCTCAGGTTGCAAAATTTAAGAATATTATGGGCAGAATGTTGAATGATTGAGGAAGTATTAAAAGGTGGAGGGAGTACACAACATTGTTGTACCCAAAAGAGTTGGCTGACACAGAAGAGGTAATGGTGATGAAAGAGGAAGCTCAAGATATTTTGAAGGAGTCGGTAAAGAACAAAATCCCAGGAACTGATGGAATACCAATTGGCATATTTCATCAGACTGATACTGCTGTGGACAAGCTCACCAAGTTGTGCCAAGAAATATGTAGGTCAAACTGACTGGAAAATATCCATATTTGTTCCCATTACAAAAAAAGGGTAATCTGATAGAGTATGGAAATTATTGAACAATATCACTCATGTCACACATAAACATGATCCTGTTGAAGTTTTGCTGACCTTAGTGTAACATCTGATGTCTACACATCATGTTTTTGCTTTGACAATTTAAATTGTTGTTATTATTGTTAGGTGTGTCTAGTTGAGGGCAACTTATAGTGATTCCATGAACAAAAAATCTGAACCCTCTCTATCCTGTGCCATCTTCATACTTTCTGACACACAAGAGCCCATTGCAGTTGTCACGATGTTAATCCATCTGATTAAGGGTCTTCCTTTCCTTCACTGATCCTCCACCTTTCCCAGCATCATGTCCTTTTTCAACAACATGCCCAAAGTATGTGAGACATACCTTGTCTCATTCTTGCCTCCAAAGAGCACTCTGTGTTCACCTTCTCCAAGATGTATTTGTTCATTCTCTTGGCCATCCATGGGATGTTCAGGATTCTTCTCCAAAAGCACAGCTCAAAGGCATCAACTCTTTTTCTGTCATACTTATTCATTGTTCAGTTCTCAGATACATAGTGATTTAGGTCAGGATGTTTTCTAACTTGAAAACAATGGCTTAATATATTTGCTATACATCCATTGGTCTGGTCTGGATTTAGCTAATATCATTAATTTCCTCAGTAACTCAGTGTTGCTATAAATGTGCCATCCTACCAAAGCATGTTTTTCCATATTTACACAATATGTTTGGCCTCTTCAGTAAATTAAAGATAATGAGAACTGGTAGTAGATTTTGTCTCTTTGTGGAGATGCTTTGAAAGATTGCCCTTAATATGTGTGTTATTAACAAGTTCTTTTGAAATCCCCCGAAGAGCAAACACATTCTCCAACTCTCAAATGACACTCCAAGTTAGATACTGTCTATTTTGCTGCATAGAGCATGGCCTCAGCCTACTTTTATGAAATATAGATGGTTTGGTAACTTCCAAAAATGTGCTGCCATTTCATATTGCCAGCATGTACCACTTTCTCAGAATCAAAGCTTAAACTGGGAAGAATTTCAATAGGCCTTTGATGTATTATCTTGTCAGGGGAAAGTGCCCAAACTGGCAGGAAAGAACTTTCCACCAACTATATAACAGACAGAAAGAGTTCCCCAGGCACTCAAATGATCCCACAGACCAGCAATTATCTTGCCCACAGGGTGAGTCGTTACACCTACAATATAAAATTTGTGCAGCATGGGAGAGTTTTCCTATTGGAAAAGCTTCCCTTGTGAGTCCTGTATCAGGGATCAGCAAATGGTTTACCTTTAAGGGCTAAAGAGTAAGTATTAGACTTTGTACACAATGGAGCCTCTCACAAATATTTAAATTTTTCTTTGTAATAAAAAAGTAATTGCAGACAGTATGAAAACAAGGGGATATGGGTTTGGTACTATTTATTAAAATAGACAGTTACCAGATTTTTTTCCCCTAGTTTTCAGAATCTTCTGTACATATCCTTGAATTTTGAATTCTTTATCTCTAACTTTGTGGATTTTTTAAATGGGCCTTTTTGAAAACTGCAATATGATTTGAGAGCTTCTGCAGAGCCTGGCTCCTGCAGAGGACTTTCAAACTGGATCCCAGCCCCATTGTGCCTACCAAAAGGCTTTTTGAAATAAGAGGGCTTATCACATTGTCTCACCTCCCTTAGGCAATCAACATTCCACCCTATTGCCAATCCCAGACAACAAACTGGAATCCAGTTTGAAAGTCCTCTGTAGGAGCTGGGCTCTACAAAAGCTTGTTGGCTAACATTGGTGAGCATTAGGGTGGTATGTTGTTTCACTAAGGGGTGTGAGACAATGTAAATGCCAAATGCAATAATAGTTACCCATGGTGGATAGTGTTTGTGGAGCTTCCCAATTAAAACAAGCTTGGAAGCGGGAGTGGTATGCACTTCTGAACTGGCTTGCCTCTGGAAACTCTATGAACATGGAGAAATGACCAAAGTTATACAAGTGTTCAGGTCTTTTGTTCACAGGGTTGGTATGAATTATCTAAAACTGGATGGCACTTAACAAGAATAACAACAACATAGAAAGAGCTATGCTGGCCTAGTGGACAGAAAGTTGTGCTACCAATCCCAAGGTGGGTGATTTTAATCTGCACCCCTCAGGCCTGGTTTTAATTGTTTTTGGTCAAACATTCTTCTAAGTGGTATAGCATGGGTCCATGCATTGCTGTACAGCGGTAACTCGTGGTTGCTGTGATGCTAAATAAACACTGTGACACTGATGTGCCAAATGTAATAATGGTGACACATAATGGATAGTGTATGGTGGAGCTTCCTGATGAAAACAAATCTTCCAAGCAGGAATGGCATCTACTTCTGAAATGGCTTGCCTCTGGAAACTCTATGAACGTGAAGAAACAACCAAAATTATACAATTGCTCAGGTCTTTCATTCACAGGGTCACTATGAGTCGTCTACAACTCAATAGCACTTAACAACAACAATGTGATTTGAACTACTGTTTATTTAGTAAATTGATTTTCTATCCATCAATTTACATGTAATTTACATCCCTGACTTTAGTGACAGTCATTACTTTATCAGTGTTCTTCTCACTTCATCTCTGGTTACGATTTTCAATCCTCCCTCTTTTCTGTCCCTTCCTACCTTCTGAGATTTATCCCCTGGCAAATGCTTCTTATTTCATCTTGTTCTAAGGAAGCTTGTAAATCTATTGCTCAGCTGTAAATTACATCCAAGGAGTGATTTCCTAGAAAAGCAGGCAGCTCTGGTGGCCTAGTGTCAAGAAGCTGCGTTGTAATCTGAAGGCACATGGTTCGAGGCCACCAGCTGCTCTGCAGAAGGATGGACAATCTCCTCCTATGAGATTAACTGCCTTTCAAAACTCAGCAGAGTGGAGTGTGTTATGGGTCAATTCCAACTCTATGGTATACAATAACAACAAGAGTTATTTCAGTTCCAGGCTTGAAAGGCTACTAAGATCTGAAACTCAGGAGTCTTGCATTCTCTTTCAAACTAGTACACTTAGTCTTTTTATGACTTTTAGATTTATTGCACTTTACCAGGGACCTCCTATCATGATTGTATTCATGAAAGGCAACCAAGGAAGACAGGCTCCATTTAGTTTTGGTTTCAGGGTGATGTTCACGTGTTTCATCAGTCCTTTTGACTCACAGTCTTTGATTCTCTTCTTTGTCTTTGCTTCAAACAAGAATAGGGGAGAGATCAGTTGATGTGCCTTGATGACCACTCACAAACTAAAAGTTGTCCTCTAGACTAAGTTGAAATAATATCATCATTACATTTACCTGAAGTGTTACATCAACACTTTGTAACATTATAAAAAAGGTTTTCGTGTGAGCAGCAGGCCTCATTCATATCTCCCACCCTGAGTTCAGCTAGCTGATGCTGATAGGCTTGTAGCTTTCTATCTCAAGAGCCACAATCTTCTTTTTCTTTCTGTGAGAACATTTTGGTATGATGTTCAGAGGAGCTCTTCCTTGGAAAGGGACATCATGCTTGAAAAGGTCAGTGTAAGAGAGGAAAACCCACAACAAGATGGACTGACAAAATGACTGAAGCAATGGGCTCTAAAGTGTCAGAGATTAGGAGGATGGGATGAGATAGGACAGGGTTCAAATCTGTTGTTCATTAGGAGCACTATGGTGATGCTCAGCTTGTGACATCTAACAACAAAAATTTTTAAAAAATCCATCATAGAATGACTCTGGAAGTGTTCCTTCTTTTTCATTGGTTTTTTTTTAATAATTTAAGTAGAATTGGTGTTAAATCCTCTCTGAAAGTTTGGTATATATAATTCAGCTGTGAAGCCGTCTGGTTCAGGATATTTCTTATTGGGAAGTATTTTTATGACCTTTTCAATTTCTTCTTTTGTGATGAGTCTTTTCAAGTGTTCTATATCTGTCCTTGTCAATCTTGGCAAGAGATGCATTTCAAGATATTTTTTTCATTTCCTCAGAGGTTTTCAAATTCATCAGAATACAGCTTTTCATAGTATTCTGATATTATCAATTTAATTTCCTCTGCTTCTGTTGTGATGTCACTTCCATCATTTCTTAATTGAGTTATCTGTATCTTCTCTTTTTTAATTTTTTTTGTCTTAAGTTTGCCAGTGGTTTGTCAATTTTATTGACCCTTTCAAAGAAACAGCTCCTGTGATTATTTCAATTGTTTTTCTGTTTTCTCTATCATTGATTTCAGTTCTTGTTCTTATAATTTCTTTTTTTCTAGAGGGTGTAGGACTAGATTGTTGGGTTGTTGTGTTTTTTCCTATTTTCTGAAGGTGCTGAGTTATTAGATCATTGATTCTTCTTTCTTCCTTTTTCATGTGTGTTCCTGTTGATATCAATTGCCTCCTGAGGACTGCCATAGCTGTGTTCCAGAGATTTTGGTAAGTCGTATTTTCATTATCATTTGTTACAATGATTTTTGATTTAATTCTTTACTTCTTTTATAAACCAATCATGTTCTAGCACAGAGTTTCCACATGAGTGGTTTTGTAAGCTTTACTCTAGGTGGTTAATTTCTAGTTTAACTGCATTGTGGTCTGAGAAGATACGTTGTATTCTTTCAACGTGCTTTTTTTTATTTTTTGAGGCTTGCTTTGTGACCTAATATATGATTGATTCTGGAGAAGTACCATGTACACTTGAGAAGAAAGTGAACTACATTTGAGTTGGGTACAGTACTCTGTATACATCCACAAGTTTGAGGTGGCTGATTGTATAGTTTAGATCTTCTGCATCTTTGTTGAGTTTGTTTTGAGTTGATGTGTCCTTTGGTAATAGTGGTGTGCTGAACTCTCCTATCATTATTGTGGTATTCTTTATTTCTTTCTTCAATGCTGTTAAATGTTGTTTTTATGCATTTTGAAGATCTATCATTTGGTGGATAAATATTGGCAAGGTTATGTCTCTTAATCTATTGTACCTTTAATCAGTATGTAATGCTTTCTATCTTTGATGGTGGTTTTCATTCTGAAATCTATCTTATCAGAGATTAGTATTGCCAATCGAGATTGCCACTTGCTTGGTATATTTTTTTCCAGCCTTTGATTTT
This sequence comes from Elephantulus edwardii, assembly GCF_000299155.1. Taxonomy (NCBI): domain Eukaryota; kingdom Metazoa; phylum Chordata; class Mammalia; order Macroscelidea; family Macroscelididae; genus Elephantulus; species Elephantulus edwardii. Next base: position 5,101,413 of record NW_006399847.1, read on the forward strand.
GAAGTCTGTCTTTCTTTTCTTCTTTTTTTTTTTAAAAGATGTGTCTCTTTTAGGCAACATATTGGTGGGATTTGGGGTTTTTTACCCATTTTGCTACTCTTTTTTCCCCTTAAATTCTGCATTTAGTCCATTCACATGAAATGTGATAATTGTCAGGCCAGGTTTTACTTTTGCCATTTGCCGTGTTTCTTTTCTGTTGTTTCTGTTTACTATGATCCATGCAGTTTCCTTTGGCATCTATGTGTGAAGGACTGCACTTAAAATTTCTTGTAGTTTTGCTGCAACAATGAATGACTGGAATAAGTCTCTGTAAACTTTCACTAAAATTCATTTTAAAAATTCTTGTAATTTTGGTCTTGTTTTCACAGATTCCTTTAGTTCCTTCCCCTTCATATTTGATGGATACCTTTGCTGGGTATAGGACCCTTGGCTTGCTGTTTTTATCTTTCAAATTTCTGTACATGGCATCCCATTGCTTTCTATCTTGCATAGTTTCTGCTGAGAAATCAGAACTTAATCTAATTGTTTCCCCCTTGTAGGTAACTGTTTTTCCCATGTTGCTTTTAGAATTCTATCCTTATCTCTTAATTTGAAGAATTTGACTATATGTTGACTTTTTTCTTTTTGGGTGAAGTCTATTTGTTGTTTTTGTTGTGCTTCTTAAATATGGATTTCCTCATTCTTCAAAATACCTGGGAAGTTTTCTTCTAGTACTTATTCCACAATCTTCTCAGTGATTTTTCTGTCACTTCCTATGTATGTTATTTCATTTGTTCCATTCCCACATGATTCTAATATTTTCTTCATTTTTCTTTACATCTCATCTCTGATTTTTTTTTCTTCTTCTAGTATTCTAGTGAGGCTCTTGTCTTCCAGCTCACTGACTCTCTGTTCTATTTCTTCAGTTCTACTTTTTTTACCTACCAGCATGTTGGACGTTTCTACCATTTCTATCTTAATATTCTGGATTGCATTTTCATGCTCTTCTGTTATTTACAGGACTGTGTTGGTTGTACTCTAGTTCTTATACCTCTTTATCTATTCTATCAATTCTTCCTTTAATCTTTTACTTTTTTCCTCCAAAGCAATTCAAGTTGCTACTCATCAATATATTTCTTCTGGTCTATTGTTTCTGCAGTCTTTGCTGTCTTATTGACTTCAATCGTTTCTTCGCACATTTGTATATTTTTCTGTAGCTGACCGTATAATTATTACCAAGAAAGAAAACTACAGACCAATATTTCTTATGAATAAAGATGCAAAAATCCTTTATAAAATCCTAGCTAGTAGAATCCAAAAGCACATCAAAAAATAATTCACCATGACCAAGTGGAATTCATAACAAGTATGCAAGGATGGTTCAACATAAGGAAAACAATCATCACAATTCACTATATTAACAAAGTAAATAACAAGAAGTATATGATCTTAGAAATTGGTTCAGAAAAGGAACTAGGCAAAATACAACGCTCCTTCCTGATAAAGATACTCAGTGAAATTGGAACAGAAGGGAATTTCCTCAACATAGATAAAGTATATATGCAAAACCAAGAGCCAAAATAATTATCAATGGAGAAATATGAAAGCATTTTCCTTGTAAATAGGGACCAGAAAAAGATTCCCACTGTCATCACTTCTATCCAATATTGTACTGGAAGTGCTTGCTAGGGCAAGACAATGAAAGAAAGAAATAAAAGTTACCCAGATTGGCAAAGAGATGATTAAACTGTTGCTATATGCAGATGATATATTAGTATACACAGAAAACCCTAAAGACTCACAACAACAACAACAAGAATTAGAAAGAGTAAATCAATTTACTACATCCAAAAAATCAGTATGATTCCTTTACAATAACAAAGAAAATTCAGAGAAAGAAATCAAGAAAGCAATACCATTTACAACAGCCAACCACAAATTAAGGTACTTGCAAGTGAAGCTAACTAGACATACAAAAGCCCTATAAAAAGAAAACTACAGAGCATTTCTGCAAAACACAATAAAACACCTAAAGAAATGGAAATATGTGCCCTGTTCATGAAGAGTAAGACTCAATATCATGAAAATGACAATCCTATTAAAAGCAATCTACATGCTATCCCAATCCAGATACAAAATTCCTTTTTCAAGGAGATTGAAAGAGAAATTATCAAATTTATTTGGAGAGGAAAGAGACCCTGAATAAGTAAAACATTTCCGAGAAACAAAAAATAAGGTAAGAGGCATAGCATTCCCTGACCTCAAAACCTACTATATATTTTGAATAGTATTGCATGAGTTCCTTGTTTTTCAATGCAGCATAGTATTCCATTGTGTGAATATACCACAGCTTCTCTATCCTTTCATTTGTTGATGGGCACCTGAGTTGTTTCCAACTCCTTGCTATTGTGAACAGAGCTGCGATAAACATGAGTGTGCATATACCTGCTTGGATGTCAGTTATGGTCTCTTTGGGGTATCTTCCCAGTAGTGGAATTGCTGGGTCAAATGGTATCTCTATTTGCAACTTTTTGAAAAAGCACCATACCACCTTCCACAGTGGTTGCACCATTTTACACTTCCACCAACAGTGAATAAGGATTCCAGTTTCTCCACTATCTTGCCAGCATGTGTTGCTTGCTGTTCTGTTAAATTTTGCTATTCTTACTGGAATGAGATGATATCTCATAGTTGTTTTAATTTGCATCTCTCTTAGAGCTAGGGATCTTGAATATTTCTTCATGTGCTAGTTAGCCATCTGAATTTCTTCTTTGGTGAAGTGTCTGTTCATATCCTGGGTGACCCTGGAGGACATTTTGCTGAGTGAAGTATCTCAGTCACAAAAGGACAAATACTGCAAGGTGCCACTGTTGTAAAACAGGGCTGACATTGGGGTTGGGGGAGACTGAAAAAGATGGTTTAAATAATGCATACTGCATTGAAACAGATTATGGAGAAAACTGTTTAAAGGGGATATGTTATTAGGTATTTTTGTCATGACAGAGGAGTCCAGAGCAAAGTCTGCATAGTGGAGTGGACCTGGGGGAGGGTTTGTAAAACAAGGAAAGAATTTTTCTTTTACTTTTCCAACAGGGTAGTGTACTATGGGGGAAGGTTGGGAGGGGAGAAAAGTGCAACAATGAATGAATGGAAATCCAAAGTCTGTAAATTTTCATTGAAATTAAAAATAAATTTTAAAAAAGTAAAAAAAAACCCAACCCACAAATCCCTACTACGCAGCAGTAGTAATCAAAAGAGAATGGTACTGGTACAATGACAGGCACATAGACCAATGGAAGAGAATTGAGAACCCAGAAATGGACCCAGCTATCTATGGTCAACTGATATTCGACAAGGGAAATCAAAGCTATCAAACATGGAAATGTCAATCTCTTCAACAAATGGTGCAGGCAAAGTTGGATTTCCACATGCAGAAAGTTGAAACAGGATCCACATCTCACATCAGACGCAAAAATCAATTCAAGGTGGACCTGGGAGTAAAGCTTCAATCCGTAAACTTCATAAAAGACAAACTGGGATCCAACTTAGAAGCGCTAGTCCAAGGTATAAAGAGACTGACAAATACAGCCATAAATGCACAATCTGAAGACGGGAAAATTGAATGAGACCTTCTAAAGATAAAATCCATGTGTGTATCAAAAACTTTTTCCAACAGGGTAAAAAGAAAACCTACCAACTGGGAACAAACATTTAGTAATACCATTTCAGACAAGGATCTTATAATTAAAGTTTATACTCCTGGACCTCCACAAGAAAAAGACTGTTAACTCAATTACAAAATGGGCAAAAGACATGGAAAGAATTTTCACAGAGGAAGATATTCTAATAACCAACAGACTCTTGGAGAAATGCTCCAGATCACTGACAATAAGAGAGATGCAAATCAAGACCACAATGAGATGCCATCTTACTTCAGGAACAGAGAAAAAGTTTAACAAGACAGTAAGTAATAAATTTTGGAGATGATGTAGCAAGATAGGAACGCTTATATGTTGTTGGTAGGATTGTAAAATAGTACAACCACTCTGGAAGGTAGTTTGGTGCTTCCTTAATAAGTTGAACACAGAAATTCCATATGACCTGGCTATTCCACTGCTTGGAATATACCCTGAGAAAATGAGAACTGAGGCACAAAGACTTGTACACCAATGTTCATATCAGTGTTATTCACCATTACAAGAACATGGAAACAGCCCAAATGTCCAACCACAATAAAATGGATTGGGAAATTATGGTACCTTTGTACAATGCAATACTATGCAGCACACAGGAGCAATTACTTTGTAAATTATTACCTAACTTGGGAGAGACTGGAGAGCATTATGCTAAGTGAACGAACTCAGTCCCACAAGGACAAATATTGTATAAAACCATTCTTGTAGAATTATTTTGAAGATCTAAGGGAGGATGAAAGCAGAAGACTGGGGATGTGAGTGCGAGGTGCGGATTAATCATGGGATTGTGCAATTTAATGGGTGGCGGGTGAGGGAAATTGGAAGAACCTTGTCTGGAAAAAATATATATTCAAATTTTGCAAATTACCTAGTATAAATAAACAATAACAACAATATCTGATTTTTCCTCCTTTCCTTAACTCAACTTGTACTTCGTAAACTAAATTTGATATCTGACTTTGGAAAGACATGCTAAGATGTATGAGCTGGATTATTCCTTTGGTGCTTCCCAACAGAGGGAAATGCAGACCGAGGAATTGGGACAAATCTGATTCAAATCCTCTCGCTGCCTCTTTGTAATCTTTGTAGTCCTTGCTAAGTAAATCACCACTTTTCTCCTAGGAACAAGATACAGTGATACTTACTTCATGTGTCCTTATGAGGAAACAAAATAGATAACATATAGAAAGCATAATTGAGTTTCATCTTGCTTGGATCCATAATTAACACTCTTGGTACGAGCAGGCAGAAAATAAGGAAATACATTGCACTGGGAAAATATGCACTTAGGGTCCTCTCCAAATTATTGAGGAGTAATGATGTCAGTTTGAGGACTAAGATGTGTCTGATCCAGGTCATTGTCTTTCTCATCACTTGCTGTGCATCTGAGAGCTGGACAATGAATAATGATGACAGGGGGGAAAATTACACCCTTGGGCTGTAATGTTGGAGAAGAGCACTGAACATCCCATGGGTGGCCAAGTGAACAAACCGACATGTCTTGGAGAGGGTGCAGCTGGATGCTCTTTGGAAGCAAGAATGATGAAGCTTCATCTCACATACTCTGGCCATATTGTTGGGGAAGGGCTATTCCTTAGAGAGTGACACGATGCTGGGAAAGATGGACGGTCGGTGAAGGAGAGGAAGGCCCTTGACTAGGCAGATTATTTACATGGGGACTGCTTCAATGGCTCTGTATGTCCAAAAGTGTTAGAATAACACAGGATAGAACAGAGTTCAGATCTTTTGCTCATAGGGTTGCTATGAATTGTACTTGGCATCATCTAACAACAAAAATAAATATCTGGGCATAAAACACCCAGACTTTAATTTTGTTCACTGCAAAAAGGGTCATATATAAAGCATTAGAATGTTCAAATGTACAAAACCCAAGGATTGTTGGTGGTTATAAGGGTAAGGAGGGACAGGTGAAAGAGGGTTCAGTACACAGGGAGTCTGGAGTTTCTGTTGAGGGTGATGGAAAGATGTTGTTGTTATGTGCCATCGAGTTGCTTGTGACTCATAGCGACTCTATTTACAAGAGCCCCAAATGCCATTCTATCATTTGTCAAACTTGCCGTCTCAAAAAAAAACAAACTTGCCGTCTCAAACACATTCATTCCCACCACTCCACTCACAGAATCGATCCATCTCATTGAGGGTCATCCTTTCCTGTGCCGTCCCTCCAGTATCCCATTCATTCAAGATGTTCCTCTCCAAGGACCAGTCCGTCCTTGCAACATGCCCACATTATGTCAGAAGAAGCTTCAGAATCCTTGACTCTAAGGAGCACTCCAGCTTCACCCTCTCCTGTTTGTTCTCCTAGCAGTCCATGGTATATTCAACACTCTTCTCCAGCACCACAACTCAAAGGCATTCATTCTCTTTCTATCATCCCTATTCACTTTCCAACTCTCAGATGCATAACATGTAATTGCAAAGACTATAGCCTAGATCAGGTGCACATTAGTCTCCAGCCTGATGTTGTTGCTCTTCAGTACTCTTGAGAGGTCCCTCACAGCTAACTTTCCCAATGCAATTCATCTCCTGATTTCCTGGCTGCTGTTACCAAGAGTGTTGACTGTGGAACCAAGTAAAATAAAACTGTTAACTATCTCAATCTCTTCACCATCCATACTGATGCTGCCAATTGGCCCAGTGGTGAGAATCTTTGTTTTCTTGATGTTGAGCTTCAATCCATTTTGAAGGTGGAAGTCCTTGACCTTCTGCAGCAAGTGCTTCAGATCCTCCTCAGCTTCAGCAAGCAGGGTTGTGTCATCCACATAAGGCAGGTTGTTGATATATCTTCCACCAATCCTGATGCCGCATTCCTACTCATACAGCACAGTGTCTTGGATGATCTGTTCTGCATACAGATTGAAAAAGAATGGAGACAAAATACATCCCTGATGGATCTCCTTCTTGATTTTGAACCATATAGTGTCTCCTTGCTCTGTTTTGATGACTGCCTCTTGGTCCAAGTATAGGTTTCACATTAGCACAATCATCCGGGAATAATTCATAGTGATGGGCACACAGAGTAATTAACATAATTAACTTGAATTATACATGGAAAATGTTGACATGGAAAATAGTTTGTTAAATATACTTTTCTATTTTACCATACATTTGTACTTTCTAGTAATTACTAAAATAAAATGAAACAGTGGATGATCAAAGACCCAAGCTCTGGGCATACCCACAAAAGATGTACAGATGCCCTTTTCTTTCTGTATAATACAAGTGGAAAGGTGATGATTGATCACTAATAACTGTGTTCAGAGTACAGAGCATCCTCATTAGCACAGAAAAGAGGTACTAATTTCATGGAAGCAGTAACTAAAAATACTTCTGAAAGCTTTCTGCCTAGAAAAAAAAATTGCAGAATTTTTTTGGTTCTAAAATTGTTTTCCAATTTGTTAACATTCAAAAAAGTGTTTGGTTTTATTTTATTGGGGCTTTGTTTTGTTTTGATTCCATAAAGTGGGATAGATTTAATTAGTGTTCCAACCCCAAATCAGTTTTTTATTATGGATATCTGAGTCCTGTGTAGCACAGGTTGAAACAGAATATTGTTTATTTTCCCATCCTTGCACTCATGCTTTTCCACATGGGACATATCTCTATTCACAAGTCAAGGTAAAGAACATATCCTGAATCAAAATAACATAGAATAGAGTCTGTGGGTAGTGCAAGCAGTTAACACACTTGGCTGTTAACCAGAATTTGAAGGTTTAAGTTGACCCAGAGGCACCTTAAAAGAAAGACTTGGCAACCAACTTTTAAAAAATCTTCCCCTAAAAACCCCATGGACCAAAGTTGAGCCCAAGCCAATGAGAGCTGGTGTGACACACATTGCATAAGCAACATACCAGTATCTACTCCAATGAGAACTTTGATGTTGCTCAAATATTCAAGATGATTATGTTTCTTCCTTTCTTATAACAGAGAAGGTACAGTTGTAATGCCTTCTTTTTAGAAAATTATCAACTTCTTCTCTCTTGCTGTAGGTAGATAGCATCTTTGTTGTTTCTTACCCAGACATGCCTTTATCCCTCAAAGCTCCAGAAGCAATTAAAAGATTACCTTGCTGTATGAGCAGACTATTGGAATATAGTGGGCTAAATACTCTAAAACTCTGTCTTTGAGTATTATCACCCAAAACACATCCACTCTATTTAATATGTTGTCGTTATTGTCGTGTACCATCAAGTTGGAACCGACCCATAACTGACCTTCCAGCAGGTTTTTAGAGGCAGTTAATTGCATGGGGAGAGATTGTCCATCCTTCTCTGGCACTTTATATGCAAGTACCAATTAAATAAAAATCTAAATAGTTCCCTAAAGACTCAGTTTTATCATTATGTAAAATTACGTTAAACATTTTAAGACCAAATAAGGCAATTATTTGATTCAAACCAGATTCAAAACTAAGCAGAAATCAATAGTATGGTTACTCTGTAAATGTATGCAGTCTGACAATAATCAATTACATTTTTAGGAAAAAATTCTAAGTGCTTTTTTAAAAACCTTTGGATGATGTAAAATGTATTTACTAATAAAATTTATGATCATTCAACCTTTTTACCAATAAAAGCCAATACAGTCATGTAGGGAGATTTGACAATGTACAAAAAGAGCATAAGCAGCACAATACCATTAAATAAAGGAAAGATTTAGAGGGGTATAGAAGAATTAATGGACATAAAATTAATGATAAAGTGTAGTTACCTGGTGGGTATTGAAATTGATGTTATACAGAATGTATATTAATTTCTTTTTAATTAATGTTACTGTTTCTTTGTCAAAACAAAACTTTCGTTTTAAATGAAAAGAATTTTCTTTGTATATTCCTTTATAAATAATGACTAAAAGAAAAATACTAAAAATATAATAATAATCTTATATTCTAAACAAATTTAGCATTACAAATTTAAGAAACTTGACTGTAATTCATGTACAAGTTTTTTTACAAAGTACAGCAAAATATTCTTTATTGGTGTCTTCAGATCCATAGAATGAAACATAGACTTTAAATTTTCTTTTGAAATTTCTGATGATAAATTCTTTACTGCAAATCATATCTCAAAGTAGTTCTTTTTATGTGGGGGAAAATATATATAACCCAAACAACCAAGACTGTTATCATTACTCTAGTATTCCATCCATGTATCTAAGAGTATGTAGTTTATAGCTTCTTGTTGTTGTTGTTATGTGCCGTCGAGTCGCTTGCGACTCATAGTGACCCTATGTACAACAGCCCTAAACCCTGCTCTATCCTGTGCCAATCTCACTGCCTCCGACACACCCATTCTGATTACCCCAGGCACTGAATCAATCTACCTCATAGAGTGTCTTCCCCTTCTGTGCCGTCCCTCCACCCTCCCAAGTATAATGTCCCTCTCCAAGGACATCTCCCTCCTTACAACATGTCCAAAGTATGTCACACGAAGCCTCACATTCCTTGCCTCCAAGGAGGATCCTGGTTTAACCCTCTCTAGGATGAATCTGTTTGTTTTCTTGGCAGTCCAGGGTACATTCAATACTCTTCTCCAGCACCACAGCTCAAAGGCATCAATTCTCATTCTATCCTTCCTAGTAATTGTCCAACTCTCTGATGCATAACAAGTGATTGCAAAGACCATATCAGAGGCACCTTAGTCTCCAGAGTGACACCATTGCTCTTCAGTACCCTTAGAAATGAATTTTTAAGTGATCATTTGAGTGATTTAACCTTAATCTTACCATGTTCCTAAATGTAAACATAAGAATACAACATGAAGAAACCAAGAGGAAAAAAAATCTTGGTTTTATGGAATTACAGCTTGACTTTAATACAAACTAAATACAAACACAGTATTTAATTAGCCACTTAGTCATTTGTCCTATAAAATAATGTGCTGAGATCAATCTGGAAACATTTATAAAAATCAAAATATATAAAATATCTTCCTCTATTATTCTAAAGACTCCACAAATAGATGCCCAAGCTGGAACCTGTCAGTTATCACATCCAGTGGTAAGCTACTGATTAAGTGCTAAAATATTACTTCTGACTTAAAATGAAATAGCTTCAATTAAAACCACATTATTTCTGAGATATATTGTTTTTACATTCTGTACAGAATTTAATAGTAGTTGATAAACCAAAAGGAGGACTCTTGGAATGTATGTGTCAAGGGGAGCAAAGAGAAATCAAGCAGACCAAATCTTAGCGAATTTTATCAAAGGAGAGTCACAACTCAAGGAAATACCATTAGAAAGAAAAGAATTTCTTTTTAAATTATTATAGAATATATTAATTCATATCTGCATGTATGGTTAGTTAATTTAGAAAATAATAAAGCAAATTATGAGAAACATACCTAACATGGAACCAAGGAGAAAATGCATTAAATGTAGGGATATTTTTTTCAAGTGGATTTTAATTTTATTTTTTTCTAATACCAATTTTTTCTAATTTATGGAGATATCTACCTCCATTCCAGTGGATTTATCATGCTTCATTTCACAAGTCATTGCTGTGAGGTTCCATTAGTCATTGAGACCTTACATAGAGCAAACAGAGTATTTATTATCTGATCCTGTACCATTCTCACAATTTCTGGGATGTCCATTGTGGCAATCACTGTCTCAGTTCATTTCCTTGTGGATCTTCCTCTATTTTAATGACTCTCTCTCGTCCAAGCACAATGTCTTTCTCCAGAGACTGGCCCCTCTTTGTAAATTGTACAAAGTATGTGAGACAAAATCTTATCATTCTTGCTTCTGTAAAGCACCCTGGTTGCCCTTCTTCTAAGATGGATGACTTTGTTATTTTGCCAGTCAACGGTATGTTTAATATTCTCCAATAGCACTATAATTGAAAAATATTAATTTCCTCCTTTTTTCTTATTCATTTTATTATTTATTCTTTTTATGTGTGTACCGTCAAATTGGATCTGACTGGTACAGGAGGCGATTGTTCCTCCTTCTTCAGCAGAGCATCTGGTGGATTTGAACCACCCACCTCTGGGATTGCAGTGCAGTTTCCTGCCACTAGGCCACCAGAGCTTGCCATTAACCGTATGCGTGTTGTAAAGGCCCAAGGGCCTCTTCCATCCTTGTCAAGGGGAGTGCTAACCTTCTCTCCTTTCATACAACACACCTTTTTTTTATTCATTATCCAATTTTCATCATTTATTGTTATCCACATAGTTGAATACCTTTGCATAATCATAAAACACCAGTAAACATCTTTCTTGTATTCTTTACTTTCAACCAGTATCTACCTTCATACAAGGCCTCTCCTGAATCTTGTTTGAATTTCTGAACCTTATCACCTCATTGCCATGGTGTGAAATTCACAGATAGCTGACCCTCCAGCAGGTTTTCAGAGGCTTTAAATGTCATGGGAGGAGATTGCTCATCTCTCTTATAGACTAACTGATCAATTCTAACCTCAAGCTGTTGGATTGGAAACACAACTCCTTACCCCCTTCCTATAAATGTACACATCAGCACCTGTTAAATAATCTTCAGCAAGATTTTACTTGTGTTTCTTCATTCTGTTATATTACCTTTGTGTGGTACATTGCAAATGCCTCCCAAACCTTTAAATCATGAGCCAAATTACATGACAACTGAATTAAGCTAATTCTTGCTGTTTTCCGCTGTCTTAAAATGTATACTTTCTTGCTTATTATTCTGCTGTCAGAGGCTTGGGGGGCTTATGTGGTTGGGTAGCTTCACATCTCCTCTTTCTATTACCATCTGGTTTGATTATTGCCTAGCGAATAGGAGTTTGAGAGCATGTATTCTAGCCCTAGCCCTATATGACCATCCTTTTTACTAAGCACCTTGTGAACACAAAGGAAAATCCAGAAGATTGTCTCTGGATACAGCACTCATTTCTCAGGTATGTAAATGCCCTGAAAGAATTAATAAAGTCGTTCAGTACTTGTATGAACAGTTAAGCAGAGATAATTTCCCTCCTGCATTTGAACCCTAGTATCTTATAAAACATATTTTAAGTTGCAAAAGTCCTTTTCAAGTGATTAATTCAATTTATTACATACAGTAATCTTTCTTTTTTCCTCTGAAAGATTCTAGCCTTTTATTGTTTTACTTGAAAGTTCTTTCAAGTTTCCAAATTTAAAAAAAATCCCATACTAAATGATTAATTCTAAAATAGTTGTAAAAAGACCTGCCAGCATTATTACTAGGGTCCAGGGAAATAAGTGAGTCAGCCAAAAAAGGGAATATGAGCATTAATACCTTAGTACCATAAGCATTTTGCAAATTCTATCATTAAGAAAACCACCATCTCAAAATCTAGACTTCAATTTTGGGTATGCAAGGCTAATTTGATATTTTGAAATGTTCTCATCTAAATAATAAAATTAATGTATCACATTTAAAAATAATCATATAATGAATTTATTTGTTACTGAAAAGATATTTTGTTAAATAGAAATTTACCTTCATCAAAATGCAAAACATTTCTTTTGGTTATTGCAAAAACTATTATCACTTTAAGGCATCAATAAGGTCTTTATTACATCAGCAATGAAGATCAAAATTCTGGGGTAATAGAACAGAACTTTTCTGACTGAATGTTCCAGAACACAATTTCACTCTGATTCTTGAGTCAGCAGCTTGTCTTGAAGTTGTTTGCTTCTGACTGCTAGTGTGCTATTACTGTCTAAGTTCAAAATTTCTAGTTGACTGGAAAGTTCAGACATGCGTTAGCTTTCTAACTATTTCTGGCATAGCTGTACAGGGTTAATTATAAGTACAAGGCACTATCCCCACCAGCAGACTCTCAAGGAATCCTTTAATTGATATTTCTTTCAGCAAACATGGTCTCCTTGGTTAATGTTAGCAGAAGAAGGATAATTATATTTCTATTACTTGAATACTTTCTGGGTTTGAGAAAAAAAATATTCCTTTCAGTGTTATGTAAAAATCTTACACTGTTCTGTTAATTCAGGTTGTACTACATTAGGATCACTACAGACAATGTAAGGAAGACTTATAGGTCTTCCAATCACTATTTTGTAATGAGAAAGTTTATGAGAACCAAAAGGAGCACATAACCCCAATGAGATACCAGCTCAACCCAGTAGCAGTGGTGAAGTTGAACAGGATGGTGAGCAATAAAATTTGGAGAGAATGTGGAGGAGTGGAAATATTTGTACACTGTTGGTGGAATTGTAAAATGGTACAATCACTGTGAAAGATGGTTTAGCATTTCCTCAAAAAGCAGAACATATAAGAGCATAAAAATCTCTTATGACCTGGCTATTTTACTGCTAGGAATATACTCTGAGGAAAATTGGAACTGAGACACAAATGAAGATTTATACACTAATGTTCATAGCAATGTTATTCACAATAGCAAGAAAATGGAAACATCAACAAAGGAATTGAGAAATTGTGGTGCATTCACACAATGGAATACTATGCAGTATTAAGGAGCAATGATTCCATAAAATATTATATAACATGGGAGAGTGTAGAGAGACATTATGCTGAGTGAAGGAACTCCATCTCATAAAGACAACTTTTGCCTAACAACATTATTGTAAAAATAGAAGGGTGAGTAATAAGATGTGGATGAAAGTCCAAAGGGGAAGAGGAGGGAGGGTAGGGATGTAGAGGGTGGAAAGCTAGATCTTAACATTCTGTTACATGAAGATGACAGCTGCTATTATGTTCATGTAGCATAAGATAATAATTTTAATTTGCATGCTTAATTCTACACAAAAGTTGACATGATCTGAAAGTAAAATAAACACAAACTGTTAAGATTAAGTCAACTATTCACTATTAATCAATTTCATGCATGAATATAGCATAATTTCTAGGCAACTTGATGGCATGGACCAAATCGAAGCAATCTACATGTATGAAACCTACCTATTTTTTTGGTATATTTTCATGAGATATAAAGGAACCACTTCAATGTTCTAAAATAAGTTTGTTTTAGCTATGTCAAAATATAATTTCAAAAGTCTATTTTTCAGCTAGATTTTTTTATGAATTATTATAATCATAATATGCAATGTCGTTGTTGTTGTTGACTGCTTTTGAGTTAAGCATAACTCATGATGACCCCTATTAAAAAAAGGCCTGAAGCCCCTCTGAAACTATCAACATTTATCAAAATTCAAAGAGTTTCTGGAGGCATACTGTTTAGGAAGTGGATGCCACTTCTGCCTCCAAGGGGAAATTATTCCTACAGAAAAGAAAACATTATTTATACCTAGAACTTGGACTTTGAAAGTAAGAACCATGGTAGGCAATAAGCTGAAAGTTAAATAAAATTACCTATCTAGCATTCCCTGGAGGAAACATGTCATGCAGACTTAAAGGAAGGAAGACAAAATTGGAGTAAGTACATATACAAAAAAAGGAATTAATGAAAGGGGAAAGATCCAGTGTGAAAAATAACGTATACAAATAGTATGAACTTTGTATACAAACCAGTTTAAATTTATAAAAAAATCGAGAATTGGTTTGAAGACTTACTCTGTAGTTAATAAAACATATAGTGATTTATTTTTGTTTTTAGTTTGATTTTCGTCGAACCTCTTTAAATTATTGCAAATATTTGTGTTAAAGTGATACGGTATGCTTTCCTTAAGAGAAGATTCTGAGCTTTGTTCATATTTTCAAAGGGACTAAATGAAGGAGTCATTGGTTTATTGCCAATAAATAAACCTTAACTTCTGAAATCTGAACTTCAAAAATCATTCTTTCACTAGTTAGATACACAAAATTGGGCAAGTTAATTTCATTTCACTGGGCACCAATTCTTTCATTTATAAAGTGACACAATTTAAGCTCTAAATAGTTATGATTCCATAGTAACACCATTCTTCTCTCTTGAAATAATATTAAAAATAAAGCATATGAGTAAAACAGATGGAGATAACATTTTAATTTCATAAGTTTTAATTTTATAAAAGCTGGATGGGGGAACATGATTTAGATCAGTAGCCAAATATGTTTCCATATACTTTATTATGCTATTTTCCTGCTTATATCAATACACTGCCCTCCCCCAGTACAGCAGATTTATCCCTCCTTAAACTTATTTCTTGGAGCAGCAGAGAATAAAAATCTTGAAGGCACACTTTTTAAAAATACAAAAGAACTTATATCCTCAGGTTCTTTTCTCAATTAAATTAAAGAGCTAAATAATTGATAGATGATTGATGGATAATCACCTCCCATGCAATTAATTGCCTCTGAAAATTCACTGAATATTGTAAGGATAGTACAAAATAGAGCAAAATAAAGTTTAGATCTGTTATTCATAAGATTACTGTGAATAGTAGTATATTGAGTGGCACAGAACAAAAACATCAAAAGGGTAAAATATTATGGGTTGACTTTTGTCTTCCTAAAACACATGTATGTGATGATATAGTGTATAAATTTTGCAATTATCCTCTATAAAGTGATGAACAGCTGTACAATTTTCATTCCATCACAACCATCATCTGATGTAAGTAAGAGGAGTTTCCCAAGGGTGTGATTCATAACACTTTTTGTCTCTTAAGAAATAAAAGAAGAGGAACGTGCCCAAGAAAGGAGAACTCAGAATCACCAAGATTCCCTAGAAATGAATTGTGTGCACTGGCGCTTAGGTAGCTACACTAGGAAGCTCCTTGACATCAGAGAAGGCCAAGATACATTGAGAACTTCTAGCAAAGGTAGGCTT
Organism: Elephantulus edwardii; assembly: GCF_000299155.1. Lineage (NCBI taxonomy): Eukaryota > Metazoa > Chordata > Mammalia > Macroscelidea > Macroscelididae > Elephantulus > Elephantulus edwardii. The sequence goes on from NW_006399847.1 coordinate 5,116,797, forward strand.
ACAGGTGCTGAGGGAAATCAGAACTTTTCTGCATAGGCATCAACAAGATGGAGCCTTTCCCTAAAGCTGTTATCTTTAATTTGGATTTCTAGCTTCCTAAACGGTAAGAAAATAAATGTCTAAATATTAAAGCCATCCACATATAGCATCTCTCCAGAAAACTAAGATATGACACCATCAATTTATTGCTCCATGAAACATAGGAATGCTAGAAAGAATTGTTGTTGTTATGTGTCATTGAGTCATCCACAACTCCTAATGGCCCTATGTAAAATAGCTCTAACCCTGCCCTATCCTGAGCCAGTCTCACTGACTCTGACACATCTAACACCATTACCCCATTTACTATGTAAATCCATCTCACCCAGAGTCTTCCTCTCCTGAATCCTTCCAAGCACACTGTCCTTCTCCAAGGACTGTTCCTCCTGGCCGTGTGCCCAAAGTACGTGAGACAGAGAATCAAAAATCCTGGTCTCCAAGGAGAAAAAAGTTTCACCCCCTCCAATACAAATATATTTGTTCTCCTGGTGGTTCATGGTATGTTCAATACTCTTCTCCAGTACCACAACTCAAAGGCTTCAATTAATCTGGTATCCTTATTCATTGTCCAGCTCTCTGACGCATAGCAAGTAATTGCAAAAACCATGACATTAATCAGGTGTATCTTAATCTCTAGACTGACATCACTGCTCTTTAGCACTTTGGAAATGTCCCTAACAGCAGACTTCCTCAGTACAGTTTGTCTTTTGATTTCTTGACTTCCAGAAAGAGTAGAGGCATATTATACTATAGACAGATAAACATACAAACCAGAAGGATTACTGGAGGTAGGACATTGTGGGTTAAATATAATAAATTTAATCTGATCAAACATTATATATAACTGTCTCGATAGATAGATGATAGATAGATAGGTAGATAGATAGATAGATAGATAGATAGATAGATGATAGATAGATATACTTTGAGAGTAAATGTTATATTTCAAAAATTTATATTAAGTAGATTCAAGTTGAAATCATACAATGTATTCACACCAATCTAAATCCACTGTTGTTGGGTTCATTTTGAATCATAGCAACTCTTCATCTCATTTTTAAAGCCATCAATCTTTATGGGAAGAAATTGTCTATTTTTCTTCCTCAATGGATTCAAACTGATGATCTTTTGATTAGCAGTTAGATACTCTATATACTGTAGCAATAAAAACATTAACCAGAAAGTTATTTTAAAACTCAGGGTGGTTAACGGATAAATTGAAGAATCAGTAGAAAATAGATAAGAGATGGCTGTGATTCAGAGTGAGTGTTCAGAGTAAGAGAACTGTAGAATGATAGAATGCCCTCGCCCTTGGGGATTTTCAACGTGACCTAAGGAGGAAGAGTGGGGATTGAGGAGGGACAAGAGATGTGAGAAATGGAGACAAGACAGGTTCTGATCAAGTCTCAATTTATTGAACTTTTTCTCAGACTTATATAGGGAACTGCCTAGGTCTTTAACGTAGGCCAGGTTGCTACAGAAACCCAGCCCCAGGATATCAGTTTACAATAGGAAGGAGGGGCATACCCCAAGACATTGAATTACAAACACTGATCCGGTGGTAAGCAGTTTTTTAGAGATGGGAGGGGCGGTATGAAGTGAGTATGTAAAATGAGGTCCACAGACAAAGTGTTGCTTGTGCCAGAGCCAAGACCCGCTCAGGGTGGCTTCTCACAAGAAAAAGAAAGTGCAACTTTAAAATGTAGGTCTTTGGAGAGCAAAGATTGAGTAAATGAGGCAGAAAGCTTTTAAAGTTGTACTTAATAATTAGTTTCAATTCTTCTACTTCCATTTTCTAAATTCGATAGGTAAATTAAAGTGATCAATATATACTTTACAAGCAATAAAACTGGAGCTATTAGTTTTTACCTGCCAAGAATTATACCTTAAATGGAGCTTTCCAAGTTGCATTGGACCTGCATAAATGACATCCACATTATTATTTACAGCTTGGTGTTTATGGTAATTTACTAGGCATTATTTCAATTATCAATTTATTACTTCTCATTTTCACATTCACACCTTCATTAACTTCTCGATCATGGTGAAGCATTTCTCCTTCACAGCAAGCCCAGTATTAGGGTTTACCGACAGAGGAAGCTAGTGGGCCTTGTAACAGGAAGAGAATGTCTTTGCTAGGTTTGAGACTGCCATTTACTGCTTTTTCATGGCATGGTCAGCAACTTCTGTTCATGTGCCTGTGGGTAGACATGTTGGAGGAAGGGATTGGGGTGGGGATGGTCATCTGGTGGGTCTCTAGTTGTGTGCCCAGAATGCCCAATCATTTAAAAGGCCACAACCTTGACAATGTTGGGCCCTGGATTGTTACGTGGAACACCTCCTTTAACAGTCAGCTACAGAAGTGGTGCAACTTGTACCAGCCTTGGGCTATTGAAATGTCACAGCTTGGCAGAGCATAATTTCTTCATTCCTAATTATAATAATGCCTAGAAGTCAACAAAATTCTCCTCTCATCTCCTTTGAGTCTGAACCAACTCAAAGCTGAACCTCAAGTGCATTTCCAAGGCTGTAAATGGCACAGGAGGAGATTGTTGATTTTATTCAGGACCATTATTGACTTTAAAGCACCTAGGAGGAGTGGGCTTTGATTTAGCAGCACAGCTGCCTATGGACCAGACCATCAGGACAGACTTTCATCAGGTGCTATTTGTGAGGCACATCAATGACTTCTCCATCCAGTGAGTCATAGATTTATTTGCAGTTTCCAATAATGTATATCCTCTTTCTGTTTTAGACACAGTTTGTTTTTAGCATCTAAAACTTCTATATCCTTAAGAACCTTTTTAGTTTTCATTAGTCAATTCCTTCAGCATCGCTCTTGTCTCCTGAATTAACTCTCACTGACACAGGCATGACATTGCAGCTTCAACCACTTCCTGCCATTCATTTTTCAGTGGCAACTCCATTTTTTTTCCTCTAAAACCACTTCTATTGTATAATTAACTCCTCTGTACTCATTTGAAAAAGATCCAAGGTGAAACCGATTTTATTTGTTTGTTTTTTACTTAATTCAATTTATTTCTATTATACCAAAACCACTACGTGATGGCCACAGTTGGAGCCTGGAGTCTCTGCATGGAGACTCTGGTCTGGATCTCTGCAAGATGGTCAGTGAATTCCTGGTAGCGGGACTTGGTGAACATAGTCACTCTCCACCGGTCGTGGAAATTTTAATATTAATTATAGGTCCTAGAACCTGAGTTTATTTATTAGAATAATTTCTGTGTTATTGAGTTGAATAATTCTTAACATAACAAAAAGGAGCAGAGTATAGGAAATAGAGTATTGAAACTGAGCAACTGAATAGAGCTTGCTATTTTATTTTCTCCACTTGTTCTGTTTCATTTTCACTTAAAAAATAGTTATTGACAGTATTATTGTAGAATTTTAATGATACTATTGAACTTGAGTTGCTGAAATGAATGTTTGCATTATAAAATTTAAGCTTCTCGCATTGCTGTCTAGCTACATCATATGAGATTTCTTCCTAAACTTTAGCAGAAGAGGCAGGGTTGAGCTGTGGTTTCTGGAGGGAAACAGACTTCTCTGTATTTCCATTCAGGTACTTTGCCATGAACATTGCTACATCATGTGGGATTTCTTAAGCTCAAATGGAAGAGGCCAGGTGGAGTCACTGTTTCTGGAGAGCAACAGTCATCCCACTTTAGGCCAAGAGGGTAGCACCAATATACAGGTCCTTCAAAAACATTGGCATACCCTAGGATATTATAGAGTTTAAACAACCTAAAAATCTACTAAGACTCGCATAATGTCAGGAAAGCATCAGTCTGCTTCAGTCATCATAAAAATCAAAACAACTCTTCTCCAAAAAATAGGGGGAAAAAAACCCAGACACAATGTACACCTCAGAAAGACAGAACCAGGAGAAATATTTTGATGTGGAGTTATTTGATTACTACAGAATAAATTTCAAATGATGGAAGAAACTATGGAAGCCATTAAGACAACACATACCCCAGAAACTGCAATCCTGAAGAAATATATTGATGAGGAGCAAATTGAACAACTACAAAAGCAAATGCAAAAGATGAAAGAAGAATTGGTGTGTAGGTAAAGAGGTGCAATAACTTTGAAAAATCATCACAAGACAGAGAAGGTTCAGCCAACACAGTACCGTGAATAACAGATAAGCATGAAAATGCAATAATATAATATTAAGATTGAAATGGCAGAAGTGTCCAACATGTTGGTAGGATAAAAAATAGAATTGAAGAGATGGAACAGAGAGTCAGTGAGCTGGAAGGCAAGAGCTTCCATGGAAACATACTAGAAGAAAAAATCAGAGATGAGAGGTAAAGAAAATGAGGAAACATTAGTATCATGTGGGATGACATCAAAAGGAACAACATACATATGATTGGAATTCCAGAACAGGGAGTGACAGGGAAATCACTGAGAAAACTGAGGAAGAAGTACTAGAAGAAAACTTCTCAAATATTCTGAAATTAATGGACTATGAAACCAAGGCAATTAATCATAATTGGCAACTGGAAATAAAGGAAAAGGAGACTGGTAGTTGGAAAATATGATCTTGATGACAGAAGTGAGACTGGAGATGTGAATTTTTACAGTTTAATCAATGATGTGTTCATTATTTTATTTTTGAAACACATAAATTCTGACTATGATTCATGCCATAGTTTTTGCAATTACTTACTATGCATCAGAGAGCTGGACAATGACTAAGGATGACAGAAGAATCGATGCCTTCGAATTGTGGTGTTGGAGAAGAGTCTTGAACATATCATGGACTGCCAAGAAAACAAATAGGTCTGTCATGGATAGGGTGAAACTAAGTTTCTCCTTGGAGGCTAGGATTTTGAAGCTCCATCTCACGTACTTTGGGCACGTGGCCAGGAGAGACCAGACCTTGAAGAAGGACATCATGCTCAGAAGGGTCAGCGACAGAACAGGAGAGGAAGAATCCAGACAAGACAGATTGACACAGTAATTGGGGCACTATGGATTGGTGTGTCAGAATTAGTGAGACTGGCTCAGGAGAGGGCATGCTTCAGAGCTGCTGTACATAGGGGTCACTATGGCTTGTAGGCAACCTCGATGGCACATAACAACAACAAAATATACATGAATCTCTCCTGATGGGCTACACAGAAATCAAATTGATCATATCTGTGTAAATAGTAGATGAAAAAGTTTAATATTAGCAGTCAAGAAAATGCCAGGAGTTGGCTGTGGAATAGATCATCACTTACTCTTGTGCAAGTTCAAATTTAATTTGAAGAAAATTAAAACAAATCTACAAGAACCAAAATATAACTATGAATCTGACTCACCTGATTTTAAAAACTACCTCAAAAATTATTTGATGCATTGAACGCAAATGACTGAAGACAAGATGAGTTGTGGGGCAATACTAAGGATATAATCCATGAAGAAAGAAGTTATTACAAAGACACAGGAGAAAGAAAATACTAAAATATGTGTCAGAAGAAACTCTGAAACTTTAATATTAAAAGACTCTAGAGAAGAGAGAGTGTCCAAAAAGGAAAGAAATGCTGAAGTTAGATAAATGAGCAACAGATTCCAAAAGGCAGCTCTGAAAACAAGACAAAGTATTGCAAAGGGCTGAACTCAGAAAATCAAAAGGGAAGAAATCACTCAGCATTTATCAAGATGAAAGAACTGAAAAAATTATTCAAGCCTTGAGTTGTAATACTTAAGGATTCTTTGGCAATGTACTGAATCATTCAGGAAGCATCAAAAGAAGATGGAAAAGATAGAGTTACTACACAAAACCCCCCACAAAAACCCTGGTAGACATTGAACCATTTCAGGAAGTAGCATATGATCAAGATCAATAGCAATGACAGAAAAAGTTCAGTCTACACTGGAGGCATTGATGAAATATTAGGTTCCAGGAACTGATGAAATACCAATAGACATGTTTCAACAAACAGATGCAGCCCTGGATGTGCTCATTAGCCTATGCCAAAAGATGTGGAAGACAGTTATCTGGACAATTGACTGGAAGGGAATCATAATTGTTTACATTTTCAAAGAAGATTAACAGAAAGTGGAAATTATTGAACAACATCATTAATATCACCTGCAAGTAAAATTTTCCTGAATATTATTCAAAAACAACTATAACAGCACATAGGCAGAGAACTACCAGGAACTGAATTTCGAGCTGCATTCAGAAGATGCCTTGGGATGAGAGATATCAATGTTGATATCAAATAAATCTTGGCTGACAATAGAGAATACTAAAAAGATGTTTGCTTGTGTTTTATTGACTATGCAAAGGCATTTGATTGTGTGGATCATAACAAATTACAGAAAACATTGAGAAGAATCCCAGAACCCTCAATTGTCTTCATGTGAAATTTATACATTAGGCTAAGAAGTGAGCATCTGAATAGAATAAGGGAACACTTCAATGTTTCAAACCAGGAAAAGTATATATCAGGGTTGTATCTTTTTCCCATACCTATTAGAACTGTATGCTGAGCAAGCATTTCAAGAAGCTGAACTATATAAAGAAGAATATGGCATCAGGACTGGAAAAAGACTCACGAGCAACCTGTGTTATGCAGATAACACAATCTTGCTTGAGATAGTGAAGTGAAACATTTGCTGCAGAAGATATAAGAACACATCTCAAGATCAAGAAAACAAAGTCCTCACCATTGGAATAATAGGAAACATCATGATAGATAAAAGAAAAGATTGAGGTTGTCAAGGATTTAGTCTTACTTGGATCCACAATCAGCATTCACAGTAGCAGCAGTCAAGAAATAAAGATATGTTACACTGGGAAAATCTGCTGTCAAGAACCTCTCCAAAGTGCCAAAACCAAAGATGATGGCTTAAAGCAAAAGTGTGCTTGATCCAAGCCATGGTATTTTCAATTGCTTCATATATATCTAGAAGTTGGACAATGAATAAAGATAAAAGAAAAGTTAATGCTTTTCAATTATGGTGCTTGAGAGTAATTCTGACTATCCCATTGATTGTCACAGAACAGACAAGTTTGTCTTGGTAAAAATGCAACAAGGTTGCTCCTTAGAGGCAAGGGTGGTGAAATGTCATCTCACATACTTTGGACATATTGTGAGAAAAGACTAGTCCTTGGATAAAGACATTATGCTGGGTAACGAGGAAGAAAGGTGGACTGTAATGTATTTAAGCAGGTGGGAGATTGTGAGGATGGTGCAGGATAGGGCAAGGTTCAAATCTGTTGTCCATAGGTGACTATGAGTTGTATTTGATTTGATGGTTTCTATCAACGACACTGAGCCTCTCTGGAATCCAGAGACATGATGCAGAGGTCCACAGGCTGCAGTGGAGGCAACCAAGGGTGCTACACATTGAAGGACAGTCCCGTCCATGACAGGGTAGGCACACTGAGACCCACTAAGAGCCTTTAGGCCCAACGCCCTATGCTAAGGACCATTAAAAAAGATTTAGCAGTGCCATTGTCTGTACCAATATTCCTACCCAGTACCCTAATATCCTGTAATAATTGGACATGAAATGTATCAAGTATGAATGTTCAAAAACTAGAAATTGTGAAACATGAAATTAAATACCTGAAGATTGACATTTTAGGCATTAATGAGCTAAAATAGATTAGTTTTTGCCACTGTGAATCAGACAATCAAATGGTATACTATGCTTGGAATGAAAATCAAAGGAAGAATGTGTTGCATTCATAGTAAAAAAGAAAATTTCAAGTTCTATTTTGAAGTGCAATATTGTGAGAGATGGGATATTATCCATCCACATACAAGGAAGACCATTAATATGACTATTATTTAAATATATATTCCTACAGCTAACACCAAAGAATTGATTGAGGATTTCTAAATACTTATACAGTCTGAAATTGGCCAAATATGCAATCAAGATGCATTAATGATAAATGGTGACTGAACACAGAAGTTAGTAACAATGAAGAAGAAATGGTAATCAGAAAGTATGGACTTGGTGATAGAAATGAGGCTGGAGATAGAATGATCAAATTTTGTGTGCTCAATGATTTATTCATAGCAAATACCTTTAAAACACACACACACACACACACACACACACACACACACACACATACCGACTTTACCCATGGACCTCATCTGATGTATTGCATAGGAATCAGATCGACTACATCTGTGGAAGGAATTAGAGACGAGCAGTACTTGCAGTCAAAACCAGACCAAGAGCAGATTGTGGAACAGATCATCAATTACTCAGATACAAGTTAAAACTGAAGCTTAAGAAAGTTAAAACGAGTTCTCAGGAGCCAAAATATGACTTTTAGGCTATTCCAGTTTAATTTAAGAATCAACTCAAGAACAGGTTTGAGTCACTGAACACCAAGATTGGAGCTCAGAACTGTAGAAGATACCATCCTTGAAGAGAGAAAAAGATTATAAAGAACGAAGAGAAAGAAACAACCAAAGTAGATGTCAGAAGAGACTACGAAAAAATTGCCTTAGAGCACTGAGAAGTCAAAACAAAAGAAATGCTGAAGTAAAAGAGCTAAACAGAAGATTTCAGAGGACAGCTCAAGAAAATAAAGCTAAATATTGTAACACAATACAGAAATAGATAGAGGCAAAGAATAAAAAGGGAAGAACTCGCTTGACATTTCTCAGGCTGAAAGAACTGAAAAAGTAATACAAGCCTTGAGTTGTAATACTGAAAGATGCTTATGGACACAATTTTGAATGATCAAAGAGGCATCAAAGGAAAATGGGGGGACGGAAAGAAGTCATTGCATGGAAAGTCATTGCATGTCTTTTGTCCTTTCTGCTTGGTCCATCATGGGGACATGGACAAGGCACATAGGACTTTGGCCTAGATGTGAGGGACCTTGGAGGGACCTCTGGGCAGGGGGAGTCCTGGGTGTGTAGGAGTATCCTCAGGCATTGAGGGGTCCTGCCTACTGTGGGATCCATTGTCTTCTCCACTTAATCTTAAAAACAACAACAACAACAACAACAAAAAACACCCAAAACCCAAAAAAAACACAACAAAAAAATAGTCAAAACAACAAAATCCTATCACATATATTTCATATGTTATTTACCAGGCCAGAAGCTCTGACCTCAAGTCTCAATGATTCCCACCAGAAGGGAGGGGAAGAATCAATCTTCTGGCCATCCAACAAAGATAGGAGGGAGCTTGCTCCAGCCCCTCACTTTCTAACCCCCAAAAAAGAATTACAGCAAGTGCTTTGCATAGATAGAGTCAGAAGTGATGGCAATGAAGGCCCCTTCACAGGGAGAAAAGGCAGGGGCTCCCCCCAGCCCCTCCTGGAGGCTCTGAGGAGGAGCATTTGCCAGGGTTTCTCTGGTGGAGGCCTCACAGGTCATTCTCACTATATGGGAAAAGTTTTTGATGCTCACAGTGATTTAATCTTTAGAGTGTCTCATTCATAATTTTTATCCTTTCCTAGTCATGCATTTCTGGCTGTATTTTTCAATCTCTTTATAGCACAGGTGAAGCCTTCTAAGCCAACAGGAACATGAAATGTTCCATTCAGGCCACAGTTTTTCAGTCACTTGTTATGCAATAGAGAGCTAGACAATGAATAAGGACAGAACAGAGGAATAATTGATGCCTTTTAGTTGTGTCACTGGAAAAAAGTACTGAATATCTCATGGACTACCATGATAACAAAGAAATATATCTTGGAGTGCCCTTTGCAGGCAAAGATGACGAAGCTTCATCTTTAATACATTGGCACAGGTGGCTAAGCAAGAGAGACAAAATGCTTAGAAAAATGGGAGGTCAGTAAAGGAGAGGAAGACTCTCAATGAGATGGATTAACACAATTACTTCAGCAAGGGGCTTGAGTGTTTCAGAAATGGTGAGAAGGGTTCAGCTTGGCTGTTTATTGGGTCACTATGAGTTGTACTCAACTTGATGGGACCTAATAACAAGAACAACAAATGTGGAATATCAAGAATCCTGGTGGTAGGGCATACTGCATAACCATTAAGTGAATAGTTGGTAATTCATCTCCACCAATTCTCTACAGGACAAAGTTTAGCAGTTTCTTTCTTTAAAGATCCACAGCTTCAAAAATGCAATGGAAATTAACTATGAGTTAGAGTCAAATAGATGGCAGTGTGTTGACTGGAATTCCGTCAGAGAAAGAGTAAGGAGACAATTTTTGGTAGAACTAATGATGGGGAGGTGTTTGTTTTTACAGTTTATTTACAAAATTTGAATGCATTGTATTTCAGACCAAATTCTTCTCATTTTTCTCACTCCATCACACAATGATAGAAGACCAAATGAGTTTGGGGATAATATCGAGGATATTATTCACAAAGAGAGCAAAAAGATCATTACAAATACAGAGGATAAAGAAAAATACTGATATGGGTGTCACAAAAGATTCTGAAAATTTAAAAAAAAGGAAAACATGCTGAAATAAAGCAGGTGAAAATTTCAAAGGGCAGATTGAGAAGACAAAATTCCATTAAAATGGAATGTGCAGAGAGTTGGAATTGGAGAATAAAAATGGAAGAATTTGCTCTGCATTTCTCAAACTGAGAGAACTAAAAAACAAGTTTAAGATTTTATGGACAATTGAAGGACCAAGGCATAAGCAGAAGGTGGAGAGAATACACAGAGTCATTGTACCAAATAGAAATGACATTGAAAAAAATTCAGGAAATACTATATGAGCAGAAACCAATGGTAATGAAGGAGGAAGTTGAAGCTGCATTTAAGGTATTGACAAAAAAAATAAGGCCCAGGAATTAATGTGATACCAACTGACTTGTTTCAATTAACAAATGCAGACCTGGATGTGCTCACCAGTCTATGCTAGGAAATTTGGAGGAGAGTTGTCTGGCCAAAGGATTGGAAGAGGTCCATGTTTGTTCCTATTCCCAAGAAAGTTGACCCAACAGAATGTGATAACGATCAAACAGTATCATTAAAATCACACACAAGGAAAATACTACTGAAGGTCATTCAAAAATGGCTAAAACAGTACAGAGATAGGGACTTTCCAGAAGTTCAAACAGGATTTTTAGAAAAGGCCATGGCACCAAGGATATCATTGCTGATGTCAGATGGACTCTGGCTGAAAGTAAAGAATATCAGAAGAATGTCTATTTATGTTTGATTGACTATGCAAAATCTTTTGATTATGTGTGGATCATAACAAGTTATAACTAACATTGAGAAGAATGGGAATCCCAGAACACTTAATTGTCATGTAAAACCTATCTATACCTAGACAAAGAGGCTGTTGTTTGAACAGAGCAAGGGGATACTACACAGTTTAAAATTAAGAAGGAAGTGTGTCAGAGTTGTATTCTCTCTCCATAGCTATTCAATCTGTTCGCTGAGCAAATTATTCAGGAGGCTGGACTTTATGAAGAAGAATGTGTCATTAGTTATGAGAAAGACTCATCAGTAACCTGTGTTATGCATATGACACAACCTTGCTTGATGAAAGTGAAGAGAACTTGAAGCACTTGTTGCAGAGGATCAAAAAATACAGCACTCAATATGGATTGCATCTCAATGGCAAGAAAACAAAAATTCTTAGCACTTGACCAATAGGCAACATCATAATTGATGGAGAAAAGACTGAAAATATCAATAACTTCATCTTTCTTGGATCCACTATCAACACCCTTGATACCAGCAGTCATGAAATTAGGAGGCATATTGTACTGGAAAAGTCTACAATTAGGAATTTATCCAAATTATTGTGGAGTAATGATGTCAGTTTAAGGACTAAGTATGTACGATTCAGACTACAGTCTCTCTGACCATTTGCTATGCATCTGAGAGCTGGACAATGAATAAGGATGACAGAAAAAGAATTGATGTTTTTGAGCTGTGGTATTGGAGAAGAGTCCTGAATATTTCATGGACTGTACAAAAAACAAATATGTCTTGGAGAAAGTGCAGCAAGAGTGCTGGTTGGAGGCAAAGGAGATAAAGCTTTGCCTCACATACTTTAGGCATGTTGCTAGAAGGGATTCTCTCTTGGAGAGGAACATGACATTCAGAAAGGAAAAGACAGAGGGTCAGCAAATGAGAGGAAGACTCTCAACCAGGTGGACTGATGCAGTGACTGCTTCAATGGGCTCTAATGTGTAAAAAAAAAAGTGCATATGGCACAAGATAGGACAGTGTTCAGATCTGTTGTTCATAGGGTTGCTGGGTCACACTTGACTTGACGGCACCACCAACAACAGCAACAATAATGTTTGTTGGGTTGTTGTTGTTTTTTTTTTAATCCTAACTACATTCTTCATCATCATATCTAAGTTATATTCCCAAGGAAAAATATACGAAAAGTATTGTCATCATCACAGAGCTGCATGCCACTCAATTCTTAGTAGGTCTCTTAACAAATGATTGTTATAAAAGAATTCTGCTTGAATTAGTGAAGTAGATGCTAGAAACCAGAAAATCTTATGTTGTCTTTCTTCTGAGATGTACCACTTCTTTATGGCAAATATTGCTTCTGACAATTTCATTTTCCCTGCAAAACTGGTAGATTCAAGTAATTACTTCTCTTTTCCTTCAAAACAGTGCAGGAATAAAGGGTTAACTAAGTTCCTCAAGGTCATGATCCATCTATGCAACAAAAAATGAATAATATCTTCAATATTTCAATTTGAATACACTGCTTTTTTATTAAGGGGATAAAAAAACAAGGGGATTTCAAATCCTGACACATTTAAAATTTTCAGGTGAGACTTATGAACTAAGAGAAATTATACTTTGCAGGAGAGAGATTTCAAATTCCCATTGATAGAAGGAATTGCGTAAAGTGGCATAAAAGATCTCAAAATGTATTCAAAGTCACTTTATAAAGCTTTTTTAGTCTCTTAACATCAAATAATTCTTACAAAAGTACCATACTTCTAACCTGAAAGTTAAAGAAAAAACAGTGTGAAGGACTATTGGCAGAAGCTTGTTCTAAAAATTGGTGAAGGACATATAGTTGTAAGAATTAATTCATCTCACACATTTGAATCTCTGTTTTAATATGAGTTTATGGATAATTATCGGCATATATTGGTTTGAAATATAAATATTAAAATTGATCAGTATATACTTGTGACTTGAATGAACAGTGGTTTTTGAAATGTGTACCAAAGAAGTTTTTTTTGCAGTTTACAGAGTTCCATCTGCTAGATCAACCATGATAGGATTTTTTTTTATTTCAATGCCTTTTGAACAACTATTTTAGCACAGATAATAATTTACTTATTTATTTATGTGTTCATTCTATAACAATAAATACATTGTACATAAATGTGCAACAATGAATGACTGGAAATCCAAATTCTTGGTAACCTTTAATTAAAATCTCAAAAATTTAAAAAAATTAAAAACAACAAAGTCACCAGTTGTTGTTGTTATGTGCTGTCAAGTCGTTTGCGACTCATAGCGACCCTAT
>NW_006399847.1:5133572-5140320 GCF_000299155.1 Elephantulus edwardii
GGAGGATAGAAGGAGAATTGACCCCTTTGAGCTGTGGTGCTGGAGAAGAGTACTGAATGTACCATGGACTGCCAAGAAAACAAATAGATTCATCCTGGAGAGGGTTAAACCAGGCTGCTCCTTGGAGGCAAGGATTTTGGGGCTTTGCCTGACATACTTTGGACATGTTGTAAGGAGAGACAGGTCTTTGGAGAGGGACATCATGCTGGGCAGATTGGAGGGACAGTGCAGGTGGGGAAGACCCTCTATGAGGTGGATTGATTCAGTGACTGGGGTAATTGGGATGGATGTATCAGAGGCAGTGAGGTTGGCACAGGATAGAGCAGGGTTTAGGGCTGTTGTACATAGGGTCGTTATGAGTCGCAAGCGACTCGACGGCACATAACATCAACAACAACACATACTTGGACTAGGAAGCAGTCTTCAGAACAGAGCAGAGAAAGACTGCATGGTTCAAAATCAGGAAAGAAGTGCATCAGGGATGCATCCTGTATGACACAACCTTGCTTGCTGAAACTGAGAAGGACCTGAAGTGCTTGCTGTAGAAGGTCAAGGACTGTAGTCTTCAATATGGATTAGAGCTCAACATGAAGAAGACAAAAATTCTCAATACTGGGCCAGTTGGAAGCACATGATAGATGGAGAAGAGATTGAGATTGTTAATAATTACAGCTTGCTCAGCTCCACAATCAAAACTTTTAGCACCAGCAGCCAGGAAATAAAAATATTATTTGCTTTGGGAAAATCTGCTGTCAGAGTACTTAAAAGCAACAATGTCAGTCTAGAGACTAAGGGGCACCTAATCCAGGCCACGGCCTTCACAATTACTTGCTATGCATCAGAGAGTTGGATAATTACTAAGGATGACAAAAGAAGAATCAATGCCTTCAAATTGTGGTGCCGGAAAAGAGTCTTGAACATATTGTGGGCAGCCAAGGAAACAAATATCTTGGAGAGGGTGAAACCAAGTTTCTCTTTGGAGATTAGGATGTGGAATCTCCTTCTCACACACTTTGGGCACATGGCCAGGAAATACTGGTCTTTGGAGAAGAACATCATGCTTGGAAGGTTAGAGGGACAGCACAGGAGTGGAAGACCCCAGATGTGATGGATTGATACAGTAACTGGAGCAATGATCATTGGTGTGTCTGCATTAGTGAAACTGGCTCATGACAAGGCAGGGTTCAGAACTGTTGTACATAAGGTCACTATAAGTCACAGGTGACTCAAAAGCACATAACAACAACAAATATATACAAACACATACACATATATACACATATACCAATAAAGGGAGAGAACTCTGCTGGCCTAGTGATAAACTGTGCTACAATCCCAAAGGCACACAGTACAAATCTATCAGCTGCTCTACAGAAGAATGGTGTATAATGTCCTCCTGTGCAATTTATTGCCACTGAAAACCTGCTGGATTGTCAGGTATGGGTCAGTTTCAATTCAACAATACACAACAACAACAGTACACACACACACACACACACACACAATAAGGTTATATTTAATTCATGTGCCTTATGTTCTACACAGTCCTTCATTTACATTATATTTCATTTGTTTATATTGTGAGAGGTTTTATCCCCTCCTACAATCATCCCACCAACAAATACTTTTCTTTAAGATTGCACTAAAAGTCTAATTTTATATTAGAATTTAAATAGCAGCCAGTATTTTTGAAGGCGTATAAGCCAGCTACTTAAAGCCTGACATCATAATATCTCCCTTTTAGATAGCCACTTGCAGATTTGCCTAGCTCTATAAAACCAGTACTCCAAGGAAATACCACATCTCTTTTGCTGAAAGACCCTCTGTTCAACTTGGAAATTTTGAGCATCTGCATCTATAAGCATCATTCACTCCACATACAGCCATCAGATTGTAGGGATCAACCCTTGTTCACAGCAAAACTCCTCTTCATCTGGTCAACACATCCTCAGCCATCAGCTATTGTTATGTGGTGTTGAGTGGAGTATGAGCCATAGTAACCCTATGAACAGATCTGATCCTCTTTTCCTTTTCTGTCTCTCACCTTTATATTCTTCCTACAGATTTTAATTTCTCCCGTCAATAGTCTAATGTGGGTCCACAATTGCACTGGAATGTAAATCTAGTGTGCGACTGAATCTCTACCTTTGTCTACGCCCCAACCCCGGTTACCAGACTCTACTTTTAACAAGGTTATCTCCAGAGCAGATCTTCCCTTTTGGTACTCCAAATTAAGAATGGGCCAAAGGCAGAATTACGTGCTTTCTAGTGTTCATTTATAGAATACATTTGACAATATCTAGTGTTCATTTATATAATACATTTCTTCTATCTCCCTTCATTTTTAATTGATTTGTATATTACCAGCCTTACACACTACACTTTATTCATGTGCACTGTGTCTCACACAAGCCCTCATACACACTGTACTTTATACAATTTACTACCACCTATCTATGACTTATATCATACTGTTTACATAAGACTCTACTAATCCTACCCCAGATTCTGTCTCCCTCCAACTCTACCATCCCAGTGATCATCTCTCCTTCCACCTTATCCACCCTTCCCACTCCCATCCTTTTAGTTTGACTATTTTTCATGTAAGTTTGTTTACCTTGAATTTTATTCATATCCATTGCATTCTGCATCATTTTCATCCACACCAGGCTTCATAAAATCATTCCCGTGCACTGTATTTTACACTATCAAACACCATTTTTCTGTGTCTACTGTTGCACCATATTTTAAATCATCATTAAATCTTTCCCAATCCTTCACTCCTCCTCCATTTCTTCTTCCCCAGTCTGCTAACCTAATAAATTCTACTAGCCTATTGAATTCCTTGTATTAAAAAAAGTCTTTGGCAAATCAAAACCACAATGACATATTATCTTACCCCAGGAGCAGTGGCAAAGTTTAGCAGAGAAGCAAGCAATAAATGTTAGAAAGGATGTGGAGAGGAGGAAACTCTCATAAACTCTTGGTGGGATTGTAAAATGGTATCACCACTCTGGAAAGCAGTTTGGCATTTCCTCGATAACACAGAAACTCTATTAGACCCAGCTATTCTACTACTAGGAATATATCCCAAGGAAATTAGAACTGAAACACAAATAGATATTTGTATAACAATGTTCATAGCAGTGTTATTCACCATCACAAGAAAATGAAAGCAGCCCCAGTGTCCAACCACAACCATATGGATTGAGAAAATGTGGTACATTCATATTATGGAATACTACACAGCACTCAGGAGCAACAATTTCAAAAAACACTACATAACTTGGAAGAGAATGAAAAGCATTATGCTAAGTGAACTCAGTCTCATAAGGATAAATTATAAGACCATTATTGCATAAGACCATTCTTGTACAAATAGACGGATAACAAGTAAAATGTGTCCAAGCA
Organism: Elephantulus edwardii; assembly: GCF_000299155.1. Classification (NCBI taxonomy): domain Eukaryota; kingdom Metazoa; phylum Chordata; class Mammalia; order Macroscelidea; family Macroscelididae; genus Elephantulus; species Elephantulus edwardii. The sequence continues at coordinate 5,136,984 of NW_006399847.1, forward strand.
GGGAAGAAGCAGAAGCAGAGGGGTGAAGATATGTAGGAGGAAAAAATTTGCTGTTATATTTTGTACTAAATTTTTTTTATTTATTTATATTGTAATACATTATATTGCAATTTAAACATTTTTAAAATAATAATAATGTTTTTATGGGCCTTGAGAGAGATAAGAAAGAGGGAAGAGAAATTAAAATGAAATATCTCTGAATGTCTTTTAAATATACTATTATTCTTTTGAATATCAATTTAAATATTCACAAAAGTAAACCCTAAAACTGAAATAAATGGGTTTGACAAGAAAGTATCATGGATGGCTTTTGAACCCAATAACCTGGCATGCATCTTCTATGTGATCTATTCTGAAAAAAAAATTGCAAAAGGATTCTAGCTTTTTCTCATAGGTGAAATAGAAGAAGCCATATTAAAATTGAAATTTTCAAATGTTACATATATGTTGTAAATAAGAGAACAATAGGCTATTTCATTTCTGTTGGAAAGGCCAATATCAATAGAAATGTAAGCCTTTTTAAAAAAATTGTTTCTTTGCTCAACACAAGAATTTAAGCTTGTGAGGAGGAAGGGATAATTCTGCTTCAGCATGTGACTAGTAGTCCCTCTGGACAACTGGGACATGACTGTGAACAATATAAGTTCTAGGGTGAATCAAAGCAAAGGAGGAAATGTGTGATCTCCAAAAAGCCCTCACCAAGTTTTCATACACAGTGCTAGACCATATTCAACAAAATCCACTGGTTCATTCCCTGTGTGGTGTTTGTAATAGATCTGGCTCTTCCATTTTAAACAAGTGATAGAGGGCTATTTGGATCCAAAAAATGCCAAGCTAACAAGTGTAGATAGATGTTTAGTCTAATGTTTTCATGATAAAGAATAGGCTTGTATTTACCTGCATGACTTTATTTTCTTTTGATTTTTTTCTATTAAACAAGTATGGCAGCACTTGTAATAGTATAAAATTAGCATGCTGACTCTAATGACCATAGGCAACAGAATTACTAAGCTCAAATGTTCCTTTTTTAAGTTGTGCTGAAATATGTGTACATGTGCATTTGAAAACTTCACACACACACACACATACTTGTGTGCTGTAAATTCATATTAATCAGGAACTACTAAATAACCAAGAAGAAGTTCTTCAATCTTGAGGTGAATAAAATAGATTATAGCCAATGTTTCCACAGCAATCTTATTGTGTTTCATTTGAGTTCACAATAGTTTGAAAGAAATAAAAGGAAACCACAAATATCTATTGAAGAGGAATTATGAATGATTAATCTCCCACTCTGTGCATAATTCTCTTGTTTTCCTATCCTGCCACCTCATGTGTCAACGAAGAATTAATTTCCCAGGATAAAAAATTTCCTAAGTATAAAATTTCTCATTTAAAAATGTTAATCTAAAAAAATTAATCTGTTTTGAGACATCCCTATGCTTTCTAAGGGCAAAGCTGTAGTACATATTAATTAATAGATTTTGCCTTTCCTTGACATAAATTTGGATAGTTGTAATAAAATTTAATTGATGGGGGAACAAATTATACATGGTCAAGAAAATTCAAATTCTCCTATTTGAATCAGTGTCTTCATAGAAAGTTTTGGTAATATATCTTTGATCACAGTAACAAGCTCCTCAGAATAGTACTTTAGGCATGGAAAAAGTTGGCTATACCAAGAACCTATTCTGTTCTCATTTAGTTTGCAGCATCTGTCAAAATTAGTGACAGACATGTCATTGGGGCATTATCCACAACTGTGAGAACAGCCAACACTTTATTAGTTTCCACTCTTTCTTCTCTCCACTTCTTCAGGCTGAGTAATCACTGGTTCTTTGGCCAGACATCCATACTTCATTCCAGAAAGAAACCATCTACTTTGAATTAAAGACAACACAATCTTTACACCATTACCAATGACTGCAAAATGTGTTTTTATGGTTCATCTTATTTCTTATTCGTGATATTTATAGCAAAGACACCTTTTGTGCATGTGAGTTTAAAGGTTTTCATAGGTTTACTTGTATGTCAAATGTGTGGGGATGTATGTAAACATAGTGAAATCAAAAGTTGCACAGTTGGAAGTGAGTTTAGAGATTAATTCATTTACTTACCTTGACACATTTTTCTAAAAATTATTCTAGAAGGATGGTTTGTATGTTCCTAATGAGTGGGAGGAAAAGGTTTGCTTATCTTTATTTGAACTTAGAGAAAGTTTTACATGCAGACTGGAACAATATAACAACAAAGAATTATCAGAAATGCAAGCAGGATTTAGAAGTGTCCATGGCACCAGGGACATCATTAGCATTGTCAGACAGATGGATATTGGCTGAAAGCTAAGAGCACTAAAATAAAAAAAAGTCTATTTATGTTTTATTGACTACAAAAGCATTTTACTGTGGATAACAACAAATTGTAGCTGATCTTGAGAAGACTAGGAATCCTAGAGCACTTGAGTTTGCTCATGTGAAAACTATACTTAGATTAGGAAGCCATCATTTTAACAGAGCAAGGAAACACTTTATGGTTCAAAATCAGGAAAGGATTGCATCAAGAATGTGTCCTTTCTCCCTGACTTTTCAATGTATATGTGGAATAGATTATTTGAGAGGCTAAACTTTATGAAGAGTAATGCTGTATCAAGATTGGAGGAACAACCTACATTATGCAGATGACACTATGTTGCTTGCCAAAAATAAGGAAGACCTGAAACATTTGCTGCAGAAGGTCAAGGACTGCAGACTTCAATATGGATTGCCTCTCAATATAAAAAAAAAAAAATACAAAGATTTCTCTCCACATCCTCTTCAACATTTACTATATGTTGCCCTGTTACACTTTGCCGCTGTTACTGGAGTGAGATAGTACTTCAGTGGTTTTGATTTGCATCTCTCTTATTGCCAGTGATTTGGAGCATTTCATCTTGTGTCTGTTTGCCTTTCGAATATCTTCCTCTGTAAAAAAATCTTTCCTTGTCTTTTGCCCATTTTGTAATTGGATTATCAGTCTTTTTCTTGTGGAGGCCCAGGAGTATAACTTTCATTATAAGACTCTTGTCTGTCTGAGATAGTATTACCAAATATGTGTTCCCCATTGGTAGGTTTTCTTTTCACCCTGTTGAAAAATGTTTTTGATGCACACATGGATTTAATCTTTACAAGGTTTCATTCAATTTTCCCCTCTTCAGATTGTGCATTTATAGCTGTATTTGACAGTCTCTTTATACCTTGGACTAGGCTGCTTGGAATGACAAAGCAAAATACTACAATGAAATGTGCGAGGAACTAGAGTCAGAAAATCAAAAGGGCCGAACTCGCTCAGCATTTCTTAA
>NW_006399847.1:5141820-5151883 GCF_000299155.1 Elephantulus edwardii
GGATTGATTTGGTGACTGGGGTAATTGGGATGGGTGTGTCAGAGGCAGTGCGGTTGGCACAGGATAGAGCAGGGTTTAGAGCTGTTGTGCATAGGGTCGCTATGAGTCGGAAACGACTCGATGGCACATAACAACAACAGTGCTTCTAAGATTGATCGCAGTTTTTCTCTTAGGAACTTTATGGTTTGAGGCTTTGCTCCTAGGTTCACCTTGAATTTATTTTTGTGTCTGGTGTGACATGTGGATCCCGTTTCAGCTTCCTGCAGCTGGAAGTTCAGTTTTGCCAGCACCATTTGTTGAAGACATTGTCATTTCCCCATTTGATAGCTTTGATTTCCTTGTCAAATATCAGTTGGCCATAGGTAGCTGGGTCTATTTCTGGCTTCTCAATTCTGTTCCATTGGTCTATGTGCCTGTCATTGTACCAGTACCATTCTATTTTGGTTAGTACTACTGTGTAGTAGGTTTTGAGGTTGAGCCTACTTTTTATTATTTTAATTGAAATTTTAGTAAACGTTTACAAGGAATTTGGGTTTCCATTCATTCACCGTTGCACATTTTTCCTGCCTGCTCCACCCCACCCAGTTAGCTATTTTTCTTTGGAATGAAAGTTTTTTCATTGTTATACATCCCACTCCCCAGACCACTTTACTGTGCAGCTCTGATTCTGAACTCTTGCCATGCCAATAATGCCTAATCATATATTTCTTTTATATAGTTCTCTCCCTCTTCTGTTTCAATGACATGTACATTATCCCCTCTTTTCTTAGTTTGCTTCCAACCCCCATGTCAGTCCTCTTTTATAAGAGTGGTATTATGCAGTATTTATCTTTTTGTGACTGAGATATTTCACTCAGCATAATGTCTTTCATGATCACCATTTTGTATAATAGTTCATAAGTTCTTTGTTTTTCAGTGCTGCATAATATTCCATTGTGTGAATATACAGCCGTTTCTCTATCCATTCACTTGTTGATGGGCACTAAGGTTGTTTCCAACTCTTTGCTATTATGAACAAAGCCACAATAAACATGGGTGTACATATATCTGTTTGAATGGCGGTTATGGTTTCTTTGGGGTGTATTCCAAGTAGTGGAATTCCTGGGTCAAATGGTATTTCTATCTGTAACTTTTTGAGAAAGTGTCAAACTGTCTTCTGTAGTGGCTACGCCATTTTACACTCCCACCAACAGTGAATAAGGGTTCCAGTTTCTCTATAACCTTTCCAGCATTTGTTATTTGCTATTCTGTTAAATTTTGCTATTCTCATCATTTGTGACAAATTTGGGCTCATTTCTGCAGCCGTTGTGTCAATCCATCTCCTTTAGGGTCCTTCTCTCCTTTATCATTCCTCCACCTTTCCAAGTGTGATATCCCTTTCCAAGAAATAGCCTCTCCTAGCAACATGTCCAATGTATTTGAGTTGAAGCTTTGTCATCTTTGCCTCCAAGAAGCATTCTGGCTGCACTATTTCCAAGACATACCTGTTTGTTCTTTTGGTACTCCATGGGATAAAGCTAGGCAAATATTAAACTGCTAATCCTAGTATTCAGTCTTTTAGAGAGATACTTGCTAGAATTAATAAATAGTAGCCTGGCTTCTTTGAATTCATGCAGCTATTAGTACACTGTTCCTCTTTATGGTGAATTGTCGTTACATTTTTTTTAAATATACCCATTTTTTTATTAACATTTTAGATCTACCCATTCATCAGTTGTTGAAAATTTGGGTTGGTTCCACCATTTGCCTATTATAAATATTATTGCTACGAACATTTTATTCAAATTTGTGTTTGAAGCACACATATTTCATTGTCTTGGGTACACACATAGGACTAGAATTGATGAGTTATATACTAATTTAGTGGTCAACTTTTTGAGGAACTACCCAACCATTTTCTATAGTGGTTGCAACTATTGTATGTTATTAATACTTCCATAAATGTAGATGTAGTCCAACTTCCCCACATTCTCACTAATACTCATTTTCTGTTGCTTTTTATCATTATCATTATCATTATGCTCATTCTATTGCTTATGAAGAGATCTCCTTGTGATTTTGATTTGTATATTCCAAAGGCATTTGACTGTGTGGATAAAAACAAACTACAGCTAACATTGAGAAGAATGGGAATCTAAGAACATTTGATTGTGCCTATATGAAATCTATACCTAGACCAAGAAACTGTTGTCCAAACAGAACAAGGAAACATTGTATGGTTTAAAATCAGTAAGGCTATGCACCAGTGATGCATCCTTTCTCCATACCTATTCAATCTGAATATTGACCAAATAATTTATGAAGCTGGACTCTATGAAGAATGTGGCATTAGAATCAGAGAAAGACTCATCAACCATCTGCATTATGCAGGTGACACAATGTTGCTTGCTGAAGATCTACAGAAGATCAAAGACGACAGCCTTCACAATGGAATACTATGAAGCACTAAAATAATGAACTCAAAACATTACACAACACTGATGATGTCGGAGGACATTATGCCGAATGAAATATTGCAGTCAGAAAGGACAAACACTGCATAACACCATTGCTATAAAGCATGACTGACATAAATGGTTGGGGGAATCTAGGGAAAAAGTTGATAAATAATGAATACTGCATTGGAACAGATGAGGGAAAGAACTATCTAAAAGGAACATATGATTAGGCATTATATGTATGACAACAGTCCAGAACAAGAGGTGTCTTGCAAAGGGAACTGGGGGAGCGAGACAGGAGGGGGAGGGAGGAAAATGTGCAACAATGAATGAATGAGAATCCAACTTTTCTGTAAAGTTTTGTTAAGATCACAAAAAATAAAAAAATACTACATCCTTTGGTATGAATTGCATCTTAACACAAAGAAGACAAAGGTCTTTACCACTGCACCATCGTGATAGGTGAAGACATTTTTGAAACAATTAATGATTTCATTGTGATTGGATCCACAATCAATACCTTTGGTTCATTATTTTAGTGCTTCACAATCAATACCAGGAATCAGGAGATAAAGAAACATATTGATTTGGGTAAGTCTGCTCTTAGGGACCTCTCCAAAATACTGAAGAACAATGATGTAAGTTTGAAGACTAAAGAGCACCTGATTCAGGCCATGGTCTTTTCAATTACCTGCTATGCATCTGAGAGCTGGACAATAGATAAGGATAACACAAGAAGAATTGATGCCTTTGAGTCATGATTTTGGAGAAGAGTACTGAATATCCAAAGGACTGTCAAAAAACTGCAGATATATATTGGAAAAGGTACAGCCAGAGTGTTACTTAGAGGAAAGGATGGTGAAGCTTTTTCTCTCATACTTTGGACATGTTACTAGAAGAAGTTATTTCTTAGGAAAGGATATCAAACTTGGAAAGGTAGCGAAGGTCAGTGAAAGAGAAGACCCCAATCAAGGTAGAACGACACAGTCACTGCAACAACAATGGGCTCAAGTGTAGCAGAGATGATGAGAATGACACAGGATAAGACAAGATTAAGATATGTTGTCCACAGAGTCACTAGGAGTCATATTTGACTCAATGGCACCTAACAACAATAATACCACTAATGATGTTAAGTTGTTGAGCCATTCTTAGGTGCCAATGAGTAAAGTACAACTCATAGCCCCCCTATAAACAAAAACTCTGAACACTGTTCTATCCTGTGCCATCCTCAGTCAGTGTTAAAACTGAAGACTTGAAAGGAGAAAAACCACTGAAAAGTCTCCTCTAAGAAGGAGGAATGCAAGCACAAGAAAGAGAAGACTCAAGGCCTTGAAAAAACAGATGAAGATGCTGTAAGACCAGTCTATCCTTGGTTTTTGAAGCCATTGAATTCTTTCTGCTGAGATTAAATTGGGGGGGGGGTGTAGTTGAGTGTGGGCTTTTTTGTTTGTTTGTTTGTTTGTTTCATGAGGTGAATGTTTATCCTGTTTTTCTTATATGAGCAAGAACTTCAACATCTAACGAAGAATGGGTCAATAGAAAGTATTTACATTTATTCTTCCCCAATGAAGAAGAATAGCAATTACTATTTTTTACTTTCTAATAACATCGTTACGTTTTTCTTCTATGCCATTTTTCCTTAATCACAATGACTCTGGTTTTTATTAATTAAATTGCTGTGATAGTAGTCATTCTAGAGGGTTAATAGACTTGCAAACTCTGTTTCTTGGCTGAGTATGCTTTAGTTTTAATGAGATAGTTTTAGGTATGTTAGTTTTCTATATTAGAAAATGTAAATTCTTTGTTAGCTTTAACTTGCAGTGGAAAGTGAAATGCTTTATGATAATAAGCTTAAATTATGGTTAAAATATGCTTTTAAAATGTTCAGAGTCCTGATAAAAAATCAGTTTATATTCTATGCAGCCTTCATTCTGGACTTTTGTCATAACCATAATACACAATCATATATCGCTTTTAAACTGTTCTCTTCTTCATCTGCGTCAATGCAATATACATAATTTACCCAATTTTTTCTCAGTCTCACCCCAACCCTGATGTCATCCCGTTCTACAACAGTGGCATTATGCAGCATTTGTCCTTTTGTGGCTGAGCTATTTCACTCAACATAATGTCCTCCAGGGTCACCCATTTTGAATAATATTTCATGAGTCTCTTGCTTTTTAATGCAACATAGTATTCCATTTTGTGAATATACCAGAGCTTCTCTATCCATTTGTTTGTTGATGGGCACTTAGTTTGTTTCTAACTCTTTGCTATTGTGAACAATAACAATAAACATGGGTGTGCATATATCTGCCTGGGTGACTGTTATGGTTACTTTAAGGTATACTCCCAGTAGAGGAATTGCTGGCTCAAATGGTATTTCTATTTGCAACTTTTTGAGAAAGCGCTATACAGCCTTCTTATTTCTCTGTCGTTTTAATCTGATGTCAATGTTCTTTAAATATGTCAGGTTGCTGAAAGGAATTCTTCCCACCAAGAACTCCCTCACAAGTTTCTCAGATACTGTACATTCTGCTCACTCGGCAGCCTCCACTCCTCCAGCTGGAGACAAAAGTCGGGAGGAACAGTTGGCAAAGACAATGCCATGTGTGTGCTGTTCTACAGAGGCAGGCAATGTCCCTGTTCATGCGAGTTGCTCTTGATCCTTAGCCTCTAAACTTTGCTGGTCTGCCTTTCTTCTTGATCCTTTGACCTCTCAAGACAATCCTCTTGGGCAGAGTTCTTCAAAGGACTAAGCTGTTCACATCTAGTCCATAGGAACTGCACCTTTTGAATCAGACACACGTTGCAGTAAAAATAGTGACATATTGCTAGCTTGCCTTATATTTTCAAATTTCTGTTATCTTAGTGAATAAGTTTAGGCCACTTTGTATCAATCATTCAAGAAGTGAATTCAGTTTTTCCTGAATGAAACCTATTTTGTTTTCCAAATGTATTTCCTGTCTCAATTTCACTCAATATTTGGAGACTGAATGTCTCTTATTTTGATGGATAACTGCCAGTTTTAGGAAAATGCAAGAACAAATCATTCTGACCCAGACCTAAGAGTTCTAAGCTTTACATAATATTTGAAGTATAAGTTTGAAATTTTGCCTAATGAAAATGTAGAGGGAAAGGAATATATTACTTAGAATCAATACAAATATTTTTCTCAGAAATATGCACAACCATGACATTTTATGTATTGGAAATGTATATTCACAGATAGCACTCAAATTCTAGAATCTCTAATCCATGAACTGTGGCACAAACATACAGATACACACGTAAAATATAATTGTACACTGAGATACTTATTCTGTTTGCAATTTTCTTTGCTAAATATCAAAGTGTCTTTCTCCTTTATTTTATGTAGGTAATTTAACAGAGAAACTTTTCTGGCCTCAATTGCCTATCACTACTTTGTTTTCAATCATGGAGCTTACCCCTAAATCACACTATAAACAGTTTTTATTACATATTAACTATTTGTCTAGTGTACTTACATATAGATACCATTAGTTCTGTAATTTAGTTAAAATTATAATTAATAATGTTTATTTTCTGTCATCAATTCCCCAAAGATTATGCAGCATGTACACAGTGTTAGACGAACAAATTCTAATTAGTTCTCCATTATTGGATGGACTGTGTCTTCCAAAAATAGGCATTGAAATTTTGAGCCACTATACATTATGGGTTGACCTATTAACTGAAAGGTCAATACTTCAAACGCACCAACCACTCTGCAGGAAATAGATGGGAAGACTCTTCCCCTTTGAAACCTGATGGAGGATCACCCTGAGTCATAAACAATTCCATGGTAGTGGATTTTATCCTTGTAAATATCTAGTTTGTAGAGATACTTTTCTTTGTTATGTAAATTAGGCAAAAGTGGCATGTATGTTCTGCATTTAATCACTTCTGAATTAAAAAAGTGCAAAAAGAACAGAGATACACACAAAGAGAAGAGGAAGACAGATGAGAGCAACAGATGCTTCTACAGAGATTGTGCCTACTTTCTAAAACTTGAAATAGATAAGGAAGTGCCTCCCCCTTTATCCATGTCCCAGATTCAGGCTTCTAGATTCCTAAATTTTGAGAAAATAAGTGTCAGGGTTTTTTTTTTGTTTGTTTCCTGAACGAAACTATGTTGTTGTTGTTATTTGTCTTATGGCAATGCTATCGGACAGGGTTCGGATATGTTATGTTGTTCATAGGGTGGCTGTGAGTCACACTTGACTTGATTGCACCTAACAACATAAAACTAATACTGTTCTTTCACATTAAGTTCTTCTATATTGTCTTCTAGTGAGATAGGACCTTAGATAACATCCTAAGAGAAGACACCAGGATTGTCATGACATCTTCAAAGTCGCATTGTCAGTGATCAGACTAAGTCTAAAATCTCCATCCTGACTTACACACCACTGTACCACACCAACTTTACAATTATGTGCTGTTCTTATGTGTCGTCAAGTCACCTATGACCCACAATGACCCTATGTACTGCTGCTCTGAACCCTGCACTTTCATGAGCCAGTCTCACTAATTTTAGCACACTAGCAACCATTACTCCAGTCAATGTAGCAATCCATCCCATCCAGGGTCTTCCTATCCTGTGCTGTCTTTCCTTCAAGCATGGTGCTCCATGGTATGTTCAAGACTCTTCCCCAGCACCACAATTTGAAGGTATTAATTCTTCTGTCATCTTTAGTCATTGTCCAACTCTCTGATGCATACCAAGTAATTGCAAAGACAATGACCTGGATTAGGTGCACATTAGTCTCTAAACTGACTTCATTGTTTTTTAGTACTCTGGATAGGTCCCTGACAGCAGATTTTCCCAGTGCAATTTCTCTTTTGATTTCCTGACTGTTGGTTTGTTGTGGGGTTTTTTTTCACAATTAAATAACCCATGCATATAATTGGATCCACTTAATTTCTTTGTAATAAGAAAAAAAATATCATTATAAACAACAGAACACCAAGATAACTCCATTTACCTACAAGATTGACAAAGATTAAAAAAAATTATGGTGCTTTTATTAATACAAATTTATTAATAGACATTTTTGTACCTATAAAGGGGAAGGTGACTTGATGTAATCTCTGAGAAAGGTAATTTAGAAATTCTTTTTTCAAATTAAGAATATACATTTCCTTTAGGTCAAAAAATAAATTTCCAGTGACTTATCAGAAGTTGTACATACAGTTTCTATGAGTCACAGACAACTTGACAGCACATAACAACAACAGTAGATACTTACACATCTCAAATATCCATCCACAGAGAGCTGCTAAAATAATATGTAAAATTAACTTGACAGCACATAACAACAACAAAAATATTTACAATAGAATATTGTGTGGAAAACTTAAAGAGTTGTTTTCATTGTTATTGTTGTTTTCATTAGGTGTCAATAAGTCAAGTATGACTTCTAGAGATCTTATGAACAGCTTGAACCCTGCCCTATCCTGTGCCATCCTCACTATCTCTGACACATGAGAGACTACTGCTGAAATCACTGTGTCAATCTCTTTGCAGTCTTCCAAGAGGCGTATTGCTTTTTGTAAGTCCACTGTCAGGAACCTCTCTGAAATTCTGAACAGCAATGATGTCTGTTTGAAAACTAAGGTGTACCTGATTTGGACCATGGTCTTTCCATCACTCGCTATGCTCTGAGAGTTGGACAATGAAGAGGGATGACAGGAAAGGAATTAATGTCTTGGAGTTGTTGTTCTGAAGAAAAGTACTGAATATCCCACAGAATGCTAAAAGAACAAATAGATACATCTTGGAGAAGGTGCAGCCAGGATGCTCCTTGGAAACAAAGATAGTGAGGCCTACTTTGGACATGTAGCTAGGTAAGGCTGTTCCTTGGAAAGGGAGATCATGCTTGGGAAGATGAAGTGTCAGTGACTGTTGGTTTTAAGAGTGCTGATTTGCCCCGGTCGTGGGTTCTTCAACGTGGACCTTAGGAGGAAGAGTGAGGATTGAGGAGAGACAAGAGATGTGAGAAAGGGAGACAAGACAGGCTTTCTGATCAAGTCCTGTTTATTAAAACTTTTCACAGGCTTACATAGGAACTTGCCTAGATATCATATGTAGGCTGGGTTGCTATGGAAACCCAGCCTCAGGATAGCAGTATGCCACAGGAATGAGGAACAATTCCTAAGACCTTGAATTACAGACACTGAGCTAGTGAAGGAAGCAGTTTCCTTGAGACTGGGTGGAGATTCTGAGCTGAACTTATCTCTAGACATGCCAGACAGGCCTTTATGAAATAGCATTTAGTGAGCAGTATAAAGCAACTTAGGCCTTAGGTCAGGAGCCTAAAAAGTGGCTCTCTACACTGATTGTGAAGCTGAGCAAGCTATAATTGTTCATAACCTCAATTACTTCTCCATCTATTGTGGTGCTGCCAATTTACCCAGTGGCGAGACTCTTTGTCTTCTTGACATTAAGCGTCAGTCCATATTTAAATCTACAGTCCTTGACATTCTGCAGCAAGCACTTCAGGTCTTCAATTTCAATAAGCAGGTTTGTGCAATCTGCATAGCTTAGGTTGTTGATGAGTTTACCTCCAATCCTGATGCCACATTCTTCCTCATAAAGCCCTGCTTCCTGGCTTCCTGAATGATCTGTTAGTGTATATAGATTGGAAAGATATGGATACAGGATGCATCCATGACACACTCCTTTCCTGGCTTTGAAACATACAGTGTTTCCCTGCTCTGTTCTGAAGACTGTTTCTTGGTCCAAGTATAGGTTTTGCATAAGCACAATCAAGTGTTATAGGTTTCCCATTTTCCTCAAGGTTAGTCACAGTTTGTTGTAATTCACACAGCTAAATGCCTTTGCATAGTATGAAACAGATACATCGCTCTAGCACTCTTTGCTTTCTGCCAAGATCCATCTTACATTGACAATAATGTGTCTAATGCCATGACATCTTCTAAACCCAGCTTGTATTTCTTGTAGTTCTCTGTCAATGTGCTGCTCCAGGAATTTCTGGATAATCTTCAGCAGGATTTTGCAAGTCTGTGATATTAGGGATATTGTTTGATAATTTCCACACTCTGTCAGGTCATCATTTTTTGGAATGGAAATAAATATGGGCCTCTTCCAGTCAGTCCAATTTCTTGGCACAACCTAGTGAGCACATCCAGTGCCGCATCTGTTTGTTGAAATATGTCAGTTGATATTTCACCAATTCTTGAAGCTTTATTTTTTTTTCTAGTCCTTCAGAGCAGCCTGGACTTCCTCCTTTATCACCATTGCCTCTTGATCATATATGGTTTCTTGAAGTTCTTCTGTGTCGGCCACTTCTTTTTGATACAGTGACTGCATACTCCTTCCATCTTCTTTTAATGCTTCCTGAATTATTCAATATTGTGCCCACAGTATTTTGAAGCATTGCAAATTGCAGCTTCAGTTTGTTCTTTAGTTCCTTAAGCTTAAGAAATGCTAAGCGAGTCTGGCCCTTTTGATTTTCTGACTCCAACTCCTTGCACATTGTACTTCTTTCCCCCCCATGTCTGTTTTAATTGTCCAATTGCCACAGTGCTTGTCAAAGCCAGTTCTGATTAATCTCCTTTGTCGGTGTGTCCTTTGC
>NW_006399847.1:5153968-5159793 GCF_000299155.1 Elephantulus edwardii
GCCTATTATTTGGTCCTAAAAGCCTTCTGAGGTCCCAACTCTTCTCACTATTTCTTAGTTGTTGGAATTGACAGAAAACCTCACAAGCGGTTCCTTACTTCACCTCTGCCTTGCATGTGGACTTCTGAGCTGTAAAACAACCCAGTGGTAGATGGAATTTGGTCCAGGACTTAAGAACAATAAATGGCATAGTTGAGCTTCTACGTCTTGTGGTTCCTAACCTTTATATTATGATAGACAAAGTAATAGTCAGTAAGCCTTTTCTTTTAAGAACTACCTTCCCTCTGTAACTTGATTTGTGCCACTGTGAAAACCTCTACTTGGAATATTACTGCTTTTAATTTTTGGCCCATGTACTTTTAACTTGTTAGTTAAATTTGTGTCTTCTAGGATGCAACAGTTCCAAGGTGCATCTTCAAGGATATGAACATATATGGCTAAGCAGAATTGATAACAGTGCATCAAAATTCCAAAGTCAATCTCCACAAGAGTGTACATGTTTCCTATTGCCAAAGGGGCCCTTAAGAGTAGTAAGAGACGATCTTCACCCTGAAACCTACAGAGTCCCTTTTCAGCAGGAAGTAGCTAAGAGAATACACCGTCCCCTTTTCCTTATGAACCAGAATGAAATATCTCTCAGGGAGGAGTGATAGGGAATGGCAAAGGACATACTGCCAAGGAAGATTAATCAGAACTGGTTTTTACAAGCACTGTGGCAATGGGACAATTAAAGCAACCTTTCAAGAAATATTCAACCTGAATCCTTCCGATCATATGGAGATTTTTTAAGTATTTCTTTGAGTTTATTATGTTTAATTTGTTTGTGTATAAAAGATGCTCATCTAAATGATAACATCTTTATGATAAAAACAAAAGGGGGATATATGGGAAGCAAATACTAAATATTTGTAATAAACTGAAAGCTATTCAAATTTTTAAAGCTATTGCAGAATATTTTTTAAAAAAAGTTATAGAGAATGGTGCTCTGGTGATCTAGTGGCAAGAAGCTGCACTCAATCCCAGTGATGTGCAGTTTGAATCCACCAAATGCTCTGCTGGTGAAGGAGGGTCAGTCTCCTCCTGTACCTGCTAGATCCGATTTGACGGTACATACAAAATAATAATAATAATAATAATAATAATAATAATAATAATAATAATAATATTTTAAAGGTACAGAGATAGGACACATCCTTGGCATACACCTTTCCTGATTTTGAACCAAAATATGCAGTGTTTCCTTGCTCTGTTCTCACAACTACATCCAAGTCCAAGTATAAATTTCACATGGGCAAAATCAAGTGTTCTGGGACTCCCATGCTTCTCAGAGTTAGGCACAGTTTGTTGTGATCCACATGGTCAAATGCCTTTGCATAGTCAGTGAAACACAGATAGACATTCCTCTGTTGCTCTCTGCTTTTAGCCAAGATCCATCTAATATTAGCTATCCCTAGTACTACAGACTCTTCTAAATCCAGCCTGCACATCTGGAAGTTCTCTGTTCATGTGCTGTTGTAGTTGTTTTTGGAAAATTTTCAGCAGGATCTTGCATGCACATGATATTAATGATATTGTTCAATAATTTCCACTCTGTTGAGTCACATTTTTTGGAATGCTGTTGTTGTTGTGATGTGTCGTCGAGTCACTTGCGACTCATAGCAACCCTATGTACTACAGCTCTAAACTCTGCTCTGTCCTGTGCCAATCTCATTGTCTCTGACACACTCATCCCGATTGCCCCAGTCACCGAATAAACCCACCTCCCAGAGGATTTTCCCCTCCTGTGCCTGCCCTCCACCTTCCCAAACATGATGTCCCTCTCCAAGGACCAGTCCCTCCTTACAACATGACCAAAGTACGTCAGACGAAGCCTCAGAATCCTTGCCTCCAAGGAGCATCACGGTTTAACCCTCTCCAGGATGAATCTGTTTGTTTTCCTAGCAGTCTATGGCACTCTCAGCACTCTTCTCCAACACCAAAGCTCAAAAGCATCGATTTTCCTTTTATCCAACCTGGTCATTGTCCAACTCTCTGACACATAACAAGTGATTGCAAAGACCATGGCCTTTACCAGATGCACCTTAGTCTCCAGAGACACACCTTTGCTCTTGAGTGCTTTAAGAGGTCCCTAACAGCAGACTTTCCATCGCAATGCATCTTTTAATTTCCAGGCTGCTGTTGCCAAGAGTATTGATTGTGGAGCCAAGCAGACTAAAGCTGTGAACAATCTCAGTCTCTTCACCATCCATCCTGATGTTGCCAATTGGTCCAGTGGTGAGAATTTTTGTCTTCTTGACATTAAGCCTCAATCCATATTGAAGGGTGCAGTCCCTGACCCTCAGCAGCAAACGCTTCAGGTCCTCCTAAGTTTCACCAAGCAGAATTGTGTCATCTGCATAACGCAGATTATTGATAGATCTTCCACAAGTCCTGATGCCACATTTCTCCTCATAGAGCCCAGCATCCCAGATAATCTGTTCTGCGTACAGGTTGAAAAGGTATGGAGACAGGACACATCCCTGGAGTACACCCATCCCAATTTTGAACCACATTGTGTTTCCTTAGCACAGATAAATCTTGGAATTTATCAAATAGCCAGATTGCATTTATCATCTAAAACTACTATGAGAATTTCTGTTGATTTAAGTCACTTGGTTTGTAGTTATGTGTTATAGTAGGCTTAGAAAGTAATAACAGTCTTCAAGCATTAACTTGGGTGGTGAAAAGATTGAGATTGTAAATAGCTTTAGTTTGCTTGGCTCCACATTCATTTAACACTCTTGGCACCAGCAGCCAGGAA
The DNA here is from genome assembly GCF_000299155.1 of Elephantulus edwardii. Lineage (NCBI taxonomy): Eukaryota > Metazoa > Chordata > Mammalia > Macroscelidea > Macroscelididae > Elephantulus > Elephantulus edwardii. Next base: position 5,156,769 of record NW_006399847.1, read on the forward strand.
TTTAAAATATGTATTGTGTTGAGAAAGCTGCTCTCAGAGACCTCTCCAATGTACTGAATAGCAATGATGTCAGTCTGGAGCCTAAGGTGTGCCTGATACAGGCCATGGTCTTTGGAATTACTTCCTATACATCAGAGATCTGGACAATGACTAGGGATGATAGAAGGAGAATTGAAGCCTTTGAGCTGTGGTGCTGGAGAAGAGTATTGAATATATTATAGACTGCTAAGAGAATGAACAGGTCTGTGCTGGAAAGCGTTAAACCAGGCTGCTCCTTGGAGGCATGGATTCTGAAGTTTCATCTGACATACTTTGGACATGTCGCAAGGCGTGATCAGTTCTTGGAGAGAGATGTCATGTTTTGGAGGGTGGAAGGACAATGCAGGAGAGGAAGACCCGATGAGATGGATTGATTCTGTGACTGGGGTAATTGGGGTAGGTGTGTCAGAGACAATAAGATTGACATAGAATAGAGTAGGTTTAGGGCTGTTGTACATAGTGTTGCTATGAGTCACAGGTGACTCAATGGCACATAACAACAACAACAAATCTTACTATGAACTCCAAATAAGTTCGAGTTTTAGAAAGAAAGTGGAGGCAAGATGATATCCTGGTGACACATTCTGCTCAAATTCCTCTAATAGCAGAGATACCAAAATATCAAGTAAATCATATACAGATTATATAACTTTGGAACTCTGAGAACCAAATGACAATATAAGTAATTGAGTTTAATATCAATCAGAAAAGGAGACAGAACAAAACTTGTGAATGAGGAAAGAGCTGAAGAGGTGCTTCACAGAGTATCTGGATATTTTGAGACCCCAAAAATGTTACACCAAGGCAAGAAGGTAATTTTATGGAATCCACATTGAGACAAGAGATACAGTGGACAAAACCAAAGTGAAACAATATGCTTGGGGTTTTTTTGTTATTTTCCATTGAATCAACTAGGACTCATAGTGACCCCGTACACAATAGCTCTGAAACCTGTCTCTGACACACCTACACTCATTACTCCAGTTACTGTGCCAATTCATCTCATCCAGAGTCTTCCTTTGCTAGGTTGACCCTCCAACCTTCCAAGCATGATGTCCTTTTCCAAGGACTAGTTCCTCCTAGCAATATGTCCAAAATATGTGAGTCATTGTTGTTGAAGTGCCCTCGAGTCAGAGGCAACTCATAGCAATCCATGAACAAAATACCTGGGCATTGGTATAACGTTAGTCCTTTCTCCAGGTTCATAGGGTTTTCAGAGGCAAGCTATTACAGAAGTGGATGCCACTCCTGCTTTGCTTCCAAGCTTGTTTTAATCGAGGAGCTCCACCAAACACTGTTCACCACAGGTAACCGTTCTCACATTTGACACATCAGTATCACAGTGTTAGCTTCACAGCAACCATGAGTTGTGAGACAGAGTTTAAAACTCTTTGCCTTCCTGGAGTAATATGACTTCAATCTCTCCAGGACAGATCTCTTTGTTCTCCTGGAAGTCCATGGTATGTTCAATACTTTTTCCCAGCACCACAAATCAAAGGTACAGATTATTTTTCTATTCTCCTTAGTCATTGTCCAGCTTTCGGATGCACAGCAAGTATGTGAGAAGACAAAGACTTGGATCAGGTGCATTTTAGTTTCTATAATGACATTGCTGCTCTTTAGCAGTCTGGAGAGGTCCCTGACACAGACTTTTCTAAAGCAACTCATCTTTTAATTTCCTGACTTCTCATGCCAAGAGTGTTGATTGTGGCTTGGGGCAAGATGAAATTGTTAACAACCTCAATTTTTTCTCTATCTATCATGATACTGCCCAGTGGTGAGAATTTTTTCCTTGATGTTCAAATGCAATCCATATTGAAGATTACAGCAAATGCTTCATGTCCTCAGTTTCAGCAAGCAAGGTTGTATAATCTGCATAATGCAGGTTGTTGATAAGTCTTCCCCCCATCCTGCTGGTGCATTCTCCTTTGTAAAGTTTAGCCTCCCAGATGATCTGTTCTGCATATAGACTGAAAAGGTATGGAGAAAAGACACATCCTTGAAACACTCCTTTCTTAATTTTGAACCATGTAGTAGTATTCCTTTGCTCTATTCTGACTACTACATCCTGATCTAAGTATAGGTTTCCTGTGTACACAATCAAGTGTTCGTTCTATGATTCCCAATCTTCTCAGTGTTAGCCACAATTTGTCATCCACACAGTTAAATGCTTTTTAATAGTCAATAAAACACAAATTGATATTCTTCTTGTACTCTCTACTTTCAGAGAAGATCCATATAACATTAGATATGATACCTCTAGTGCTGGAGCCCCTTCTAAACACAGCTTATATTCTAGACAATTTTCTGTTGATGTATTATTCCAGCTGTTGTGGGATAATTTTCAGCAAGATTTTTCTTGAAGTGATAATAGTGATATTTTTCAATAATTTCCACATTCTGTTGAATCACTTTTTGGGGGGGAATGAGAATAAACGTGGATCTCTTCCTTTCAGTTGGACAGGTAGGTGTCCTCCAGATTCCTTTGCACGACCTGGTGAGTAAGCCCAAGGCTACATCTATTTCTTGAAATATGTCACCTGGTATTCTATCAATTCCTTGGGACTTATTTTTCTTCTAATCCTTCAGAGCAACTTGAATTTCTTCTCTACCACTGTTCCTTCTTGGTCTTATTTTGTTTCATTAATTTCTTCTGTGTCAGTCAATTATTTTTTTTAAACTTTTAAATTTTAATAATTTTAATGAACATTTACGGAGATTTTGAATTTCCATTTATTCATTGCTGCATTTTTTTACAATGACTTTGTCTACTCCTTCCATATTCTTTGATGCTTTCTGGATCATTCAATATTTTGCCCATAGCATCTTTACACAGTACAACTTGAGGCTTGAATTTGTTCTTCAGTTCTTTCAGCTTAAGAAAAACTGAGTGACAAATCCACCAGATGCTCCACTGCAGGAGAGGCAATCTTCTCCTGTACCAGTTGGATCTGATTCGATGGTACACACACACACACAAAAAAAA
>NW_006399847.1:5159893-5161130 GCF_000299155.1 Elephantulus edwardii
ACTTGAACACTAATGAACAAAGACCAGATGGTCTGTGGGAAGATATCAAGACTATCACTCATGAAGAATACAAAAGATCACTACAAAGAAAAAGGAGGTAGAAAAGACAAAGATGGATGCCAGAAGAGACATTGAATATTGTACTAGAACACAGAGAAGCCAAAGAAAAGGGAAGAAATCAGGAAGTTAAGAAGTTGAACAAATTATTTTAAAGGGCATCTCAGGAAAAGAAGGCAAAGTATTATAATGAATATTGCATAGAGCTAGAGTCAGAAAGTCAAGTTTTTGGCATTTCTCAAGCTGAAGGAATGAAGAAGAAAGTCAAGTCTTGAGGTGTAATACCCAAAGATGCTATGGGCAGAATACAAACATAACATAAGTGGTTGATGAGTCTTGCTCTAATCCTGATGCCACAATACTCCTCATAAAGCCCAGCCTCCAAAACTCCCAAATTATATATATGAATTGGCTGATACAGAAGAATTTCAATAAACAACATATGATCAAGAGGCAATGATGAAGGAGGAAATGCAGACTACACTGAAGGACTTAGCAAAACATAAAATCCCAGGAATTTATAGAATACTACTGATGTATTTTAGCAAACAGATACTGCCATGGATGTGCTTACCAGGTTGTGCCAAGAAAGAGGGGAGACAACTATCTGGCCAACTGACTGGAAGAGATCCGTATTTATTCCCATTCAAAAAGTAGGTGACCCAACAGAATGTGGAAATTAGAAAAAAAAATATCTAATATCACACATCAGCAAAATCTTTTGACAGATTATCCAGAAATTACTGGAACAGTACATTGACAGAGAACTACCAGAAATACAAGCTGGGTTAGAAGAGGTCGTAGCACTAGAGACATTATTGCCAATGTCAGATGAATCTTGACAGGAAGCAAAGACTACCAGAGGAGTGTCTGTGTTTCAATGAATATGCAAACATATTTGACTGCGGAGATCACACAAACTGTGGCTAACTTTGAAAAATGGGAATCCCAGAACACTTGATTTTCCTTATGCAACACCTATACTTGGACTATACCATCTGAATTTCAGAATCATCTCAGGAACAGGTTTGAGGCCTTGAAGACCAGATAAGTTGTGGGAGGGTGTTAAATGTATCATCCAGGAAGAGTGCAGGCGGTCATTACAAAGACAGAAGAGGAAGAAAAGACCAAAATGGATGTCAGAAGAAACTCTGAAGATTGCACTGGACATAGAGAAGCC
>NW_006399847.1:5161813-5165383 GCF_000299155.1 Elephantulus edwardii
AAAAAAATAAAAAAGAAATACTGAGTGAGTTCATCGCTTTTGATTTTCTGACTCAATTTCTTTCCACATTTCATTATAATACTTTGCTTGGTTTTCTCAAGCTGCCTTTTGAAATCTTCAGTTCCGCTCCTTAAGTTTCTGATTTCTTCCCTTTGTTTTGGTTTTTCAGCCTTCTAGTGCAATGTTCAGAGTTTCTTCTGACATTCATCTTGGTCTTTGCTCATAAGTGTCCAAGGCCTAAACTCATTCTTTAGATGGTTTTTAAATTCAGGTGAGTTATATTTTGGTTCTTGTGGATTTGCTTTTATTGTCTTCAGTTCTTCAGTTTGAACTTGCTAATGGGTAGTTGACAATCTGTTATATAATCAGCACCTGGCCTAGTTTTCATAGCTGATCTTCAGCTTCTCCAATGATTCTTTCCATAAATGTAATCTATCTCTGATTCCTGTGTAGTCCATCAGGAGAGGATCATGTGTATAGTCACCATTTGTGGTTTTTTTTATAAAAAATATTTGCAATTAATAAATCATTGTGCAAAATTCTATAATTTTATTACCAGCCTCATTTCTGTCATCAAGTCCATATTTTCAGACTAGTAATCATTCTTCCTTGTTTCAAACTTTTGCTTCCAGTCACCAATTATTAATAATGAGTCATTATTACATGTTTGATCAATTTTCAATTGTAAAATTGGTAGAAATCTATTTCCTTCTTTTGGGCTTAATTATTGTTGCATATTTGAATACTAGTGGTATTAACAATTCTTCCTTGTATGCCTGTGGATATTATCTTGCCCTTCACAACACTGTATTTCAGGATAGATCTAGAAATAGTCTTTTTTACTATTAATATGGCACCACTTTTTATCACTTTTTCATTCCTGGCATTTATCTCCAATTCTTTTATTTTATTTTTATCTTTGTCCCTAAAGTGAGTCCCCTGAAGGCAATGTATTCATGAGCCCTGCTTTCTGATACAGTCGTAACTTTCTCTTAACTCATTTACATTCATTGTAAATTACTGGGGGGTGTGAACTCAATGCAGTCATTCCTTTGTGTCTTTTTAATTTTTTGGTGGTGTTGATTTCTTTGTTCTGTGTATTTTTCAATGCAAAGTTAATTTTATTGTTATTTCTTATTTATTAATTTTTAGTGCTTTTATGCTTTGTAAGTACTTATGATTTATTATTTTTGTAAAAATGTTCTCTTTGTATTCCAAACAAAATTGAAAATAGACTTTTTCATCTCAGTGAAAAATGGAATTGGTACCAGTATTGAAATTGCATTGAACTTGTAGAATGCTTTTGGTAAAATTATCATTTTCACCATTTTGAGTCTTCCTATCCATGAGCATGGCATGTTTCTCCATTTCATAGATCTCTTTTTATTTCCTGCAATAGTGTTTTCTCATTTTCTAGGTATAGGTTTTGTGTGTCTCTAGTTAGATTTGTTCTTAAGTATTTCACCTTGTGATTAGCTATAATAATTGGTATTGTTTTCCTCAGCTCAATTCCCAAGCAGTATTAAAAAAGAGAAACAAGGTAGGAGGAATAACACTCCCTCTTTGTGTAGGCTCTCAAATCCTGTTACACAGTTATATGGTTAATACAGCATGGTACTGAAACAGCAACAGACACATAGATCAGTGGAATAGAATTGAGAATGCAGAAATCAACTCATCTACCTGTGGTCGACTGACTTTTGACACAAAGATAAAATCAATTAAGTGGGGAAATGACAGGCTCTTTAACAAATGGTACTGCAAAATTGGAAAACTATCAGTAGAAAACATAAGCATGACTCACACCTCACACCTTACAGAAAAACCAACTCAAGATGGATCAGGGACCTAGGAGTAAAATCAAAGACTATAAAATTCATCAGAGAAAAAGTAGGAGCAACTCTAGAACCCCTACTCTAGAACATGAACATACTTTTAAGCACAATGAAAAACCTACAACTAGGAAAAAATAAAATAGATGAATGATATCTCGTACAAATCAAATCCCTGTGCACATCATAAAACTTCTCCAACGAGGTAAAGAGGAAACCAACAAACTGGGAAAAATATTTTCCAATGGCATATCTGATAAGAGACTCATATTTTAAATTTATGGAATATTCCAGCACCTCAATAAGGTAAAGACAACCCAATTGCAAATGAGCATAAGATATGGATACTTCACCAAAGAAGAAATTCAGATGGCCAACAGACACATGAAGAATGTTCAAAATTCCTACCTATCAGAGAGATGAAAATCAAAACTGATGTGATATATCATGCCATTCCAGAAACAATAGCAAAGTTCAAAAGGGCTACAAACAACAAATGCTGGCGAGGGTGTAGAGAGACTAAAATTTTTATTCACTGCTGATGGTAGTATAAAATAGTACAACCACTATGTAAGGTAGCCTGGTGCTTTCTCAAAAAGTTGGAAATAGAAATACCATTTGACTCAGCTATCCTACTACTGGTAATTCACCTTAAAGAAAGCAAAGCCACAATTCAAACAGATGAAGGCGCCCCTATATTTATGACTGTATTATTCACAATAGTGAAGAAGTAGACCAACTTTCTTTCAACAAACAAATAGATAGAAAAACCATGGTACAAATGCTGGCGAGGTTGTGGAGAAACTGGTACCTTATTCACTGTTGGTAGGAGTGTAAATGGTGCAACTACTATGGAAGGCAGTATGGCACTTTCTCAAAAAGTTGCAAATAGAGATACCATTTGACCCAGCAATTCCACTACTGGCAATATTCCTTAAAGAGGCCATAATTGACATCCAAGATATATGCACACCCATGTTTATCGTGGCTTTGTTCAACAAGGAGTTGGAAACAACCTAAGTGCCCATCAACAAACGAATGAACAGAAAAGCTGTGGTATATTCACACAAGGGATACTACACTACATTGAAAAACAAAGAACTCATGCAATAGTATTCAAAATGGGTGACGCTGGAAGACATTATGCTGAGTGAAATATCTCAGTCACAAAAGGACAAATACTGCATAGTGCCACTGTTGTAAAACAGGACTGACATCGGGGTTAGGAGGAGACTGAGAAAGATGGGATAAATAATGTATACTGCACTGAAATAGATGAGGGGAAAAATTGAAGGCTGCATAGTGGCTTGGACTTGGGGGGAGGGATTGTAAAACAATGAAATAATTTTTCTTTTACTTTTCAAAGAGAAGAGTGTATTGGTGTGAGGGCTGGGCAGGGAGAAAAGTGCAACAATGAATGAATGGAAATCCAAAGTCTCTGTAAATATTCATTAAAATTAATAATAATGATAATAATAATAGAAAAACCATGGTACATTAATTCACTCAATGGAATAGCACACAGTCATGAAAAACAATGAACTTGTTAAACAGTACACAACATGGGTGTTGTTGTTGTTATGTGCCGTCAAGTCGTTTCTGACTCATAGTGACCCTATGCACAACAGCCCTAAACCCTGCTCTATCCTGTGCCAACCGCACCACCTTTGACACACCCATCCCGATTACCCCAGTCACCAAATCAATCCATCTCATAGAGGGTCTTCCCCTCCTGTGC
>NW_006399847.1:5165878-5170385 GCF_000299155.1 Elephantulus edwardii
CCTCAGTCCATACTGAAGGCTGCGGTCCTTGACCCTTCGCAGCAAGTGCATGAGGTCCTCCTCAGTTTCAGCAAGCAGGGTTGTGTCATCTGCATTACGCAGATTGTTAATAAATCTTCCACCAATATTCTGAATGAAATATCGCAGTCAAGAAAGGACAAATACTGCACAACACTACTGTTATACAATAGGACCAACATGTGGAGTTAAGGGAAGAATAGGAAGAGTGGCTAAACAATGAACACTGCACTGTAGTAGATGGAGAAAGGACTGTGTGAAAGGAATGCATGATTGGGCATTATATGTGTGACAATTAACTTTCTGGGACAAGAGGTTCATTACAAAGTGAACTGGGGCTGGGGGGGGGGGAAGATGTGCAACAATAGATGATGAAAACTCAACCTTTCTGTGAACTTAGTTAAAATCGTAATTTTTAAAAATAAACTATTTATTAACTTTCTTGTTCTTACCCTTTAACTTATTTTTATGCTCTCAGGGTTAAAACAAGGAGCCATGGTGGTACAGTGCAATACAAATTTAGTGGCTAGCCAAATTATTAGCAGTTTGAATCTATCAGTCAATCTGAACATGCCATAAAACAACTCCCAATAAAAATAAGTTTTGGTCCAGACTGCATTACCAGAGAACTCTACCAACAGTTAGAGGAAAAACAAACTCATTTATCTTGGACATGTTTCCTTGAGTTAGTTGATTGTACCCTGAACTTTTTTAATATTCTATTGTGGCTGGGATCAGAGGAAAGCTGTAAAAGAAACTGATCTGAAGCACAGTGTTCTTTCAGTTTGTAAGATCCAAGACAAGTCCAGGTGGCTGAGGCTGGAGAGAGTGTGCCAGTTAGAGTAGCTACTGATAAGGATAGAGAAATAGAAAGATGAGTACTAGATGCATTTCTAGGTAGGAATTGGAACAATGATGTTCTTTATCAAGCATTTGATAATTATGGTAGAATTTCCTATGATGTCCTTTGCTTGTTGTTGTTACTTGCCATTGAGTCTAAATTGATCCACAGCTGACCCTCCAGTGAGATTTTAGAAGCAGTAAATAGAACAGGAGAAGATTGTCCATCCATTACTTAAGATTTTGAAGATTTATGCTGTTTGAATGTTTGCAGAACATTCTTGAAAATATTTGCTCTAACCTGAAAATTCTTTCACTATTTTAATCTGAGAAAGAAAAACTGTCTAATTCATAGTCTTATTCATCACTATTAAGGCTACATAAGCCTACCAATGGCATAAACTGAAAGACTTTAAATTCAAGATAAACTGTGATAATCATATCCCTCTCCTCAACAGTTGCTCCGATTTAAGGAAATTGTAAAGCAGTGTAGGCAGCTAACCACTGAGAAACACAAAGTCCTCAAAGAGAAATTAGGAACTTTTCAGCTAGGTAAATAGTAATGTGGCTCCTGAAAGCCAAAAAAGATGAGAGTGTCCCCAGAAAGAGGAAAGCTGGAGAAACATACCTCTCAAGTCCAGAAAGAAATATATATCTTCGATGTACTCATAAGATACACACGTGCCAAGAAAATTCAGAGAAGACTAGCAAAGCTTTCAAGAATATAAACTATGGGAACCAAAATGGTCATGGCAGAGGAAACAGCGTAAAAAGCTAGAGGAGCAGCAAGTTGCATAGAAATGGGCCACCATGGCCCTCCACAGTCCTCAAATTATCAATAATTGAACAATTAAACAGTCTTCAATATAGATCAAGGCTCAACATCAAGAGAACAAGGATTCCAAGAAAAAGAATAGATAGTGACAACAAGAGACAGTGTAAGGAGCAGGAGGCCCAGCAAGCTAGCTGCATTGAAACAGGTCACGCAATTTATAAACAGCCAAGCAGTTGACTGCCAGCCATCAATATGGACTGAAGCTATACATCAAGAACATAAAGATTCTCAAAAGAACATGGTGAGTCCCACTCCCACCTGAGCCTGTGCTGCTCTGATCCCATGGGGCCACTGTGGCTGGAGCCCACAGGTCCCCTAGCCTAGATTGAGCAACTGGTGCCTGGCCCCACAGCCCATGTGACAGAGCCCCTACATGGCCGGCACTGTGGATGCCAACAGTCATGGCCTCCAGCATGAGAGGAGAAGGGGTGACAGGGGAGGGGCAACAGTGGCACCATGGAGCCACAGAAGGTGAAGGACTTGATATGGGAAAGCATCTCACTGTCAGTGAAGAAGATTTCCTTGGACAGAGCAGAGAAGAAAAGAAGTTCATCAACACAATGGATTGATAAGGGTCTGTAGCAATGGGCTCGAGCTTGTCTCGGATTGTGGGGATAGTGTAGGATAGAGCAAGGACTAGATTTGTTGTTCACAGAATTGTAGTGAGCCATAGAGAGATTTCTGTGGGCTTAGTTGATAGAAAGTTATGCTACCAAACTTAAGGTTGGGATTTTAATCTGCAGCCCTCAGGCCTGGTTTTGATTGTTTTCTGTCAAACACTCTTCTAAATAAAATATCACTGCTCTGTCAATTGGCTATATAGAAGTAACTCATGGTTGCAGTGAGGCTAAACACTATGACACTGAAGTGACAAATGAGATAGTAGTTACCCATGGTGGACAGTGTTTGATGAAGCTCTCAGATTAAAAGCTTGGAAGCAGGAGTGGCATTCACTTCCAAAATAGCTTGCCTCCAGAAACTCTATGAATTTAGAGAAAAGATGAAAGTTATAAGAGTGTTTAGGTCTTTCATTCATAAGGTCTATGAGTTGTCTATGATTCAATGACACTTAACAACAACAACAGATATGAGACGGCAGACCTCCTACATACACCTCATCTTTTGATTTCTTGACTACTACTGCCATGAACTGTTCAGACCCTGGGAGTGTCTGTTCGCCACTCTCAAAGCCCCTTCTCCATTTGCAGAGGCAATGGGTAGTGATGCCAACTTTGAACTGCAGTCTGACCACTTGGTAGAGGGGAAGGAGGCAATAGTGATAGAATTGGGGGTGCTGTCTCTGACCATGGTCTTCAGTGAGGCACAGGATCCAGACCTTGACAGGGGGGTGAGGGAGTAGCTGGAGGGTGTATTGTCCGGCCCCAGGGAGAGTCATCTGTCTTGTCCCCAGGGTGTGCTATCTGGCACCCAGGGTGTGCCATTTAGCCCTTGAGGTGTGCTGATTGGCCCCTGGAGTAAGCTGCCTGGCCCCTGAGGAGAACTGTTCAGCCATTGGGGTTTTCCATCCAGCCCCCAGGGAAAGCCATCCAGCCTCTGGAGAGTGCCGTCTGGCCCTCGGGGTATACTGTTCAGTCCTCGGTGTGTGTCACCCAGCCCCTAAGGAGAGCCATTTGGTCCCCAGGTTATGCCGTCCTCAGCCTCCAGGGTGTGCCACCTGGTCCCTGGGGAGAGCCATCTGGCCCTGGGAAAAGCCTTTAGGTCACTGGGGGAAACTGCCTAGGGTATAAAAGAATTTTATCTAGGCCACTTTCCTCCACTTCTTCCCCCAGTACAGCTGTAAGTAACACCTCCAAAACCCTCCTCTTTGGAACTCACAAGTTTGTTCTCTCTAGGTCTGCTCCCTTTCCTACAGGTAGCCTGAACACTGAGTTTTGCTTCAGACCTGAATCCTGAATCCAGTTCCAGAGACAAAAGGGAAATATAACTGCCAGCTAAGGAAATAAAGGAGGATGTAGTCTCGGGGTGCAGCCATCCATCCCCACTGGACCTATCTTGGCAAACACTTTGCAGTCCAGAGGACAGCAAACATCAAAAAAATATCTTCTAACTGAACAAGAAGGCAAGCAGCTTCAACCCAGGACCACCAGAAAGGTGTTAAAGTAGGCTCCCCTTCCCCATTCACATCAACACCCCTGTTCAGCATAAAGAAGTCAGAGAGTCTGCTTTGAGGGAATAGGCAAAAAATAAGGAATTGATGGGATAGCAATTTACATATTTCAACAAACATATGCATCCCTGGACATGCTCACTGGGTTGTGCCAAGAAATCTGGAGGACAACAGCCTGGCCAACTGGAAGGAAGAGACCTATATTTATTTCCATTCCCCAAAAAAGTAATCCAGCAGAGTTTGGAAATCATTGAGCACTATCATTAATAGCATGTAAGCTCCCAACTTCATCAAGGTATATGTCAAGTTGGCTTGTAGGAGCAGGGACTAGGCATTATAGGAGTCAGGACCATTCTCAAAGCCTCTGCACATAGTTTAGGGGCCACCTGGTCACTGGTGAATTCTGCCTAATACTTAAGGAAAGGATATAAATTCTATACAATTTCTTCCAGGAAACAAAAGAAGGCATACTTAAACATTGTTGAAATAAAAATTAGATGAATACAATATACATAATTTATCCAGTATTTTCTGTCATACCCCCACCCTGATTACAGACCCATTCTACAACAGTGGCACCATGCATTATTTGTCCCTTTGTGACTGAGATATTTCACTCAGCATAATGTCCTCCAGGGTCACCCACTTTGAATAATATTGCATGAGTTCCTTGTTTTTCAATGCTG
>NW_006399847.1:5170740-5198365 GCF_000299155.1 Elephantulus edwardii
TGTTTATTTGATGGCTCCTTCTGCACAGCTCTGTTCCTTCTAAGCCACAGTCCTAAAAATAGATGTTATGGTATGCTTTTCATCAAAATAAACAGTATTTTACTTTGTGTCACAGGTAGCTATACAGCAGAATTATGTGTTAGTTTTCAGTTTAGAATTATTATATCTAGGGTGTCTCAGCTTTTGTGGCCTATTGACAAGGAGCTGTGCTGCAATCCTGAAGGCACTTCGTTTGAGGCCACCAGCTTCTCCACATGAGTAGGATGGGCAATCTCCTCCCATGCAATTAACTGCCTCTGAAGGGTCAGCTATGGGCCAGTTCTAATTCTACGGTACACAACAAAAAGACATTAACAATAGTCTATTACAGCATCTAGCCCAGAACAACTTCATGTGTTAGAAGAGGCCAATTGGATTGTTCAGAAACTTAGTATAATTTGTAAATGTTTATCTTTAATAAATTATTGGTCTATTAGAGTGAATAGCCAAACTATCTATGTCATAAAAAAGAAAATGAAAAATAATTTCTTTCCATTAGTGACACATCAGGGGGAAAAGTAATGATTTGATAATAAGTTCCATTACTAATGACTAAAATTTCATCTCATATGTTCAAGCAGTCTCTCCGAATTCCAGATTTGTCTGTAATACTTGAACTCAACCTCATCTTGGGTAACATGCAGGCACAAGCAAATGAAGCTCTCAAACTAATTTTGCCTTCAGAAAAGAAATACGTGAGGATGGTTTCATGATCACAGTCTTCTATTCTTATAGTTAACCTTGACACTGTTCAGTTGTCCAATGCCAACTTCAGAGTGCCTATTAGAGATGATAAGCTTCTCTTGATGACTCAGACAGAATAAAAGTGTTAACATAAGTGTTTTAATCTTACATCTCTTTCCCCTGCCCTGTGTCAAATATTTCCTAATAGTCTCTGTGAACACAATGTGACTCCAGCAGCATAAACCCTGCAATTCTGGCATTATCTAAACAAAAACTCAACTACATTGACACGTAGACTTAATCATAGACAATCATTAGATCACCAAGATTATAAAGTACATGTCAGGAGATTGCCCATCTTTTTCCCACAGGGTTGTTACTGGATTTGAACCACTAGAGAGGGATAAGCTTTGGGTTAGTAGCATAATTGCCCACCAGACTGTCACCAGAACTCTTCTTGTCTAAATAATGATGGTGAAAAGGACAGTCCCCTTTCTTGGTCCATACTCTCCAACCACTAAAAAAAAAAATCTACAAGTCCATGAAAACCAAAATATGACTTCGGGTGTATCCCAACTTAGCTTAAAAACTATCTCAAGGGGAGCTCTGGTGGCCTAGTGGCAAGGAGCTGCAACTACAATTCCAGAGGCATACGGTTGGAATCCACCAGATGCTCTGCTGGGGAAGGAGGGACAATCTCCTCCTGTACCAGTCAGATCTGATTTGACAGTACACTCACACAAAAATAATAATAATAATAATAATAACAAAAACAAAAACTATCTCAAACAAAAACTGTTTAAAAGGGATATGTGATTAGGTATTTTTGTCATGACAGGAGTATAGAGCAAAGGCTATATGGTCAAGTGGACCTGGGGGAGGGTTTGTAAAACAATGAAAGAATTTTTCTTTTACTTTTCCAAGAGGGTAGTGTACTTAGGGGGGAGGGTTGGGAGGGGAGAAAAGTGTAACAATGAATTAATGGAAATCCAAAGTCTCTGTAAATTTTTACTGAAATTAATAATAAATTTAAATTTAAAAAATTTTTAAAAACTATCTCAAACATAGATTTAATGTCTTGAACTCTAATGATCAAAGACAGATGAGTTGTAGAAGGACATCATCCATGAAGAAGGCAAAAGGGCATTACAATGAAAGAGAAAAAGAAGTAACTAATGTTATGATGTCAGATACAACTGAAACTAGTACTGCAATGAAAAAAGCTAGAACATGGAGGAGAAACTCTAAGAGAGCTGAACAGAAGGCAGATTGAGAAGATAAAACAAAATATTATAATGAAATGTTCAAAGAGTTGGTGTTAGAAAACCAACAGGGATGAACACACTCAGCATTTCTCAAGTTGAAAGAACTGAAGAACAAGTTCAAGTCTCAAGTTACAATAATGAAGGATCTAATGGTAAACTCTTGAATGATGCAAGAAGCATCAGAAGGAGATGAAAGAAATATGAATATTCACTGAACCAAAAATAATCTATCAACACTGAATTATTTAAGTAAGTAGCCTATGATCAAGAATCAATTGTACTACAGGAAGAAAACCAAGCTGCACTGAAGGCATTGACAAAACATAAGGCTCCATGAATTGATGGGATATCAGTTGAAATGTTTCATGAAATAGATTCAACTTAGGAGATGTTCACCAGTCTCTGCAATAAATACATCTGGCTAACTGACTGGAAGAGATCCATATTTATTACCAATTCAAAAAAGGGTGACCCTATAGAAAGAATGTAGTAATTAGGAAATTGTATCATTAGCATCACAGGCTAGTAAAATATTGCTGCAAATAATTTAAAAATGGCTAGAACAATATGCTGACGGGTAATTAAAAATAAATTCAGAAGAAATCTTGGCACAACGAATTAATTGCTGATGCTAGGTGTATCTTAGCTGAAAGCAGAGACTATCATAAAGATATTTCTTATATGTTATTTTTATGCAAAATTATTTGACTATATGGATCTTACTTAATTGTACCTAATAATGGCATTAACAGGAATCCAAGAACATCTCATAGTTGTCGTTGTTGTTGTTATGTGCCATTGAGTCACTTGCAAACCATAGTGGCAGCCCTAAACTCTGCTCTGTCTTGTGCCAATCGCACTGTCTCCAATACACCCATCCTGATTACCCCAGTCACTGAATCAATCCGCCTCAAAGAGGGCCTTCCTCTCCTGCACTGTCCCTCCACTCTCCCAAGCATGATGTCCCTCTCCAATACCTCCTTACAACATGTGCAAAGTATGTCAGATGAAGCCTCAAAATCCTTGCCTCCAAGGAGGGTTTAACCCTCTCCAGGATGAACTTGTTTGTTTTCTTAGCAGTCCATGGTACCCTCAATACTCTTCCCCAGCATCACAGCTCATAGGCATCAATTCTCCTTCTATCCTCCCTAGTCATTGTCCAACTCTTTGATGTGTAACAAAGTGATTGCAAAGACCATGGCCTGTACGAGACGCACCTTAGTCTCCAGAGAGACACCATTGCTCTTCAGTACTTTGGAGAGGTCTCTAACAGCAGATTTTCCCCTTGCAATACATCTTTTAATTTCTTGGCTGCTGTTGCCAAGAGTGGACTATGGAGCCAAGCAAACT
Source organism: Elephantulus edwardii (assembly GCF_000299155.1). Taxonomy (NCBI): domain Eukaryota; kingdom Metazoa; phylum Chordata; class Mammalia; order Macroscelidea; family Macroscelididae; genus Elephantulus; species Elephantulus edwardii. The sequence continues at coordinate 5,174,079 of NW_006399847.1, forward strand.
AAAGCTGTGAACAATCTCAATCTCTTCACCATCCATCCTGATGATGCCAATTGGTCCAGTGGTGAGAATCTTTGTCTTCTTGACATTGAGCCTCAATCCATACTGAAGGCTGCAGCCCTTGACCCTCTTCAGCAAGCGCTTCAAGTCCTCCTCAGTTTCAGCAAGCAGGGTCGTGTCATCAGCATAACACAGATTGTTGATAGATCTTCCGCCAATCCTGACCCCAAATTTCTCCTCATAGAGCCCAGCCTCCCGGATAATCTATTCTGCATACAGGTTGAAAAGGTATGGAGACAGAATACATCCCTGGCATATGACAAAATCTATATATAGACCAAGAAGCAGTTATCTGAGCAGAACAAGGGAACACTCCATAGCTTAAAACTGGAAAAGGTATATGTCAAGATTATATCCTTCCTCCATATTTCTTCAATTTTATGCTGAGTAAATTATCTGTGAAATGACTCTATGAAGAAGAATGTGGCTTCAGGATTGGAGGAAGACTCACTAACAACTTTACAGAAAGTGAAGAAAACTTAAAGCACTTATTAATGAGGATCAAAGACTATATTCTAAAACATGAGTTCCATCTCGACATCAAGAAAACAAAAATCCTCACCACTGGACCAGTAGGGATCATGATAGACCGAAAAAAGTTCAGAATTGTCATTAACTTCATTTTATGTGAATGCACAATCAAGACTCATGGTAGCAAGAGTCAAAAAATCAAAAAACGTGTTACATTGGGACTATCTGCTGTGAAGGACCTCTCCAAACTTTTAAAGAGCCAGAATGTCAGTTTAAAGACTAAGGCACAATTAATCCAAGACATCATCCTTTCAGATGCTTCCCTTGCATAATTGGACTATGACTAAGCATGACCGGAGAATCAATGCTTTTGAATTGTGGTGTTGAGTAAGTGCATTGAATATCCCATGGACTGCCAAAAGAACAAACTGTCTTGGAAAAAGCATAACCAAGGTGTTGTTTAACTGCAAGGACAGTGCAGCTTTGTGTCTCTTACTTTGTTCAAGAGAAACCAGTCCTTAAAAAGAAACATTCTAGGGACGGTAAAGGGTCAATGAAAGAGAGAAAAATCCTCCACAAGATGAATTGACACAGTCGCTACTACAATGGGTTTGACCATGACAGAGATGGTGAGAATGGAGTAATATAAGGCAGGGTTCCAATCTGTTGTTCATAGAATCAATGTGAGTCATAGTTAATTCAGTGGCACCTAACAACAGGTAAATGCATGTTTTAGGGGTCGAAACTAGAGATATCAATTTCTCTCAGGAAAACAGGAAATGTCTACATTGAGATATCAGCCTTGTCTTCCAACAGGAGCATATACATTTCTATTTTTTAAAAATAGCATGTCAGTTCAAGATGGATATTCCTGGAAGGTCACTCTCTCTGGGCTCTGTCCAAGTGGCATATGGGAGCTATGGGCTCTGGGCCTTGAGTCTGTACCTGAATATTCCTACAGCTTCTAAGAGTCCTGTGAACAGTGACTGAGGAGACAAAACATGCAGCAAACAGCCTTTAGGGAAGGGGGGGAAGAAATAAAAAGCATGTCATTCAAATTATATCATAGCAAAACCCCCAAATATAACATATTTTAAAAATAATTCATGACAAGAATGGAAATTCTAGTACATTTTATTTTATGAAACTAATCGCCATCAAGTTGGAATTGACCTATAGCTGACCCTCCAGAAGGTTCTCAAGGCTGTAAAGCACACTAGAGGAGATTGCCCACCTTGTATTCTTTTTATTATGAATGTGACATAATTCTCCTTCAATTTGTCATTGTTAACATAATAGATCATATTATTATCTGATTCAAAATGGCCAATAGCAGTCCATACTGGCTTACTAAATGCCAGAGGTCAATTTTATGAATCCCATTTCATTTTTTCACAACTACTAATTTTCCTAGGTACATACTTCATACAATTCATGTTCCAGTTATTAATGGATGTTTCAGTCATTTCTCCTCATTTTTTTAATATGTTCCAGTCTGAAAGGCTCATCTTCTGATACTACATGCACTAATTTTCTTCTGTTATTTATAGGATTTTCAAAAGCTTGTTATTTCAGAAGAGAATGATCAGTACTGCTGCTTAGTCTATTTTAGCCTGGAATAAACAAAATATTAGTCACCTATGGGCAAAATGTTGAATGATGCAGGAAACTGCAGAAGAAGATGAAAGGAATACACAGAACCATTGTACAAAAGCTACTGGTCTATTTCAGGAAGTGGCATATGATCAGGAACTAATGGTAACAAAGGAAAAGATTCAAACTGCTCTTGAATATTGGCAAAAAATATACATCTCCAGGAATTTAAAATACCAGTTGAGATGTTTCAACAAATAAACACAGCATTTGACATACTCACCAGCCTATGCCAACAAATTTGAAAGACAGCTACTTCACCAACTATCTGGAAGAGATCCATACTTGTTCCATTTCATTCATATTTTGATCACTAAAAAGGTGACCCCAACAGGATGTGGAAATTGTCAAACAAGATCATAACAATGCAAGTGAAATCCTTCAGAAGGGAACTGGTAGAAATCCCAGACAAATTCCAAAGAAGTCACGGCATGAGCAATATCATTGCTGATGTCAAATGGATTTTGGTTGAAAGCAGATTTTACTAGGAAAATGTTTACTTATGCTTTATTTACTATAAAAAAGAATTTGACTGTGTGGATTATAACAAATTATGACTGACATTGAGAAAAATAGGAATCCCAGAACACTTAATTGTGCTCGTGAGAAACCTAAAAATAGACCAAGAAGCAGTTGTCTAAACAACACAAGGGAGCATTACATGGTTTAAAATCAAGAAAGCTGTGCATCAGAACTATATCCTATCTCCTTACCTAATCAATCTGTATGCTGAGCAAATCATTCAAGAAGCTAGGCTATTTAAGGAGGATGTGGCATCAGGACCGGAGAAGATGCACTTAAAAACCTGTTGTACAGATGACACCACCTTGCTTGTTGAAAGTGGGAGGACTTGAGGCATTTGCTGCAGAAGATCAAGGACTACAGCCTTCAATGTGGATTACATCTCAACATCAAGAAAATAAATATCCTTACCACTGGACCAATAGACAATATCATGATAGAGAAGAGACTGAAGTTGTCAATGACTTCATTATCCTTGGAACCTCAATCAAGGGCCTTTTCAAAATGTTGGAGAATAAGGACATAAGTTTACAGACTAAGGTACACCTGACCCAAGTCATGGTATCTTCAATTGTTTCCTATGTATGTGAAAGTTGGACAACGAATAAAGAACATACAAGAACTTATGCCTTTGAATTGTGATGTTGGTGAAGAATATTGTATAAACTGTCAAAAAAAGCAATTTTGGCTTGAAAGAAGTGCAGCCAGGATGCTCTCTAGAGGCAAGGATAGTGAAATTTCACCTCATAAATTTGGGACATGTTGTCAGGAAGGGCCAGTCCTTTGAAAAAGGCATCATGATGGGAAAAGTGGAGAGTTAAGAAAAGAGATGAATAGATGTTAATGTAAATGTTAACAATGGGCTGGAGTGTGTTGGAGACTGTGAGGACGGTACAGGACCAGGTACGGTTCTGATCTAGTATTCACAGGATTGCTTTGAGTTATAGCCAACTGGAAGGTTGTTGTTGTTGTTGTTGTTATGTGCAGTTGAGTCACTTGCAACCCATAGTGACCCTATGTACAGCAGCCCTAAACTCTGCTCTGTCCTGTGCCAATCGCACTGTCTCTAACACACCCATCCCAATTACCCTAGTCACTGAATCAATCCACCTCATATGAAAACTGGAAGGTACTTAACAAAAACAACAACACAACTAATCATCACATTACTTGTCACCACATTTTTCTAAACTCAATAAGCCTAAATGGTGTTTAATAAGAAAAATTCAGATTAATAAATGTATTTGTGGACAATCTTATTTTTTAAAAAGAATAAACAAAATATCATCAAGGAAAAGAAACTATTATATGTAAATACACTTAGCACCTAGAATTTACTTAGCAAATAGTGCCAGAGAAGTCTTTATGGGCTCTCTCTCACGGCAGACAGACAGTTGTTCTTTATGACTAATAATTGTCAATTATGTTCATAAATGACCCAGGTAGGGGTCATTTGTTAACCTGAGCCTTTGTTAACCATAAATGGGTTTGCTTAAGCAAATCGATGATGCAAAAGCAATAGAGCTAGATCCTGTGGGAATTATTACAAAATTAGAATTGATGGAGCTTGAAGCTAAAGATGTACTCTCTTACTAATGCTCTCTTCTCAGTTTTCCTATAGCTCCTTTATTCGTATACTTTCCTAAGATTTGAGTTTTGTTTTTCTTTCAGATAGCAACATAAAATTCTCCAAAAAAATTAATTAGGATTATTAATGACCAATACTCGTATTTATAATGCTGAACATCATTGCCATTCAGGCTGTTTACCTTGCTAATTCAAACAACAGATTCATTTGTCCTTGTCTCCTGCTCTGCTACTCACATCTCAATGGGAAAGCTTTTCATCAACAAGATAGAAACAGAATAGAATAATATTTAACAATCACTAAAGGCTTTGGTGGTTTGTTGTTGTCATTGTTATGTGCCATCAAATAGCTTGTGACTCATAGCGACCCTATGTACAAAAGACCTAAACATCACTGTCTCTGACACACTTATTTCCATTGCCCCAATTGATCCACCTCATCAAAGGTCTTCCTCTCTTGCACTGTCCCTCTACCCTACCAAACATGATGTCCTTCTCAAAGGATTCGTCCCTCCTTGCAACATGCCCAAAGTATGTCAGTTGAAGCTTCAGAATCCTTGCCTCCAAGGAGCAGACCGGTCTCACCTTCTATAGGCCAAACCTGTTTGTTCTCCTAGCAGTCCATAGTATATTCAGCACTCCTCCCCAGCACCACTGCTCAAAGGCATCAATTCTCTATTATCCCTAGTCATCATAAGCTGTCTGACATATAGCACACAATTGCGAAGACTATAGCCCAGATCAGGTGCACCTTAGTCTCCAGCCTGATGCCATTGCTCTTCAGGAACCTGGAGAGGCTCCTGACAGTTTAGTCTATATACTGACATCATTGCTCTTTAGCACTCTGGAGAGGTCCCTGACAGCAGATTTTCCTAATGCGATTTGTCCTTTGATTTCCTGACTGCTGGAGCAAAGGGTGTTGTTTATGGACCCGAGTAAGCTGAAATTGTTAACAATCTCAACCTCTTCTCCACCTATCATGGTGTGGCCCACTGGCCCAGTGGTGATAATCTGTGTAGGTTGGTTTTTGGGGGGTTGTGTGTGTGTGTGTAGGTGTGTGTGTTGTTGTTATTTTTATTTTCGCTTCAATCTGTATTGGAAACTACAGTCCTTGAACTTCCACAGCAAATGACTCAGGTGCTCTTTAATTTCGATGAGCAATGCTGTGTCATCTACGTTTTGCTAGTTATATCAATTCCACAAAGAGGTGATTCAACAGAGTGTGAAAATTATCAAACAAAATCACTAATACCACACAAAATCCCAGAGAAGATTATACGGAGAAGAATCTTTTGTGAAAAACAATATATTCAAATTTTGTAAATTTATCAGTATAAAATTAAAAAATAAGAAACGACTGGAATAGTACATTGACCAGGAATACAATCTGCTTTAGAAGAGGCCCTGGAACTAGGGAAATCATAGCCAATGTCAGATGGATATTGATTGAAAGCAGAGAATAGCAAAAGAATGCCTATCTGGGTTTCACCAACTATGCAAAGGCATTTGAATGTGTGGATCACAACTACTATCCACACACAACTATGTGTGGATTACAGCAACCTTTGTGAAGAATGGGAATCCCAGAGTACCTGATTGTGCTCATGTGAAACCTATACTTGGACAAGGAAGCAGTCATCAGAACAGAGCAAAGCAATACTGCATGGTTCAAAATCAGGAAAGGAATGCATCGGGGATGCATCTTGACTTCATAACTTTTTAATCTATAGGCGGAACAGATCATCCAGGAGGCTGGACTTTATGATGTGGCTTCAGGATTGGATTAATCTAACACTACATAGCTTAAAATCAAGAAAGCTGTTTGTGAAGGTTGCATCCACTTGCATTCTGTATGCTAAGTAAATCAGTACAAAGCTGGACTTTTAAAGAAGAACGTGGTATCAGGATAGGAAGAAGACTCATTAACAACTTAAACTAGCTGGGTATTTGCTTATTCCCCTTCTCTTCTACCTTCTTCTCCTTTGATTCAGAATATCCTTTTCCTCATTTAAAGTGCAGTGAGTCAGAATCAATCCTAGCAGACATCACCAGGTGAACATGGGCAGGCTGGGACCAGCATTGGGAATTACACACCCCACTTCTGCTCTGGTCGCTCCATTATGCTCCTCTCTTCTCATGCTTCCTCCAGGCATGACTGCCTATCTTCACTATTGTCCTCCCACCTATCAGTCTCCTCTGACCTTCCACCTCTTCCCTGTGCTGTCTTCTTTCATGCCACAACCTTACATTCAAAACAAATCTACCTCCTTTATCCAGATTATATACTTAAATTTGTTTCACTTCTTCCTCATATCCTGTGACTGGTCCCTAACTACTCCATTGTCCTCTGAATTGGCCATTTCACCTACTCAGCAAAGGCAATTATTGAATCTCTGATAATAGCCCACACACACACTAACCTGACTCAAAAAGGCCAAGGGCCTGGAGTTTGCAAGCCAATGGCCCTGGTCGTGCCTGCCATCTTGTGGATTTCGAAAGTAACAGCATTGAGGCACAAACACCCAATTAGGTCAAAGGACTTTGGTCCTTTCTTGGTCACTTTAAACGCTCCCTTATGCAGATTTTTCTGATATCACAGTAAGAAAGGAGTTATCAAACACTATAGCTCAATGGCCCTGGTCTAGTATTTCTTAGGATGGAGTAATTTGGGGGCCAGTTTCATAAAATACGTAAAACTCTTCATAGTGCATAATGTAGTAGTCCCTGAGTAGTACAAACTGTTAACACACTTGGCTCCTAAAAGAGGGTTCATGGTTTGAGTTTATCAGTGGTATCTTGGGGCAGGAGGAAGAAGGCTGGTGATTGATTAAAAAAATCAACTGTTGACAAACATGGAGCAGTTCTACTCTGATACATGTGGGTCCCAGGACCTAGGGACTTAGCAATTGGAACCTTAAAGAGTCCTCAGCATCAGGCTTCTCACTACCTCTTAATAAATGTTCTAGAGAAAGTAGCATCTAGTTGTTCAAACCAGAGATACAGCATTAACTTAAAGGCAACTGATCTTAATTGTGAGTGAAACTCTCAAATCTTTTTTATGCCAGTACACTAGGCTCTAAAAGGCTCATTTTAGAAGTAAAAGTTTTATGAAGAATTTGAGCTAAGATCTCTAGATATATTTCCACTAAATGAGAGTGTGACACACATTTAATATCATGCACATCCTCATTTTCTATGCACTTATATTCTTTATACAACGTTTCTCCTTTCTACATTGTCTGCACTTTTCTGTGTTCTAACTGTTCTGTTTGCTTCTTTAACCATCTCTGTATTGTATGTTTCTCATCTAGCTTTGTGGCTATGTAACTGTCATAGTCATGTCAATTCCTATTCATGGTGACCCTAAGTGGCAGAACAAAGTTGCCTCATAGGGTTTCCTAGAACGAAATCATTTGTGAGGCTAACGTTATGAGGAGGTATGTGGCAGCAGTTTCAACAGCCTACACTATAAAATCAAATGTTCTGGGATTCCCAATCTTCTCCGCCACAGTTTGTTATGGTCTACATAGTCAATGCCTTTGCATAGGCAATGAAACACAGACAAGACATTCCTCTGGTACTTTCTGCTTTCAGCCAAGATCCATCTAACATTAGCTATAATATCCCTAGTACCAAGGCCTCTTCTAAACCCAGCCTGCACATCTGACAGTTGCCTGTTGAACATTTGATTGTGCTTATGTGAAACCTATATGTGGACCAAGAGACAGCCATCAAAACAGATCAAGGAATCATTACATGGTTCAAAATCAGGAAGGGTGTACTCCAAGGATGTATTCTGTCTCCATACATTTTCAATCTATATGCAGAACAGATCATCTGGGAGGCTGTACTGTATGAGGAGGAAGGTGGCATTAAGATTGGAGGAAGACTCATCAACAACCTGTGTTATGCAGATGACACAACCTTTCTTGTTGAAACTGAGGAGGACCTCAAGTGCTTGCTGCAGAAAGTCAAGTACTGCAACTTTCAATATGGATTGAAGATCAATATAAAGAAAACAAAGATTCTCGCCACTGGGCTGATTGGCAGTATCATGATAGATGGTGAAGAGACTGAGATTGCTAACAGCTTTAGTTTGCTTGGCTCCACAATTAACACATTAACATGCTTGAAAGGGTGGAGGGACTGTGCAGAACAGGAAGATCCTCAATGAGATGAATTGATTCAGTCACAGGGGTAATGGGGTTATGAGTGTCGGAGACAATAAGATTGGCAAGGGATAGAGCAGGGTTCAGGGCTATTGTACATAGTGTCGTTATGCCTCATAGGTGACTCAACGGCATTATTAAGTGAGTAGATGTTAACTAAGAATATGTCCTCTTGACCTGTTGTGCTTTTAATTGTTATATAATGTCCTTCTTTATCTCTTATGGTGGTTTTCACCCTGAAGCATATTTTATCAGATTAGTATTGTCACCCCTGCTTTGTTATAGATGTCATTTGCTGGGTATATTTTCCCCCACCATACGATTTTAGTCTATCTTTTTCCTCATTTCTTAAATGTGTCTCTTGTGGGCAATACAGTGATGGCCATTGGGGTTTTTTATCTATTCTTTTTCTCCCAAATGGTTTATTTAAGCCATTCACATTGAGTGTGATTACTGGTAGGTTAGATTTTATTGTTATAATTTTTTCAGTTGTTGCTGGTTATTTTGGTCTATTCACTTTCCTTTGCTGTTTCTATATGAAGGACTTTCCTTCATATTTCTTGATTGGTCTTGCTTTCACAAATTCCTTAAATTCCTGCTTTTCTGCAAATCACCTTATTTCTCCTTCATATTTTATGGACAGCTTTGCTAGGTACAGGATTTTTGGGTGGCCGTTATTTTTTCAGTCTTCTTTATATGTCCTCCCATTGTCTGGGTTGCATTATTTCTGCTGAGAAATCAGACCTTAATTTACTTGGTTAACATTTGTAAGTGAACCTTTGTTTTTCTCACACTGTTCTTAGTATTCTTTCCTTGTCTTTGATTTTGGAGAACTTGACAACTTATGTCTTAATGTTTTTCTTTCAGGATCTAGTCTGTTTGAAATTTTCTGAGCTTCTGGAATGCATATTTCCTCATTTTTTATGGTATCTGCAAAGTTTTCTTTTAGTTCTTCCTCTCATTTTTCTCTATGTTTTCTTTCTCCTTTACCTTCTTGTTCTGAAATCCCAATCACACAAATGTTTCAAATTATGTCATTACTAATGGTTCTAATGTTTTCTTCATTTTTCTTCTGTCTTCTTACTGTTTTTTCTTCTTATAAGTTTTCATTGAGGTTCTTGACTTCCATTTTGCTGATTCTCCTCTCCTATTTTGCTTTTTCCCCCCTCCAATATGTTGAAAATTTCTGCCATTTTGGTCTAGATATCCTGGATTATATTCCCATGCTTTTCTGGTTTTTTCTAGTACTGTATTGGTTGTATCATCTCTGTCTTATGATGATTTTCCCCCCTTTCTTATTGCTCTTTACTTATGGTTTCAACTTGTTCTTCCAACATTTGTAACATTTTCAGTATCAGTTCTTGGAATTCCATGCTTGCATATTTCTTCTGCCTTCCTGTCTCTAAGGTATTCATTGGGTCCTCAATCTGGTCTGCTTTTTTAGGTTTCATAATATTTGAACCTGCCGGCTGCTTCCTTGACATTACGTGAAATGGATAATGAGAGGATGGGGAGGTGGTGGCTATTTCCCCCATGAGCAGTCAAAATCTCTGAGGGGGGTTGGGGAAGTCTCAGGAATGCTGCCTGGCACTCTTTGCTCCCCCAAGTCTTTGTGGTCAGTGTTCATAGTGTACCTGTGTCTTCTCCTGAAGCTGGGAGAAAAAGTCACTTGTGCTTTAGCAGATAGAGCCCCTAGCGAGAGATACAATAGTTTCTGTAATGCTACCTGGGACCCTTTTCTCCTAAGTCACAATGGTTAGTACTCATGGGTTACTTATGTCTTCTCCTGAGGCTAAGTGAGAAGGTCCACTGCCATTTTAGCAGACGTTGTCTAAGGGGAGGTGGGAACATCCCAGAATGCTACCTAGGACCTTTCTCCCCCTAAATCTCAGTGGTTGGTCGATGCTTATAGTATACCTATGTCTTTTCCTAAGGTTGAGTCTTACTTTGATTTATAAACAGTCTTGATTATGAATCCAAGTAAGATGAAATTCTTGATGTCAATCTTTTATCCTTCTATCATTATGTTGTCTACTGGCCCAGTAGTGAGAATATTTGTTTTGACATTGAGATGTAATCTATATTGAACGTTATAGTCTTTGACTTGCTATGATAAGCATTTTTTTAGTTTGTCATTAATTTCAATGAAAATTTACAGATATTTTGGATTTTCATTCATTCATTGTTGCACTTTTCTCCCCTCCCAACCCTCCCTCCTAGTACACTACCCTCTTGGAAAAGTAAAAGAAAAATTCTTTCATAAGCATTTTAAGTCTTCCTCACTTTCAAAAAGGAAGGTTGTATCATCTACACAACACAGGTTGTTGATGAGTCTTCCTCTGATCCTAATGCCACATTCCTCTCCTCAGAGTCCAAGTTCTCTAATGATTTGCTCAGAATACAGAATGAATAGATATGGAGGAAGGATGAAACCCAGACACACACACCTTTCTTAATTTTAAGCCATGCAGTGCTCTGTTCAGACAACAGCTTCTTAATCTAAGTATAGGTTTGTTATTAACATGGTCAAATGTTCTGGGATTTCTTTATTCTCAATGCTAGTCATAATTGTTATGAGCCACATAATCAAACAACTTTTGCCAGGCAATAATGCACCCCCCCAATATCCTTCTGGTAGTGCAAATAATTATTAGTGTTTAGTTAATAAGCAAAAAGTTGAAAGCTCAGGTTTACTCACAGGCACTTTAGAGGAAAATTTAGTGTTCTACTTGCAAAGAATTTGCCATTGAAAACTTTATGATACACAATTCTAATCTGACTTTCATAAGCTCTTATGACTTAGAAGCAATCCACCGACAACCTTGAGTTAGCTATGATGATGTAGAGTTGTACACATATTTGTTGTCATTGTCAAGTGTCATCAAGTTGAGTACGACTATACTGACCCTATGAACAACATATCTAAATCCTGTCCTAGCCTGTGCCAACCTCACAATCTCTGACACATTCAAGCCAATGGCTGCAGTCCCTGTGTCAGTCTACCCAGTTGAAGATCTTCCTCATACCAGCTAATCAATTCCACTTGTTCAGAACTGCACCAGTGCCCATGCTGATAGCCAATGAAATTTCCCTTAGGCATGTTTACTCCCTACCATTGACAAAAAGTGTTTCCACTTTTTTTTCCCAATCTTAGTCATCTAGCAGCAAAATTCTCTGCTTTCATCTCTCCCTAGATGGTGGTCCACACCATCTAGCCTCTGCCAGAAGAAGAACAAAGTACCAAAATAAATAGAAAATTAGAAAACACGCAAAAAAGAAAAAAATCAGGATAATGCTAGAATTTACCCATACAGAAATGTGACTAATTATACTCCTTATTAGTTCTTTTTTATGGTCTCCAAATTCTTCACTCTTTCAAAGTTCTTTTTTTTAAATTACTCCTTTTCTTTTGTTATTGTTGAAAATAAATAAAGCAGAATAAACACCAAACCAGCAATTTCTACATGTACATTTCAATGACATTTATCGTAGTTGTTCATTTGTGCAACCATTTTAACTCTTGCTTTCTGAATTGTTTCTCCCCTGTTGACAGCTGTTGACATAAACCCGCTGTTACCTGAGTGTTCTATCTAAATTTTTAAGATGTTCCTTTAATCACATGTAAACAGATGTTGTTGTTGTTGTTATTGTTATGTGCCATCAAGTCACTTGCGACTCATAGCAACCCTATGTACCATAACCCTGAAACATGCTCTATTCTGTGTCAACTTTACTCTCTCTTACACACCAACCCTCATTACCCCAGTCACTGAATCAATCCATCTCATCAATGGTCTTCCTCTCTTTCTCTGTCCCTTCACCTTCCCAAGCATGATGGCCATCACCATGGACTGATCTCTCCTTGCAACATGCCCAAAGTATATCAGATGAAGCCTCAGAATCCTTGACTCCAAGGAGCAGCTTGGTTTCACCCTCTCTTGGATGAACCTGGCAATCCATGATATATGCAATACTCTTCTCCAGCACCACAGCTCAAAGGAATTAATTCTTTTTCTATCATCTCTAGTCATTGTCAGTGTTCTGATGTATAGAAAGCAATTGTGAAAATTATGCCCTGGACTAGGCCCACTTTAGTCTCCATTCTGACATTGTTGTTCTTCAATACTCTGGAGAGGTCCCTGACTTTCCCAGTGCAATTCATCTCTTGATTTCCTGGCTGCTGGTATCAAGAATGTTGATTGTGGAGCCAAGCAGACTAAAGCTGTTAACAATCTCAATTTTTTTCACCATCTATCATAATGCTGCCAATTGGATTTTAAACAATCAAAATACTCAAAGAAGATGTTATTTACTAGATAAATTAAACTGCTATTTGGGTTTAAGGTTACTGCTGGGAAATTTTTGTCTTAAGAACTAAAGATTATCTCAGGGCAATTATTCCAGAGGTTCATCCAGCCATCATAGTTACAGAATGTCTGGAGTCAAAGAGAACTTCAAATTCTATTCTAAATTTCTCCTATTTTTTTTACCAAGATTCTTCTATAGAATCTTTGATCAAATTATTCAGTAAGGGTAAATTTAGGATACCATCTAGCTCTAATCCCATATCAAAGGTCAAAGGCCACCTGTGATCTGGGCAACATTTTACACTGATGCACCTTTTGGGAGACATTCCAATCAGCCTGGTGTAAGATGGATACAGCCAATCAGAAGAGACCACTGGCCACATCCTGCCTAATGTCAGCGATGACACAACCCACCTGAGAATGCTGAGTAGCTCCATATATGGGAACGGGCAGAGGATATCCAATCAGCATCCTCCACAGAGAGCTGACCACCTAAATAGACCACCCTACCTCCAATCCCATATAAAGCTAACTGTAGCTTTCCCATGTGTGTTTTACTGCCTTCCTCTGCCTCTCTCTGGCCTAAGACACCAAACCCACCCATTTCAAACTCTTGTTTCACTTCATCTGGTTCTCTCAGTTTTTGGAGTTTTTAAAACTTACATCTTGGTGCTGAAACTCGGGAGGAGCATGTGCTGCTAGACTGCTCCTTCACTGAGGAACCTGGCCCTCATAGGAGTGTGTACCATTGAGCCGCCCGTCCTCCGAAAACAAGGCCTTCTCTGGACCTTGCTGTTTCTCCTAGCCATCCGTGGTAAGTGATCTGTGACCCTTTCTTCACTTCCCTCCCCTGAAGAAACTGTTCCACTCTCCAGGAGCTCTGCCTGTAGTCACGTGTGCCAGAGCCTCCTGTGCTTTGCTAGACCAGGTTTTGTCCTTAAGCTCTGGGCCTGAGGGGATGTCCCAGGTATCCAGCAGCTGACCTCCTCCTTGTTCTGTGTGAACTGATGGTTGGAATGCCAGCCTTCCACCATACTTTGCAAGAGTACAAGGTGGGAATGGGCTCACAGTCCTCTAAATTTGACCGCAAGACACCACTTGGTTGTTACTTCCTCATTGGCCTACAGTTCAGGACCATTTAAACATAAAGAAGAAGCCTCTCATCTTCTGTTCTGTTTCCTGGCGCCAGTACCAACTAGATAATGGGCTTCATTGGCCCTCTGACAACACCTTAGATTACACTTACTTGTCACCATCTCAGTAAGAACTAGCAGATACCTTATGTTTAGGCCTTTTGGCTTCTTCACTCTCACCTGGAACTGTGTTTGAACTGTCCCATTACCCAAGTCCTTTTAACCTGGAAAAAAAATTCTTATTTACCCTCCACTGAACCTCTCTCAGCTCCCTCCCCTTCTTCCTCCTCCTCTTTTGACCTGCCTGGAGACTTGGGTTCCCTGCTTCAAACCTCCCCTGTTTCTCCCTCTTACCCTTCTCATTCACTGCCACCTTTCTATCTCCAGCTGGAAGTTACTTCCTCAGCAGTATTACCCTTTCAATCTTCTGTTAGCTCTCCTGTTAGTTTTCATACCTGCTCTTGCAACCTCCTTCCACCTAGCTCCGGCACTTCCAACCCCAACCTCCCTTCATTTATCACTACTGCTGATCTCCTTTTTCCTTTGTGTGAGGTAGACAGGGCCTGAAGGCATGGTCAGAGTTCATGTTCCTTTTCCCTTAGCTGATCTCTCTGCTGTGGAGAAACACCTCAGATACTTTTCTGCAAACTCCACTCAATATCATGAAGAATTTCACTATCTGACTCAAGCTTATAATCTAGCTTGGCATGACCTCCATGACGGTCTCACTTTCACTATTAGACTTGATGAGAAAGACCCCATTCTAACAGCTGCTCGTGTGCACACAGATCAGGTACATCTCACTGACCAAACAATGCCAGTAGATTACACTGCCATCCCAGACTTTGAGCCTAACTGGAATTATCAACAAGGCCACAATGGCACACGCCAGCAAGACCACATGGTCTAGTGTCTCTGAGAGGGTATGCAAGTTGCTGCCCAGAAGGTTATTAATTATTAAAAAATACAGGAAATCACAGAAGGCCCAGATGAGAAGCCAGCTGTCTTTCTAAATTGCTTAACTGAAACCTTATAACAATATGCTCACTTAGATCCCGCCATTGCTCCAGGTTCCAGAGTTCTAGCTACTCATTATATAACCCAGTCAGCTCCAGAAATTCGAAAGAAACTCAGATAGGCTGAAAATGGCCCTCAAACCCCAATAATTGATTTGGTAAACATGACTTTTAGAGTTTTTAATTCCAAGGAGGACAGAGCTGAGTGGCCAAACAGGCTTACATGCACCAGAAGGTGGTGCTCAAATCCCAATCTATTGTGGCAGCCCTTAGGCTGGTACAACAGGGTAAGAGGGGTCCCAGGTGCAACACTACCCTACCCAGAGCCTGCTTCAAGTGTGGCCTGGATGGCCACTATGCCAGGGTATGCCCACAGCCTTGACCACCAACTAAGCCATGCCAAGCCTGCAAGAAACCAGGTGACTGGTAAAGAGACTGCCCTACTGTGGCTCAGTCACCCACTCTACATGACCACAGTGAGTTACCATCTACCTATAAGGCAGTCCCACCCCTGGAACTCCTGGGCTTTGCGAATAAAAATTGACGATGCCGGACCTCAAGGACCCAAATTACCTTTGCTGAGTCTAGAGTAACAATTATGGTTGTGTGTGTGTGTGTGTGTGTGTGTGTGTGTGTGTGTGTGTGTATAGACATGGGGCTACCTTCTCTGTCTTCCCCACATTCTCAGGTGCTACTACTCCTTCCCATGTCACAGTTATGGGGATTTACAGCAAACCCACCTTCCCATGTCTACTTCCTCCCCTGCCATGTATACTTGACACTAAGCCTTTCACACATTCCTTCCTAAGTTATGCCATCCTGCTCTGTTCCCCTGTTAGGCAAAGATATTTTATAATCACTCCAGGCAACCATTTCTATTCCTCAGGTCTCACCTCCTTCTACAAATATCTCTCTCCTACTTCTTTTTGTATGCCAGGGATATGTCCTGTCTCCATATCTTTTCAACCTGTATGCAGAACAGATTATCCGGAAGGCTGGGCTCTATGAGGAGAAGTGTGGTGTCAGGATTGGTGGAAGATTCATCAACAGTCTGTGTTATGCAGATGACACGACCCTACTTGCTGAAACTGAGGAGGACCTAAAGTGCTGGCTGCTGAGGGTCAAGGACTGCAACCTTCAATATGGATTGAGACTCAATGTCAAGAAGACAAAGATTCTCACCACTGGATCAATTGGCAGCATCAGGATGGATGGCGAAGAGATTGAGATTGTTCACAGCTTTAGTTTGCTTGGCTCCACAGTCAACACTCTCAGCACCAGTAGCCAGAAAATTAGAACACATATTGTGATGGGAAAGTCTTCTGTTAGGGACCTCTCCATGATACTGAAGAGCAAGGGTGTCTCTCTGGAGACTAAGGTGCATCTGATACAGGCCATGGTCTCTGCTATCACTTGTTATACATCAGAGAGTTGGACAGTGACTAAGGAGGATAGAAGGAGAATTGATGCCTTTGATCTGTGGTGCTGGAGAAGAGCGTTGAGGGTACCATGGACTGCTAAGAAAACAAACAGATTCATCCTGGAAAGGGTTAAACCAGTCAGCTCCTTGGAGGCAAGGATTCTGAAGCTCCATCTAACATATTTTGGACATGTTGTAAGGAGGGACCAGTCCTTGGAGAGGGACATCATGCTTGGTAGGGTGGAGGGACAGCACAGGTGGGGAAGGCCCTCTATGAGGTGGATTGATTCAGTGACTGGGGTAATCAGGATGGGTGTGTTGGAGACAGTGCGATTGGCACAGGACAGAGTTTAGGTCTATTGTACATAGGGTCGCTATGAGTCACAAGCGACTCGATGGCACAATAACAACAACAACAACAACAACTGCCTCTTGTCTCACACCTGTGAGCCTCCCAGGATGGCAAGCCACCTCTTCCTCTCTCTAAAGTAGACCCAGTCATGTGGGACACTTCAAAACCATTAGTTTCCTCCCACCTCACATCTATTCACATCTCTCTGAACGACCCCATATTATTCCCCTCTAGACCCTAGTTTTCCTTCTCTGTTGCTCATAGATGTGGCCTCCTTCCCATCATCTCCCAGCTTTTCAATCAAGGCCTCCTGATTCTTATTAACTCCCTTTTTAACACTCCCATCCTCCCAGTTTGTAAACCATCAGGAGCTTATTGGCTCGTCCTTAACTGAATTAACTTAATCGACCTGCACCTCATCAATGACACAGTTATCCCCATACATTCAGTAGTTCCCAACCTCTACACACTCTTCTCACACATCCCACCAACCAACACCCATTTCACTGTCTTATATCTAAAAGACACATTCTTCACAGTACCCTTACACCCAACTCCTATTTCCTGTTTGCCTTCACATGGACAGACCCTGATAACCACATGTCACAACAGCTAGTGTGGACAGTGCTCCCACAAGGGTTCTGAGATAGCCCTACCTCTTTGACTAGGCTCTTAACAAAGATCTCTCCTCTCTTTCTCTGTCTCCTAGTGTTCTGCTACAATATGTTGATGATCTCCTTCTATGCAGCCCCTCCTATAATCTTTCTTGCCATTGCACTGCTCTACCCCTTAATTTCCTGGAAACCAATGGCTATCCCGTCTCACCTTCCAAGGCTCAGCTGTCTCCTACCCTCTGTCACGTATCTTGGGGTACTCCTCACTCCTACCACAAAATCTCTCACTGTAGACTGCCTTTCAGCCTTCAGTCTCTGCAACTACCTGAAAATGCAAAACAAATATTCTGCTTTTTTGGGGTGGGAGTTTTCCAACACTGGGTCCCAAACTTTGCCACTCTGGCACGACTTTTATATGACGCAGCCCATGAAACCCCCATAGGCCTATTTACCTCTTCTACCACAGTTTACAAAGCCTTTCTTGTGCTTCACGACACCCTCATTTCTGCTCCTCCCTTTTCTCTTCCCAACCTAACTAAGCCCTTCTGTCTGTTCACAGACAAGTGTCAAGGCTAGGCAACAGGAGTCCTTACGCAGCCTGTAGAACCCATATATCAACCATTTGCTTACCTGTCTACGAAGCTTAACACCACTATAAAAGGGTGGTTACCCTGACTGCATGCCCTTGGAGTTTAGGCCGAGTTAACCAGAGAAGCTCTTAAACTTATGCTTTCACAACCTATCAGTGTTTACTGTATATCATCTTGCAGAACTTTACACTCACAAAGCTTTAAACTTCCTTAGTCCATACTGTTTACAAGACTTTCACCTCCTGTTTATTGAAAATCCCTCCATTAGTCTCCAAGTGTCACCATCCCTTAACCCAGCCTCCCTTCTTCCTTCCAATCTTCCACTCATCACACATTTATGCCCAGAAGTGCTCAACAATTTGTCTTCACACAGGTCCAGCCTGATGGACATCCCCTTATCAGACCCCAATCTTACTCTGTTTGTTGACAGCAGTTCAGACCTGGGCCCTGATGGCTGCTGCATAGCAGCCTATGCAGTAGTCTCTAACTAAAACATCTTAGAGGCTGGCTGCCTGACAGAAGGCACTTTCTCACAGAAGGTTGGATTAGTCATTATCACCAGAGCCCTAATTTTAGCCAAAGGAAGCAAGTCACCATCTATACTGACAAATATGTCTTCCTTATTGCTCACTGCCATGCTACACTATGTAAAGAACAGGGGTTCCTTACTACCAAAGGTTCAGCTGTCATTAATGCTACCCTCATCTCTAAGTTGCTAAAAGCTCTCCTTTTGCCTTCTGAACTTACTATTGTACATTGCAAAGGACACTAATCTGCTCAAACTCCTGTGGCTCAAGGAAATGTCAAAGCTGATGAAGTTGCCCACAGCCTCATCTGCATCTCATCTGCTCCTGTCCTTTTTTTTCCCTCACTACTGAAATTAGTCTTATCTAGTCCCTTATAGAAATTTACAGATTACAAGTAAAATTTACAGATTACAAGATTATACCTTGAGGTTGGATCTTTCTTGGAGATAAAATTGCTCTACCTGAACTCCAATCTACTGAGATCCTCACTAATATCCATAATTCTCCACACTGGGCCCAAAGCCCTTTTTATCTTTGTCTATCTTTTGTTCTTTGGAAAAAAAAAACACAGAGTTCACTCTCAATGGTCTATATGCTCTAATGTCTCACCTCAGGGGGCATGTATCCCAAGCATCCTACACATCAAATGAAAGGAATTTTGCCAGGACTAAACTGGCAAGTTGATTTCATTCACATGCCAACACACAAGAAATAGTGCCACCTACTAACTTTAGTAGACACCTTTGCAGGCTGGATTGAAGCATTCCCTAAAGCACATGAGACAGTAGCAGTAGTTGCCTCCACTCTGATAGAACAAATTATACCACACTTTGGCCTATCTACCCATATCAGGTCAGACAATGGGCCTGCCTTCATCTCTCAAGTTGTTCAACAATTATCAACAACCTTGAACATCACCTGGAAATTGCACATACCTTACCACCCACCATCATCTGGAAAGATAGAGTGGGCTAATGGTCTCCTCAAAAATCACCTCATAAAACTTTCCGTTGAGGTAAAACTTTTGTGGCCCACTCTACTCCCTCTAGCTCTGACTAGGCTACACGTAGCTCCATGCTTTCCTGCTAGACTTAGCCTATTTGAACTACTCTACAGATACCCTTTCCTCCTCACGTATCATTTTTCACATGAGCCTCCTCCACTAGCTTCCTACTTACCTTACCTATCTCTGCTACAATATCTTCTCCAGGAACATGCTGCTAGGACCTTTCCAACAGCCTCCCACACAATTACCTCAGACAAACATCCCCTTCTTCATCTAGGGGACTCCATTTTTCTTAAAAGCCTATAACCAGAAACCTTGCACCCTCACTGGTCTGGTCCTCATACTGTCATAATCACCCCATAGCTGTCAAGCTCCTTGGCCATCTGACCTGGTATCCTGTCTCATGCATCAAATGAGCTCCTGAACCATCTGAAACTCAAGCCACTTGAACATCCAAGTGAACTGGTCCTACCCATCTACATCTCATCAAGTCATGCCTTCCGAGTGAAGGTCCCCTTACCTCTTCCCTTTCTCCTGTCCCTCTCCCTGATCCTTCTCCTGGCTTCTCCAACTAAGGTTCAAGCCTTTGTATGGAGATTCTATGTCGAACAAGTTTATGCCAAAAGATTTAATACCTACACCCATAAAGTGTGCTCAGTCAACTGCTCCCTTAAAAGCTGCCAACCTGCAGTATAAATCACTTTACCTTATTCTAATCTCAAGTCCTTTACATCCAAAAACTGTTTTGATAACATACTAAGCCAGCTATTTGTTTTCTTTATTACCAAGTACATGACTATTGCAGAAAGGAACAGGAAACCTTCCAGAGGATGACCCTATAAGAATTGTAAAATCCTTACTATGTTCCTTTTCTATGTACCCAAGTTTGAAGACAGGGGGAAAATTAGAGTCCCCTGGCATGCAGACTAAAGCAGAACTGCACTTTTTCTAACTATTTATGACCCTTGGGACAGCCAATGGGCTAAAAGTGTTAATGTTAAACTATGTTATAAATACACTGACCCATACCAAGCAGCTTCGTTAAAAATTTTCTGAGTTTACATCCGCATAGTCCCTGAAACTAAATATTTAGGTGACCTATCAAACACCATTCAACAAGAATAATCTTTAAATTTAGTTTTACCTCCTCACCCAATACGTTCCTTTTCCTGGGTGCCTCTAATTCACAAGGGAATCTGGCTGCTTAATCAGACTGAAATTGGAGACATTTCTGACTGCTTTCTTTGCACCTTCCTTGATCACTCCCCACTTCTAGAAGGTCCTATTTGCTCAGCCTTCAATCTTAGTTTAAGCCATATTCGAGGAAACCCTATACCCTCTGTTCCTCTTTCCAACCTAATACAATTACTAGTTATTATTACTAGTTATTATCACTGTTTTAGCTCTTCCTCTCTTTCAGCTAACTGTAATGTCACTACCGTCGTGTTTGGCACTTTGTATGCCCTTCCAGGAGGATTCTTTTGGTGTAATTCAACTCTTTACAAACAAATTGACACTTCATCCCCATTCCCTGCATCCCAGCTGTGCTAGCGTCTCAACTCATGATGTATATGCAGGAGGAGCTTACTGCTCTTCTTAACCTTCCTTACCCTACACTGGTCCAGACAGGCAATCTTTCTTCCTGTTCTAGTAGGACTTTCCTTAGCATCCTCTTTTGTCACAGTAGGTATAGGCTGTGGTGGCCTAGGACACTCCCTAATGACCTTAGCAAATTTAGAACAGCAACTACAAACAGCTATAGAAGCCTCTGCCAATTCTCTAGCTTCGCTACAATGACAAATCACCACCCTTACCCAGGTAATATTACAGAACAGACAAGCTTTATACTTGCTTACAGGCGATAAAGGTGGCACCTGTCTCGTGATGAATAATGTTGTTATTATATCAATGAAAGTGGGGTCATAGAAGAAAATCTAGATACCTTACACAAACTCAGAGATAATTCAAAAAACAGGAGAATCTCAGGCAGCTCACAACTAGGATGTTAGCAAACCCCACTCTTTACTTGGCTGGCCCCAATTCTTGGCCCTCTCCTAATGGTGTCTTTGGCATTAATGGTTGCTCCTTGTTTGTTTGTTTTTTAAAAAGTTTTGCAGAACCAAATTCAAGAAATCTCCTGTATCAGAGTAAATCAAATGCTGCTTCACCCTTACTTCCAGCTCCCAAGTGAACCTCCTCCCAGTCCACCAGCCAGCCCCATTCACTGGCCCTGTTCAGCAGGAAGTAACTATAAAGACTGTATTACTCCTAAATAACCAAACAAGCTGGAATGAAAGGTCACCTCTGAGCTGGGCAACATTCCATGCTGACGTACCTTTTGGGAGACATTCCAATCAGACTGGCATAAGATGGATACAGCCAATCAGAGGAGACTACTGGCCACATTCTGCCTAATGGGTGCTGAGTAGGTCCATATATGGGAATGGGCAGAGGGCATCTAATCAGCATCCTCCATGGAGAGCTGACCACCAAACAGACCACCCTGCTTCTAATCCCCTGCATATAACACTTAAACTGTAGCTTTCCCACGTGTACTTTTCTGCCTTACTCTGCCTCTCTCTGGCCTAAGAGAGCAAATCAGCCTGAGAGCTGGTAATAAACTCCTTTGTTTCACTTCATCTGGTTCTCTACGGGTTTGTTGGTTTTGGTTTTTTGGGGTTTTTTTACTTTACAAAATGAAGCAATTGTTCATGAAAACAGCCTCACATCCAAGTCCTCCTCCTAGTACTGAATCCTCTTCTTCTTCTGTTGCTATAAGTGAAAGGGAACAATTATTGTCCATTTTTATGGTCTTTTGAAGGCTTTTAAGACTCCAGACACTATTTTTGTGATCAGTTTGTGCTACTTACTGACAAGTTGGTGACATTGTGTTTAAAAGGATGGGCATTGGCTATTCTGTGTCATTTCAATGATCACTGATAATGGATAATTGAATCTTTTGTTGGAGCCTCTGTATTTTGAGTACTTTTTATCCTAGGAAGTTCATCTTTCAGTATATCATACAATATTCTGCTGTGATTGTAAGGTCTTCATTGGCTAATTTTCAAAAGCAGATTGTCAGGTCTCTCTATCTATTGTGGTCTGGAAGGTCTACTAAAACATGTTCACTGAGTGAACCTGCTAGTATTTGAAATATTAATGACATAGCTTCCAGCATGACAACATCTTGCAATCTACCACAATATGACAAACCAACAGATAGGTAGTGGTCAAAATGAGTTGCTTGCAATTCAGTCCTTGCCTCGGGGTCTGCTTTGGGGTGAATACAAATGAAGATATTTTTCTATCTCAAGCTAACTCAGTAAATTTCCTCTGCCACTAGTTGGAACCAGACACAGAGACTGCCTTACTAATACCAGGTAATAAATGTAGAATGCCTGATGCCTGTCTGACCTGTAGCAGTTATGCTTAAGTATAGTAAGAGTGGAATTAACCACTTATATTACATTCCCCTACAAGCCTGAGTGCTACTGGCATTCTTTACATATCAAAGTTCTCATTTTCAGGCAAATCTTTCTCTCAGTCAATCTTTGTCTGAAAGCTCTGCTGAAACCTGCCTACTATGGGTGATCATGCTAGTATGTGAAAGATCAGTGTCTTAACTTTACAGGCCTTCAGATATTTGCAAAGTTTCTAGGTTTGAATGAAATTGTTGTTGTTATTGTTAGATATCATCTTGTTGACTATGAATCATAGCTATCCTATAAACAATAGATATGAACATTGTATTCTCTTGCAGCCACCAGCACATTGGCACATTGTTATCAATCCATCTTGCTGAGAGTCTTCTTCTTTTTCTCTGACCCTCCGCCTTTCCTAGCAGAATGCCCTTTTCTTGTGACTAGCCTCTCTTGACAATAAACCCAAAGTATGTGAGACAAAGTTTTGCCATCTTTGCCTCTAAGGAGCACTCTCCAAGATAGACTTATTCTATGGGATATTCAGTACTCTTCTCCAACATCACTACTCAAAGACATCGATTTGTCTTCTGTCATCTTTATTTACTGTCCTATTTTTAGATGCATAGGAAGTGATTGAAAAGGTTGTGGTTTGAACCAGTCTAACCTTAACCTGTAAACTGGTATCTTTATCACTTTAGTGTCATAAATACATTTAAACTTATTTTTGCACCAAAAAAAATTTTTGCATTATATATTCAGCTTCTTTTATAATGTCAAATAAAATTTCAAAATGTGTGTGGAAATGTGGAGGTTTTCCAAAAATCTTTATTAACCTGTGAGTAAAATTGTGGCAAAAATAATTTACCATCAGAAATTATTTTTCCAAAGATTGATTTATGTCCCTATTGCTCCAGTTATATACATCTTTCTGTACATATTCCTCTTGTTTCTACACCTAGATTAGCTCTTACTGTGGAATAAATGACCTTTGTTCCATGCTACTTATAAGATTTTCATAACATCAAACAGCCTCTGATAGAATAATTTTGTCATGTGTCTATTACAGCCCACCACACTGTCTGGATCTTGTAGCTTGGTCAATGGCACATATCTTTACTTTATATAGCCTGGTGTATTGCATTATTACCTTGTCATAAAGCAGACTTACTTGTTTTAAGGTTGTGATGACAAAATGGATTCTTAGAATAGCAAAATGCTTCAGAACTAGTCCAGTGTTGGGCTGCTTTGCTGTTTGCACTTGCAAATAATCAAATTTATTGCATACAATAAAAATAGCAAGTATTTTGTAAAATGTCTGTAATCTCAGCAATGATAAATAGCCCATTGTTTTCTGAAAGCTTTTAATCAATCTGAAAAATCAAGTACAGTATTATCTCACACCAGCAACAATAGCAAAGTACAATATGCCATCAAACAAAAA
>NW_006399847.1:5199195-5200647 GCF_000299155.1 Elephantulus edwardii
TTATGCTGAGTGAAATATCCCAGTCACAAGAGACTGGAACTCTTATATGCTGCAGGGGGATATATAAAATGAAAAATATGAAATTATGGAAAAAATAGTTTGTTGACTAAAATACCATTTGATCCCCAAAAGACTACTACTAGATATATATTCCAAAGGAATAAGAATTGCCACCTGAAGAGATAGATTAATATCTGTGTCCATTGCAAAAGTATTTTAGTCACAGAGGATGATTAAGGTGTAAGGCCACTATTATAAAATCTTGGAGAGGACGTGGCACAACAGGAACTCTTGTTGGTGGGATTGTACATGGTACAACTACTCTACAAAGCAGTTTGGCATTTCCCAAGAAAGCTAAATACAGAAATTCCATATGACTCAGCTATTCCACTGCTTGGAATATACCCTGAGAAAATGAGAACTGAGGCACAAACAGAGACCTGTACACTAATGTTCATAGCAGCATTTTCACCAATGCAAGAACATGGGAAAAGCCCAAATGTCCAACCACAATAAAATAGATTGAGAAATTATAGTACATTCACACAATTAAATACTATGCAGCATGCAGGAACAATGGTTTCATAAATTACTACCTAACATGGGAAGGACTGGAAAACATTGTGATATGTGAACTATCTTGGTCCCATAAGGGCAAATACTGTATAAGGGCCATTATTGTAAACCATGCATGAGGATCCAGTGGTGGGTAGTGGGGTGCAGAAGGGTGAAGTTGGGGGAGGGCTTAATCATACGATCACTTGATGGGTGCAGGAGAGGTAAGTAAAGAAAAGAGGAAAGGTCAGGCATGAAAAGCAATGTATATTAACTTTGTAAGTAAACCAGTATAAAAGAAACAATTTCTTAAAAAAATAAAATTTAATAAGGGAGTGCATCAGGTTTTATTCAAAACTGTATTCAAACTTTATGCTGAACAAATTATTTGAGAAGTGAGTTCTGTGAAGAGGATTGGCATCAGGATTGGAGTTATTTGTACATCTTTGTACTAAACCCCTTGTTTGTGAGGTGAGAAAAAAAAGGCAAAGGGAGGGTTTTCACACAGATAGAATCACTCTTTGATGGTTACTAGGAATGCAAAGGTAGGGAGAGGGAAATAAACATAATAAGGGGAAAAGTAGATAAGTTTGGTGAAGAGAAAGGCAACATAAAATACAGATCAGGCATTATAATTAATTAATCAATAAATTAGGGTTAATGTAATAAATAGTGTGTATGAGAGCTTGGATGAAAATTAAATACATTTTGTAAAATTTTACTTAAAAAACAATCCAATAGAAAAATGGGCACAGGATATGAACAGACACTCCACCAAAGAAGATATTCAGATGGCCAACAAGCACACGAAGAAATGTTCAAAATCCCTAGCTCTAAGAGAGATGCAAATCAAAACAACTATGAGATATTATCTCACCCCAGTCAGAATAGCAAAAT
>NW_006399847.1:5201640-5203554 GCF_000299155.1 Elephantulus edwardii
CCAAAATCTCTGTAAATGTTCATTAAAATTAATAAAATTTAATAAAAATTTAAAAAATAATGTAAAATAGAATGTATAATGAATGCTTCTATGAAACACAGTGTAGATGAAAGATTGTATAAAATACAATGTATATATAATGTATATAGATGAAACATACTGTAAAGGTGTTATTATATGAAAATCAATAAAACTGACATCAGGGTTGAAGGAAGACTGAGGAAGAGGAGATAAATAATGTATACTACATTAAAACAGATGAGAGAGACAACTGTTTAAAACGGGTATATGATTAGGTATTACTGTCATGACAGGAGTCGAGGATGAAAGCTGCACAGTGGAGTGGATTTGGGGGGAGGGATTGTATAACAATGAAAGAATTTTTCTCTTACTTTTCAAAATAAGAGCAAATTGGGGGAGTGGGACTGGGAAGGGAGAAAAGTGCAACAATGAATGACTGGAAAACCTAAGTCTCTGTAAAAACTTTGATTAAAATTAATAAAAAAAGATTTTTTTTTACCAAAAAAGTATCACAATTAATAAGAATTCTAAAAAAAAAAAAACTTAAACACTAATGTCTGGTGGTAAGGTGTGCTGCCAACACAATTCATCCACCATCTGCTTCAAAGCAGAAAAATGTTAAATCTTCTGTGTGATTTACTGCCTCTGAAAATTCTTCAGAGTCAGTTATGAATTGGTTCTAATTTGATGGCATATAACAGTAACAATAAAAAATATACATGAATCAACAGTAAACAACAACCATGTGCAAAATGAAGCAGCAGGACCTTTAAATTCTGTGGGCAGAAAGGAGAATCATCAGACTAGAATCCACTCACTGGTACTCCAGTAAGGACTATTGTTAGCCACTGTGGAGTCACCCTTGACTCATAGAAGCACAAGGGCAGGAAACTGCCTGGTGCTGCACCATTTCCATAATTAGATTCAAATGAGATCCACAGAATTTCCACTGGCTAAATTTTTTTGGAAGTAGTTTAATAGATCATTCTTCCTAGTCCATTTTAAAGACCTGCTGACATTTGTTCAGCTCAATATCATCTAAACATGTCTCCACTGATGGTCAGGTGAGGGCTCATGGCCAACACGGCTGTTTGAGGAGCAACCTCCATGTTGTTCATTGACACCTGGTCAAGCCCCTTCATGCCTATCCTGCCATGTCCCAAGGGTGCCTGTCACCTTGGAAGCACCGTTGCTATACTGGAAGCAGTCTCCTTTGTGTAGGAAGTTGCTGAAGGGGCAAGCCATGGGCTAGATTTTTACTTCATTCATGGGCCTCAGTGTCTCTGTGTTCATTATTACTGCACAGACATCAAAGTGCCTGAGTTCTCTGTTGTGGTGCTGAAGTCTTCAAAAGGGAATGTCTGGGCTAGAAGAGGCCTCTCCTATTTTGTAATTGCAATAACCATTTGTATCACATGTGTTGCAAGGAATACTGCCTCCCAGTTTGCTTCTAGCATGAGTGATAGCTGTGTTGAAAATTAAAATCAAGTTATCCAATTCCCAAAAGCAAAGATGTATACCAAATGGTGTGGCAAACTCCTGGTTGTGTGTCAAAGAATCAAGAAGAAAATTTAATAGGAAGTTTCAGTTCAAGTGTTTCAGTTGAGGCTCCTATAATCTGGTTTAGACTTAGGTAAGAAACCTGAATGAGCTGTCCCTGAAAAACTGTTTGCTGTGTGTTCATCTTGGCTGTGCACTCAGTGCAAATGCAGATCTGGGTGACTATTGCTGTCTTTGCCATGGGTCACACCACACCATGTCCAGAAGGATCAGAAAGATCTGGTTGTTGTTGCTTAAGAATTTGAAGTCAAGTCATAGCTTCCTTCAGCCTTCATGAAAGAAGAGTTACTGAGAACAACTCTATACTTCAAGTTTATTGACTTTTAAAATACT
>NW_006399847.1:5204674-5209186 GCF_000299155.1 Elephantulus edwardii
TCAACTTAGTAAGAGCTCATTGTCTATTAATTAATTTTCTTCTTTCCACCTTTCCTTCCCTGGAAAACATACTAGAATGATTCTCTCTGTGTGTAAACTCTTCTCTAGACTTTTTTGTAACAGTGGTCTTAAACACTGTCTGTCCTTTTGTGACTGAGTTGTGACTCAGCATAATGTTCTCTAGAGTCATCTATGTTCTGTAATATCTCACAAATTTTTCAGTACCACTTAACACTCCAATGAATGAAAATAGCACAGGTTCTTTATCCACTTATTCATTGATAGGCACTTGAACTGTTCTCATCTTTTTACTAATGTGAATAATGTTGATAGATCTTCCACCAACCCTGACACCACATTTCTCCTCATAAGCGCAGCCTCCCGGATAATCTGTTCTGCATACAGGTTGAAAAAATATGGAGACAGGATACATCCCTGGTGTATACCCTTCCCAATTTTGAATCATGCAGTGTTTCCTTGCTTTGTTCTGATCCTCTTGGTCCAAGTATAGGTTTCGCATTAGCATGATAAAGTGTTCTGGGATTACCATTCTTCTCAGAGTCAGCCACAGTTTGTTATGATCCACACAGTCAAATGCTTTTGCATAGTCAGTGAAGCACAGAAAGACATTCCTCTGGTATTCCCTGCTTTCAGCCAAGATCCATCTAACATCACCTACAATGTCCCTAGTACCACGACCCCTTCTAAACCCAGCCTGGACTTCTGGCAGTTCTCTGCTGATGTGCTTGCTGTTCCAGTAAGTTTCGGATGATATTCAGTAGAATCTTGCTTGCATGTGAAATCAATAATATTGTTCCATAGTTTCCACACTCTGTTGGGTCACCCTTCTTTGGGATGGGAACAAATATAGATCTCTTCCAGCCAGTTGGCCAAGTAGTTGTTCTCCAGATTTCTTGGCACAACTTGGTGAGCACATCCAGGGCAGCATCTGTTAGCTGAAATTTGTCAATTGATATACCATCCCTTCCTGGGGCCTTATTTTTTGCTATTTCCTTCAAAGGAGTCTGAACTTCTTCCTTCATCACAATAGGCTCTTGCTCATATGTTGTTTCATTAAAATCTGTGTCTAACAATTCCTTTTGGTACAGTGACTCAGTATATTCTTTCCAACTTATTTTAATACTTCCTAGATCATTTAACATTCTGCCTAAAGCATCCCTAATTATAGCAACTGAAAGTATGAATTTGCTCTTCAGTTCCTTGAGCTTAAGAAATGCTGAGCAAGTTCTGCCTTTTTGATTTTCTGACTCCGGCTCCTTGCACATTTCGTTTTAATATTTTACTTTACTATCCCACAATGCCTTTTGAAATCTTCTGTTCAGCTCTTTAGTGTCTTGGATTCTTCCTTGTGCTTTGGTTTCTCTATGTTCCAGTGCAATCTTCAAAGTTTCTTCTGACATCCATTTTGGTCTTTTCTTCCTCCTCTGTATTTGTAGTGATCTTTTACCTTCTTCCTGGATGATACCCCTGATATCCTCCCACAATTCTTCTGGTCTTTGTTCATTAGTGTTCAAGGTCTCAAACCTGTTCCTGAAATGGTTCTGAAATTCAGGTGCAATAGACTCAAAGCCATATTTTGGTTCCCATGAATTCGGTTTAATTTTCCTCAGCTTCAGCTTGAACTTGCATGTAAGTATTTGGTGGTCTGTTCCACAATCAGCTCCTGACTTAGTTTTCACAGCTGATATTGAGCTTCTCCAGCGGTTCTTTCCACAGATGTAATCGATCTGATTCCTATGCACACCATCAGTTGAAATCAATGTATATAACCTGCATTTATGTTTCTTTAGGATATATAAATACATACTGGGCAAAAATATTTGGTGATCCAGATCTGATAAGGGATTTGTATTTAAAATTCATAGAGAAAACACTAGCACCTCAATAAGAAAACAATAAACACAATTATAAGTGTGCAGAGGACATGAAAAGACTTCACCAAAGAAGATGATGGCCAGCAACATATGAAAATATGCCCGAGATCATTAGTTGTTGTTGCTGTTTGGTGTCATTGAATAGACTTCAATGCATAGCAACCCTACAAATAATAGATCTGATCTTGTCCTGTCCTGCACTATTCTCTCAATCTCTCATTCGCAAGGCCTTGTGGCAGTCTCTGTGTCATTTTCTCTTGTTTGAGGGTGTTATCTTTCTCTGACCTTCCATCTTTGCTAGCATGATGTCTCTCCAAGGAATAGTTCCAGTAGCTGTTGTTGTTGTTACATGCTATGGAGTCAAGTATGACTCATAGTGACCCTATGAAGAATAAATCTGAATCTTGTTTTATCTTCTCCATCCTCATTCCTGACACATTATAAACAACATGAGATATCATTTCACCCCGACAATAATAACATTCAACAAGGTAGCAGACAACAATTGGTAAGGAGAGTGTGATGAGATTAGAGATCTCCTACATTTCTGGTCAGCTCAGCAACTTAGCTTATTGCTGCTAAGTCAGAACCTACTCATAGCTGGTCCTCCAGTGTGTTTTCAGAGACTATAAATCACATGAAGGAAATTCAGAACAGCTGGAAGACTTAAACTGCGTGCCTTTGGGTTGCCAGCACAACTCCTAGCCCACTAGGCCACCAGATGGCATCAGAATATAAAATGACTAGTAACTTTAGCATTCGTAGCGAGCACAACTTGCTACCAACTTGACCGCCAGAGCACTTTTGACTAAGGCTAGTTTTATATGAAGAAGGCGCCCTATTGGTGCATTGGTTAAAATGCCCAACTGCTAACTGAAAAGTTGATAGTTGAAACTAAACAGCTGCTCCATTGGAGAAAAAGTTGGTGGTTTGCTTCTGTAGAGATACAGCCTTGAAAATCCTGTTGGTATTGTGTACTGTTGAGTAGGAAATGACCAAGAGCTGACTGTCCAGCAGATTCTCAGTAGAAAGAACTCACACAGGGGAAGTGGCTCATTTCTGTGCTGCAAAGCAACTGGTAGTTTTAAACGGTGTACTTTTGTGTTGGCAGAGCAATTCCTATCTATGTATTATTCAATATGTGTCACAGTTCAATCAAGGAAGAGCGTTAGTTGTGAAGTAAAAGAGAGAACTTGTTAAAAAATAAGACCAAAAGAAAAAAAATCACGAAACTTCTCCCCAATCTGAAGAAATCCAAGTTATGAAAGTTGTGTTAATCCACCAGATGCTCTGCCGGGGAAGGAGGGACAATTCCCTCAGATCTGATTTGACGGTACACACAAATAATAAAATAAAATTAAAAAAGAAAGTTGTGTTAAACATTCCTTAAAAAATGTAGTTTCCTTTAAACATTGTTAATATTGTTCTAATCCAAGTCATTGAGATACTTCCCCAGGCATCTGTCCACAGGATAGCTCGTAGTGTGATCTGCTCCTGCAGGATTGGCTACCATCTTCTGCTCCATTTCCCTGAACATCACAGCTGTGACTGTGCCCCACTTACAGGAACTTGGCCTACATTTCCTGGTCTTGCTCTGCATTTTTCTCTTGATGAACAGTGGGTGGATTTGTAAGGGAAGCATTATGTTTCATTTGCATTTCGTGCAGTACTGTTTGCAATCAGGCAAATAATTTTAACTGTTCCAAATGGGTTCACAAAACAAATAAGCAAGGACTGGCGAGAATCAGCTCAGAGGCAAGCCCTCTTCCAGGTCAGCGCCCACCATGTGTCTAACAATATTAACCATGCTGATGTGTGCAGTGCAGTGCAGCAAGGTCTAAGCCACTAGTATGTAGTGATTTGTTTACACAACTGACTTCTAAGGGAGACAAACTTCTTCTATTTAAATAAATTTTTATTTTATCCTGGTTTGCTTACAAAATTCATAAACATTTTTTTATACTAAATCTTTCCTATTTCCTTTACACAACCCTCCTTCTACCCATCAAATTGTGCAACCATACAGTTACATTCCTTTACCATCCTCACCACTCTGCTCCTACCCTTTCCCCCTTGGATTCTCATACAAATTTTACTGCTTGTCTTTCTGTTTCTATAATAATAGTCTTTTACGGTATTTTTCCTTATGGGACTGAGTTAGTTCACTTAGCATAATGCTCTCCAGTGCCTCCCAAATCATGTAGTAATTTTTAAAATCATTGCTCCTGCATGCTTCAAATTATTGCATCGTGTGAATGTACCACACCTTCTCAGTCCTCTCGATTGTAGTTGGAAATTTGGGCTGTTTCCATAATATTGCGATGGTGAACAACCCTGCTATGTACATTAGTGTATAAATCTTCATTTGTGTATCATTTCTAATTTTCTTAGGGTATATTCTAAGCAGTGGAATAGCTGGGTCATATGGAATTTATATGTTCAATTTTCCTAGGAAACACCAAACTGTCCAGGGTGGTTGCACCATTTTACAATGCCACCAACAGTGTATAAAAGTTCCTATCTCTTCACATTCTCTCCAACATTTATAACTTGCTGTCCTGTTAAACTTTGCCACTGCTACTGGGGTGAGAAAGTATCTCATTGTGGTTTTGATTTA
>NW_006399847.1:5209976-5216033 GCF_000299155.1 Elephantulus edwardii
TGTGTGTGTGTGTGTGTGTGTGTGTGTTGGGATTGCATTAAACAAGTTTATTGCTTTTGGTAAGATTGTAATTTTTACTATATTAAATCTTCTTGTGGCTCAGGACAGGGCAGGTTTCAGAGCTGTTTTACATAGGATCACTGTGAGTCACAGGAGACTCGATGGCACACCAACATCCATGAACAAAGAACATTTTTTCTTTTTTTTTAGGTCGTTTATGTGTCTTGCAGAAGTGTTTTGTAGTTTTGTCTGTAAAGGGCTTTTGTTTCTCTAGTTAGGTTTATTCCTAAATATCTCAATTTGTTGTTGGCTATTGTAAATAGTATTGCTTTCTTAATTTCCTTCTCTGTGTTTTATTACCATAAAAGAATCTCACTGACTTTTGTGTATTGATTTTATATCCTGCCACTCTCCTAAATTAGTCTACTAAGAATAACAGAGTTTAGTCGTTATTGTTGAGTCCTTGTTTTGTCTGTGTGCATTATCATGTTGTCTGCCGTTTCACCAACATTTTTCTGATCTGGTGTCTTTTATTTCCTTCTCATGTCATACTGCCCTAGCAAGTACTTCCAATACAATATAGAATAGGAGTGGTGACAGTAGGCATCCATATCTGACTCTTATTTTCAAAGAGAATGCCTTTAATCTTTTTCCATTGAGAATGATATTGGCTCTTGGTTTTGTGTATTTTCTTTTCACTATGTTGAAAAAAAATTTCTTCTATTCTTATTCTGCTAAAATTTTTAAAAGGATGGGTTGTTGGATTTTGAAGACAAATTTTTTGGACCAAGAAGTGTATCATATTTTGGAAATAGAATCACATCAATAATCATGGGTGTTTTTATCTGTTTATCTTAAAACCCACTGCTGCATTATTGCAGCTTAGCACAACTAATAGAGAAGTAGTTAACTTTGGCTTCTGTACCAGAATAAACAGATAGACATATGGATATAAAACTTGGAGTCTTACCAACTCAAAGTGGATCATGGGCCTAGGACTAAAGCCAAGGACTATAAGTTTCATTAAAGAAAAGCTAGGAAGAACGCTACAAGTCCTAATCTACAACTTAAACAATCTTCCAAGTATCCTGAAAAACCTACAACCAGGAGAAGATAAAATAGATAAATGAGATCTTCTAAGAATCAAATCCCTATGCACATCCAAAAACTTCTCCAACAGGCTGAAAAGGGAAGCCACTGACTGGGAAAAAGTATTTGGTAATGACATATCAGATCAGGGACTTATAGCCAGAATTTATAAAATACTTGAGCACCACAACAAGGTAAATTATCCAATAGAAAAATGGTCACAGGATATGAACAGACAGTTCACCAAAGAAGACATTCAGATGGCTAACAGGAACATGAAGAAATGTTCAAACTCCTTAGCTCTGATATAGATGCAAATTAAAACAACTATGAGATATTATCTCACCCCAGTCAGAATAGCAAAATTTAACAGAACAGCAAGCAACAAATGCTGGTGAGGTTGTGAAGAAACTTGAACCCTTATTCACTGTTGGTGGGAGTGTAAAATGGTGCAACCACTGTGGAAGGTAGTTATGGCGCTTTCTAAAAAAGTTGCAGCTAGAGATACCATTTGACCCAGCAATTCCACTACTGGGAATATACCCAAAAGAGACCATAACTGACATCCAAGCAGATATATGCACACCCATGTTTATTGCAGCTTTGTGCACAATAGCAAGGAGTTGGAAACAACCTAAGTGCCCATCAACAAACGAATGGCTAGAGAAGCTGTGGTATATGCACACAATATAACACCACACTGCATGGAAAAACAAGGAACTCATGCAATATTCAAAATGGGTGACCCTGGAGGACATTATGCTGAGTGAAGTATCTCAGTCACAAAAGAACAAATACTGCATGGTGCCACTGTTGTAAAACAGGACTGGCCTTGGGGTTGGAAGGAGACTGAGAAAGATGGGTTCAATAATGTATACTGCATTGAAACAGATAAGAGAGAAAACTGTTTAAAAGGGATATGTGATTAGGTATTTTTGTCATGACAGGAGTCCAGAGTGAAGTCTGCCTAGTGGAGTACCTGGGGGAGGGTTTGTAAAACAATGAAGGAAGTTTTCTTTTACTTTTCCAAGAGGGTAGTGTACTAGGGGGGAGGGTTGGGAGGGAAGAAAAGTGCAACAATGAATGAATGGAAACCCAAAGTCTCTGTAAATTTTCATTGAAATTAATAATAAATTTAAAAAAAAACAAACCACAACTTTAAGTCTTTCAGTATCATGTTGATTCTTTTGGAGTGAATGAAGAAAAACAAAATGCTTACCCAATGAAGAAACTATGTTCAAATTTTCAATTCCAATCCAAGAAAAAATTTCTGGGTCAGTAAGATCTATGGGCCTGGCCATTCCATGACATTCTGCTCCAGTCATGACCAATGGGAGCTTCACTTAGCTGTGAAGAGCCACAGGCACAGAGAGCTAAATCTGCAGAAAACAACAGTACAGTTAATGTCTCATTCATACAGCCCAGGTGACCTTGGCAACTTTTACCATTTCTTTTCCATGGCTCTGCAGAGCATGACAAAGCTCTGGTAGGGTAGTCTGCTTGGAGGTGCACTGCTCACCCAAAGCCAGCACCTCTCTGGTAGTTTGAATCCACTAACAGCTCCATGGGGAAAAGGTGGGAAATCTCCTTCCATGTGATTTGCAACTTCTAAAGACCCATTAGAGGATCAACTATGAATCTATTCTCCTTCAACAGTAACGAGAGCAGAGCACCAAGTACCAGAACAAAACAGCTCATAGTTTGTCATTATTCACAGAGCTTGGCAGAACCTGGATCTTCAGACCTGGAATGGTATTGTGACTTGGGTGGAATGAGGGTGATGAAGGAGAGAAGAGGATTTTCTCAAATTGAGAGAAATCTATGTTATGTCCCAAAATATAGATTTATCTTGAAGACACAAGGAAATGTGAATGCTCTGAGAAGGAAACGGAAATAAAATTGTAGAATAATTTCATTTCTCCAGAAAAAATTATTTTTTCTTGTACTAAATCACACTGAACTATTTCTTCCTGCAAGTTATAGTTATTAGCAATATTTTAGATTTTCAAAAGAACAAACAATTCTTTCTTACAGGTTGTGCAACTAGGGTGCTCCTTAGAGGCAAGAATAATGACACTTTCATCTTACATACTTCAGGTCTGTTGCTGGGAAGGGTTAGTCCTCGGAAAAAGATTATCATGCTGGAAAAGGTGGATGATCAGATAAAGAGAGGAAGACTCTCGACAAGATGGACTTATCCAGTGACTCTAATAGGATTGACACAGAAACTGTAACAATGGGCTTGAGAGTATCAGAGATTATGAGGATTGTGTAGGCTAGGGCAACATTCAGATCTCTTGTTCATAGGGTCACTAAGAGTTATAGTCAACTCTGTCTGTGGTGCATGACAACAATGACAATATAATGTTTTTATGCCTAGCAGGTATAAAAAGGAAGATGTAAAACAGTAAGTTGATTGTTCCAAAGAGCTTTCCTAGCCATTGAATTTGATTTCTGCTGTGCGGTTGGTTGTTATTCTTGTGTACAATCCAGTGAAAACCAATCTATAGCTGACCCTTCTGGAAGATTTACAGATGTAGTAAATCACCTGGGAGGAGATAGCCCATCTTTCTCGCTTGGAGCAGCTGGTGGATTTGAACTGTGTGACTTTCAGCATGGCTTCTTATCTGAATAAAGCATAGCACCTTTTGCATTGGGACCTGGTGTGTTTTAATTGGTAAAGTGGAAGAATAAAAAAGGACATCAAGATCATTGATATACATTGATACAGTGGCTTCAACAATGGACAGCAGAAATTGTGAGAATGGAACAGAATCAAGACAGTTTGCTCCATTGTGATAGGGTCTCTTTGAATTGGAGTCAAACAGATGACATTGAACAATAACAACAGATATAAAACCCACTCCATCATATGGTTGCACAACTTAAAGTATGTAATCAATGCTGTTAAATTGTGCACATAGGAATTGTTAGATTAGTGTATGCTCTGTTGTGTATATTTTCAACAATTAAATTTAATTTTTAAAATAGACTCTTTTGTTCCAAGCAGACAACCACGAAGAGCAGTTCTATTAGAATAATGTTTGATAATTAAGGATCCCTGGTAAAGTTGCTCTCGTTGTGGAGTTTGTGAAGGTTTGAGAAGAAATATTTCATGGAGTCACATAACTGAGTGTAACTTTATTTCAGAATGTGCATTTTAAATGAATTGTTATGGATTGAATTGTTTTCCTTCATAGTGTGTTATAAAGGTTCTATGTCTGTTTTTATCTCATTTGGATATGAGCTTTCTGATTTGTTAATGATGCATAATTAATGAAAGTATATATTGAGTTAATTTCTTATGAAATAAAAAAAGAGTCCATGAGGCAAGCAGAGATGGGGAGGGGAGGTTCAAAGGCACATGAAGGTTGCTAAGGATCAGACATTGAAACAGACAAGGGCTTTCCTTCCTCTAGTGGCAACACCAAAGGAAAACCTTCCCCTAGAACCAACACCCTGAATTTACACCTCTAACCCCTTTAACTTTAAGAAAATTAATTTCTACTTGTTAAGACATTTACCTGTGATACTTGATTCTAATAGCACTTACAAAGTAAGACCATTGTTCATCATTAAAACCATTTGGAAAACATAATTTATGTCAATACTAAAGCAGATAATAATGACTGGACCATGAGCCATACCCCTAGTGAGAACACTTTCTGAACAAAGAAAAATATGCGACAATTAATTAGAATTTGATATATAATGGAGGTTTGACCAGGATATAATAGGAGCTTGAAAAGGGATATCTAATATATATAATAAAAGCACGAAGAGTTTGTGTGTGGCATTTTGGAAAAAGTATCTCCTAAACTATCTCTTATATGAGAGAAAAGGGAGTAAATGTTGGCGGCACACAGATCTAAGTGCCAATTCTGGATCTGCCATTTCCAGTTGCCCAAGTCAAATTATGCAACCTATATGACCCTCAGTTTTCTATCTAAAAATGAGGCCAATAATAACTACCTTTCTAAGCTATTAAAACACGGTAAATAATATGTGCAGAATTCAGCAATGGAAGTGATGCTTGGTGCAAATAGCGGTCATCAGTGGTTTCCCTGTGGTTACTGACCAGCCCATTGGTAAGATCTTGGTTGAATATTCTCTAAGGACTTGGACATATTTGAGGTTATTGTAGGCAGTGGAGACCTGCATGACTTTGCTTGTGGTGTGTTTGCAAAACCAAGAAAATACCTTTTTCATATAGT
Organism: Elephantulus edwardii; assembly: GCF_000299155.1. NCBI lineage: Eukaryota > Metazoa > Chordata > Mammalia > Macroscelidea > Macroscelididae > Elephantulus > Elephantulus edwardii. Next base: position 5,215,280 of record NW_006399847.1, read on the forward strand.
TATATTGTTGTTGTTGTTGTTTTGTGTTGTTGTTGTTCTTATTGTTGTTAAGTGCCATCGAGTCATAGGAGACTCATAGCGAGCCTATGAAAGAAAGTCCTCAACACTTGAGTGACTTTCATCCTTTCTCCAGGTTCATAGGGTTTCAGGAGGCAAGCTATTTATGGAAGTGGATGCCACATACACTTAAGTGACTTTCATCCTTTCTCCAGGTTCATAGGGTTTCAGGAGGCAAGTTGTTTACGGAAGTGGATGCCACTCCTGTTTCCAAGCTTGTTTCAACCAGGGAGCGCTACCAAACACTGTCCACCATGGGTAACCATTATCACATTTGACACATCAGTGTCACAGTGTTCAGCTTCACAGCAACCACAAGTTACATCTGTATGGAAAGTGTATACACGAGGACTATTCGACCTAAAAGAATAATGTTTCACCAAAAAGAATTAAAGACGAGCCTTAGGGTTGCAGACCCAGGTCCATAAAGGATTTTAAGCTACTGTCTGGAGCAAGCTTTGCGGGCTCTGCCCTTACTTCCCCTTAGTTTCAGGCTCTGGGCCGCCCACCCACTTTTAAGGACAAAAAGCTCAGTAACACACAGCAAAAAGGACCCCAGAAACTTCCCTTGCCTTGACTGCCATCACGTCGAGCCACCATCGAGATGCCATTAGCAAAAGAAAACATTGTTGTTGTTGTTGTTATGTGCCTTCGAGTCACCTGCGACTCATAGCGACCCCATGTACAACAGCCCTAA
>NW_006399847.1:5218483-5224304 GCF_000299155.1 Elephantulus edwardii
GTATAAATTAGGTTTGTGACCTTCAGGAACTAAACTGTGGTGAGAGAGACACCATGTAAATAGGTAAGTAGAATAGACATGAAAAGGGCTCTGACAATGTCAAGAAAGCATCAAGGAGCAAATGGAAACCCAGAGCTGCTGGGCCACTAAGCTTCAGCCGGTACTTGCGATGTTAACATCTACGGTGCCTTTTCAATGCCATTTCCCCCAGTGTTTAATTATGATTATAAAAATTTTGTAATGAACGTTTTATTAATTTTGTTGTTGTTGTGTGCTATTGAGTCGCCTGCGACTTGTGGCGACCCTGTGTACAACGGTCCTATACCCTGTTCTGTCCTGTGCCAGTCTTACTGTCTCTGACACACCTACCCCCATTACCCCAGGCACTGAATCAATCCACCTCATTGAGGGTTTTCTTCTGAAACTATATAGCAAAGTAAAAACTTCTATAAGGAAAGGACACACACACACACACACGGACACACACACACTCACCTGGAGCCTACATTTTAATATACTTGCTTCATCACAAAACTATACATCAATTTAAATTTTAGATATTAGGACACATTGCCCCTAAATAGTTCAGCCTACCTTCACATGTTTTTCTGTTTAGGTGTAAAACTTCTGTCCAGTGGTGTGTACAAATTTTCAGTATTTTTCACTCCTTTTGACAATGCATATACTTGTGTTAACCAAATCCCTGCCATATAAAAATATAGAATTTTTTTGTCAATATAATTTTTAAAATTCACATTTATGTGTTATAAAAACAGTAATTTGCCTTTTGTCAGACTCAAAAATCAAAGATGACTTGATAGTTATATTACTAAACTAAAATCAGTTGAAACAGAGGTAAATTGTTACTGCTGGTATAAGATTAAGTACTGGGGGAGAGGGGGAGGGCTGGGAGGGGAGATAAGTACATCAATGAATGAATGGAAATCCAACATGTCTGTAAATGTTCATGAAAATTATTAATAAAAAAATAAATAGTTAAAAAAATTAAGTACTGTATTTTATATATCATGTAATTCCCAGTTGCTTATTTGCTGTTCAAAATGTTAATATCCACAGCAACTCCCCTAGGATTAGAATTACACATGACAGTTTATAATGAAATCTTCTGTATTTCAGGGTATTAATACAAGATGCTCTGAAAATATCAAAGTAATAAAAAGAGATCTCTCTTATTACAACCAGCAATCCAACTCTTGCGAATTGGTTCTTTTATTAAAGCGAAAACATTTCTAAAATCATTACAAACATACACAAATAACTATCACAAATGCTAATATAAAATTCTTTTTAAAAAGAGATAATCCACTGAGGGATGAGGATGGGTAGGTGGTGAATGATAATCATACTGTCACACGATTTGATGGGTGGAAGGAGGAGGGGGTGAAGGAAATGGAAAGATCTGGTGTGAAAAGCAATGTATATGAATGTTGTAAAGACACCAGTAAAAAAATTTTAAAAAATGATAAAAAAAGAGATGAATGCTCTGCTGAAAGACACCAAAGCTTGTAAGGCAGGGCCAGCCCAAGAACATCTTCCAGCCATCCTTCCCTTGTGTCTGCTAAATGCTGTGACCCAACCAAGGCACACTCACACCTAGGCCCAACACAAAACCACTGCCTGACAGATTGAAGGGGTTTAGTTTCAGATGCACTAGGCTGCTGCCCCCATCACCTGGAGACCATCCAGCTGCTGCCCCTGCTGTCCAGCACCAGGAGCACTAATATCACAGGTACTTAGAGTGAAACACTATTGTCTAGCTCCGTGAGAGCTCTTAAGCTCAAGTGGAAGGGGCTGGGCCAGGTCGAGCCAGGTTAAAACAGTTTCTGGAAGGGAACACACTTCCTGTTTTGTAATTCATGTACTTTGAGTGAACCATTGCTGCCAAGAAGGGAACATAAATATTCATATCCTTCACAAAACATTGTCATACTGTGGGTCAGTATATAGATTACAACAACCAGGTCATTATATAGTTACAACAACATAATGTCTACTAAGACAAGACTCACATAATGTCAAGAAAGCAGAAACTCGTCTCAGTTGTAATGAAAAAAACAAAACAACACAAGACAAAAACCGAAAACAAAACACCCTTAAAAAGAAGACTCACCTTTTTCCAAGGGGCCTGGGAAGATGGCGGATCTTCAGACTGAGCATACTACCAGAAGCAGCCAACCATCTTCCAGAACAAAAAGAGAGTGCTGTTGGGTGAAATTGGAAAGGAGACGTTCCTGCATTAATGCAAGAATATCAGTCTGGGCTTCAGGATGCCCAAGAAGCCATTGAGAGCACCTACATAGATAGACAAGAAATGCCCTTTCACTGGTAATGTCTCCATTAGAGGGAAAATCCTGTCTGGTGTGGTGACAAAGATAAAGATGCAGAAGACCATTGTCATGAGCCAAGATTACCTCCACCACATCTGCAAGTAAATCACTTCGAAAAACACCAAAAGAATATGTCCGAGCACCTGTCCCCCTGCTTCCGATGTCCACACCAAGTGGGTGCAGGCCATTAAGCAAGACTGTGCACTTAAATGTGCTTAAGGTCACCAAGACCACTGGCACCAAGAAGCAGTTCCAGGAGTTCTGAGCTGGACACCACCCCTAAGTGAAATAAAGCTATTTCCCTAAAACTCCCCTCCAAAAAAAAGCAGATCCAATGAACACCCGAGATAGAAAGAACCAGGAAAAATATGTTGATGTGGAGTTATTTGAACATGTACAGAAGATGAAAGAAATAATGGAAGCCATTAAGAGAGCAAATACTCCAGAGATAACAATCCAGAAGAAATATATTGATATGGAATGACTTGAACAGCTATGAAGGGAAATACAAAATATGGAAGAAGTGATAGTACAGATAAAAAGGTATAAATTTTTTAAAAAAATCATCACAAAACAGAGAGTACAGCCAACACAATATTGAATAACAGAAAAGCATGAAAATAAAATCCATAATATTAAGAACAAAGTTGTAAGTGTTTAACACTCTGGTAGAACCAAAAAAAAGGTAGAACTAAAGAAATGGAACAGAGAATCAGTGACCTGGAAGAAAAGAGACTCACCAGAAACATTCTAGAAGAAAACTCAGAGATGAGATATAAAGAAAATGAAAACTTTAGAATGATGTGGGATGACATCAAAAGGAACAATATATGTATGATTGGCATTCCAGAACATGCAAGTGAGAGGAAAGTCACTGAGAAAATTGTAGAAAAAGTGGTTATTGTTGTTGTTGTTGTTATGTGCCATTATGTCATCTGCAACCTGTAGTGACCCTATGTACAGCAGCTCTGAAACCTGCCCTGTCCTGAGCCAGTCTCACTGACACCAAACCCCATTGCCCCAATTACTGTATCAATCCCTCTCATCTGGGGTCTTTCTCTCCATTACTGTCCTTCAACTCTTCTAAGCATGGTGTCCTTCTCCAAGGACTGGTCCCTCCTGGCTGTGTGCCCAAAGTATGTGAAACAGAGCTTCCACGGAAAACCTTTTTTTCACCCTCTTCAAGACAGACCTGTTTGATTTCTGGGAAATCCCTGGTATGTTCAATTCTCTTCTCCAGCACTACACCTTGAAGGCATCTATTTGTTTTCTATCATCCTTAGTCATTGGCCAGCTCTCTGATGCATAGCAAGTAACTGCAAAGACCATGGCCTGGATTAGATGCACCTTGGTCTCTAGACTGCCATTATTGCTTTGCAGAATTCTGGAGAGGTCCCTGACAGCAGATTTTCCCAGTGTAATTAATCTTTCCATTTCCTGATTGCTAGTGCCAAGAGTGTTGACTGTGGTGCCAAGCAAGCTGTAATTGTTAACAGCATCAATCTCCTTTCCATCCATCAAGGTGCTACCAATTGAACCAATGATAAGAATCTTTGTCTTTTTGATGTTGAATTCCAATCCATATTGAAGACTACAGTCCTTGACCTTCTGCAGCAAGTGCTTCAGGTCCTCTTCAGTTTCAGAAAGCAAAGATATGCTATTTTCCTAACATAGGTTCATGATGAATCTTCTTCCAGTCCTGATGCCACATTTCTCCTCATAAAGCTCAGCTTCCCAAATGATCTGTTCTGCATATAGATTGAAAAGGCATGGAGACAGGCAGCATCCCTGATACACTCCCTCCCTGATTTTAAACCATGCAGTGTTTCCTTGCACTTTCCACTTGAACTGGAAAAAGTATTAGAAGAAAACTTCCCATGTATTTTGAGGAACAGGGAAATTCACATTCAAGAAGCTCAGGGAACAACAGATAGATTAGATCCAAACAGAAAAAACATCAATATATATCATAGTCAAATTCTTCAAATTAAAAAAAAAAAATTAAGGATAGAATACCAAAAGCAGTGTGAGAAAAACAAAGAGGTACCTAAAGATTTAATTTTAATTTCTCAGTAGAAACCATACAAGCTACAAGACAATAGGATGGCATATATAGGAAGTTGAAAGAAAACAATTTCCAGCCAAGGACCCTATATACAGCGAAGTTCTCCATCAAATATGAAGGAGAAATTATATCCTTTGCAGAAAAGAAGGAACTTAAGGAATTTGAGAAAATGAGACCAAAACTACAAGAAATTTTAAGGGAAGTCCTTCACAAAAAGAAGCCAAATAAAAGTGCATGGATTATAGTAACCAGAAACAAGAGAAAAAGTAACATAGCAAGATGGCAACAATAAAACTGACCTGACAATAATCATACTTACTACGAATGGACAGGATTCAAAAATCAAGAGAAAATAATTGGTGAGTGGATTAAAAAAAACAAGCAAACAAACAAGAAAAAAACAGAACCAGTCAATGTGTTGCCTACAAGAGATGTATCTAAAAAAGAAGATAAATAGGGACTCAAAATCAAAGCTAGAAAAAATTACACCAAGCAAATGGCAACCTCAAAAAAGCAGGAGTGGAAATACTAATCTCTGATAAAATGGACTTCAGAATGCAACCACTATCAAAGATAAGGAAGGCAATTACATACTGATTAAAGGCACAATAGATCAAAAAAGTCATAACGTTGGTCCACATTTTTGCACCAAATGATAGACCTGTGAAATACATAAAACAACAGTTACCAGAATTAAAGAAGGAAAGAGACAGCACCACAATAGTGCCAAGGGGCTTCAACACACCACTATCACCAAAGGATAGGTCGACTCAAAAGAAACTCAACAAAAACACAGAAGATCATATACAATCAGCCAACTCAACCTCGTGGATGTATTGAGGGTACTTCATGCAACTAAAAATCAGTTCATTTTCTTCTCAAGTGCACATGGTACATTTTCAATCACATAGTAGGTCACAAAGCAAGCCTCAATAAATTTAAAAGCATTGAAATAATATAGACTATCTTCTCAGACCACAATTCCATAAAACTAGAAATTAACCACAGAAGAGTAAAGCTTAAAAATCTACCCATGTGGAAACTAAATAACTCTCTTCTAGAACATTATGGGTTATAAAAGATATAAATAAATTTTAAAAAGTTCCTTGAAACAAATTAAAATGAAAACACAACATAACAAAACTCCTGGGATATAGCTAAGGCAGACTGCTGGGGGCAGTTCAAAGCATAGGCACAGACATAAAAAAGAAAGCAAGAAGAAAAATCAATGATCTAACTCAATACCTTCATCAAATAGAAAAAGAACAACAATCTAATCCTATAGCCTCTAGAAGAAAAGAAATTATAAGGACAAGAGTTGAACTCAATGAGAGATAGAAAACAGAAAAACAATTGAAATCATCAAAAAGACCATGAGTTGGTTTTTTGAAAAGGTCAATAAAATTCA
>NW_006399847.1:5224809-5226246 GCF_000299155.1 Elephantulus edwardii
TCGTAACAGGTATGTAAGTAGGGTTCAATTAAGAAAAATAATCAACATAACTCATAATATTAAGAAATTAAATAACAAGAACCATATGATCTTAGCAGAAAAGGCATTTGACAAAATCCAACAACTCTTCCTGATAAAGACACTCAGCAAAATAGGAATAGAAGGGAATTTCCTCAACTTAGTGAAAAGTATATATATGCAAAACCAAAAGCCAATATCATTCTTGATGGAGAAAGACTAAAAGCATTTTCATGTGAAAAGGGACCAGACAAGGATCTCCACTGTCACCATTTATATTCAATAATGTATAGGAAGCACTTGATAGAACAGTACAACAAGAAAAGGAAATAAAAGGCATCCAGATTGGAAAAGAGATGGTTAAACTATTGCTATGTGCAGACAATATGACAGTGTGCATAGAAAACCCCAAGGACTCAACCAAAAAACTGTTAGAGTTAGTAGGCCAATTTAGTAGAGTGGCAGGATATAAAGTCAATATAAAAAAATCCGTGGGGTTCCTCTACAGTAACAAAGAGAATGCAGAGAAAGAAACCAAGAAAGTAAAACCATCTACAATGCTGTTGCTATTATGTGCTGTCAAGTCACTTGCAACTCATAATGACCCTATGTACAACAGCCCTGATCTCTGCTCTATCTTGTACCAACCTTATTGTCTCTGACATACCCACCCTCATTACCCCAGTAACTGAATCAATCCATCTCACTGAGAGTCTTCCTCTCTTGAGCTGTCCCTCCAGTCTTCCAAGCATGGTGTTTCTCTTCAAGGTCTGGTCCCTCCTTGTAACATGCCCAAAGTTTTTCAGGCAGTCTAAAAATCTTTGCCTCCAAGGAACATCCTGGTTTCACCCTCTCTAGGATGAACCCATTTTTCTCCTGGTAGTCCATAGTATATTCAGTACTCTTCTTCAGCACCACAGCTCACGGCCATCAGTTCTCTTCTGTCATCCCTAGTCATTGTCCAGCTTTCTGATGCATAGCAAATGATTGCTAATTCTGTGGCCTGGATCAGGCACACCGTAGTCTCCAGATAGCCCACTACAAATTGACATACTTGGGAAAGAACCTAATTAAAGTTACAAAAGAATTAACCAAGTAAAACTACAGAATATTTCTGCAAGATACAATAAAAGATCTAAAGAAATGGGAAAATGTACCTGTTTATGGATAGGAAGATTCAATATTGTAAAAAAGGACAATCTTATCAAAAGCAATATACATGTTCAATTCCAATGCAGATACCAAATTCATTTTCCAAGAAGATTGAAAGGGAAATTATCAAGTTTATCTGGAGAGAAAAGAGACCCCAATATAAACAAAGCACTTGAAAAATGGGCACAGGATATGAACAGACACTTCACCAAAGAAGACATTCAGATGGCCAACAAACACATGAAGAAATGTTCAAAATTCCTAGCT
>NW_006399847.1:5227671-5233982 GCF_000299155.1 Elephantulus edwardii
GCCATCAAATATCTTCCTTTGGGAAAAGTCTTTCCATGTCTTTTGCCCATTTTGCAATTGCATGATCAGTCTTTTTTTCTTGTGGAGGCCCTGTAGGATTCTGTAAACTTTAAATATAAAATCCTTGTCTGAAATGGTATTGCCAAATGTTTTTTCCCAGTCAGTAGTTTTACTTTTCACTCTGTTAGAAAAAGTTTTTCATGCACACAGGAATTTAATCTTTAGAAGTTCTCATTCATAAATTTTATCTTCTTCTGATTAAGCATTTTTGGCTGTATTTGGCAGTCTCTTTATATTACGGACAAAACCGTCTAGAGCTTGATCCCAGCTTGTCTTTGATGAACTTTATGGTTTGGGGCTTTACTCCCAGGTCTCTGATCACCTTGAGTTGATGTTTTTGTATGGTGTGAGATGTGGATCCAATTTCAGATTTCTGAAGATAACAGTCCAGTTTTGCCAGGATCATTTGTTGAAGAGGTTGTCATTTCCCAATTTGATAGGTTTTATTTCCTTGTCAATTATTAGTTGGCCTTAGATAGCAGGGTCTATTTTTGAGTTCTCAGTTCTATTCCATTGATCGATGTGCCTGTCACTGTACCTGTGCCATGCTGTTTTGATTATTGTTATTGTGTAGTAATTATTGTTATTGTGTAGTAATTTTTGAAGTCAGGGAGGGCTATGCCTCTCACTTCATTTTTGTTTTTCAGAAGTGTTTTACATATTTGAGGTCTCTTTTCTCTCCAGATAAACTTGACAATTTCCCTTTTGATCTTCTGGGAAACTGAATTTGGTATCTGTATTGGGATTATATTGAACATATGGATTACTCTTGGTAGGATTGTCATTTTCACAATATTTTGTCTTCCTATCCATAAATAAGGGATATTTTCCCATTTATTTAGGTCTTTTATTGTATCTTGGAGAAATGTTCTGTAGTTTCCTTTGTATAGATCTTTTGTTAGGTCTCTAGTTAAGTTCACTCCCAATTATCTCAATTTGTGGTTGGCTTTTGCAAATGGTATTGTTTGTTGGTTTTCTTCTCTGAGTTTGCTTTGTTACTGTAGAGGAATTCCACTGATTTTTGGATATTGATCTTATATCCTGCCACTCTACCAAATTGTTCTACTAGCTCTAACATATTTTTTGTTGAGTCCTTGGGATTTTCTGTGTACACTGTCATATAATTTGCATATAGTGATAGTTTAACTGTCTCTTTGATGATTGGGATGTCTTTTATTTCCTTCTGTTATTGTATTGTCTTGACAAACACAATACAATACTTCCAATGTAATATTGAATAGAAGTGTGAAAATGGGCCAAATTTGCTTTTAATACTTAAGATTAGAAAGTCTAGACATGTGACGTGCTGACAGTAAAAGAAGGACTAGTTATAGGCATTGTTCAAGACTAACATTTCACCTGGGCAGAAACTCTATTTCACAGAATTGGGATAGCTTTCCTTCTAGAAGCTTATAGATCAGGTTTGTCCTTTAGTATTGCTTACTGAAACTAAAGATCGAAATTGGCCTTAGAGGATATGTGGCCCTCATTCTTCCCTGTAATGGAGACAGCAGGGGACAGAAAGGGTCTCATATGCCAGGTCAATATCATAGATTCATGACCAAAACTCATGGATCTAATATTTCACAAGAGTTTAAGGTGTGCATCTGTGCACTCATGTTTCACAATGCTACATGCTGCAGCAGTTCTCAGAACTGAGCAGGAAAACATAGCATGGTTCAAAACCAGGAAAGAGTATGTCAGGGATGCATCCTGTCTCCATACTTTTTCAATCTATAAGCAGAACAGATCATTTCAGAAGCAGGGCTTTATGAGGAGGAATGTGGCATCAGGATTGGAGAAAGACTCATCAACAACCTATGTTATGACACAACTTAAACTTGCTTAAACTGAAAAGGACATATACCACTCTTGTGCTCTGGGTAGCCTTTCTCTAGTAGCCAGGACTCCAGACACACCAAAACCTGGAACCCTGAACCCCCTGGCCTAGCAGGAAGCTCTTAAGAGTGTGTGCTGTCCTGTTTGAAGTGGAGCCTCTGTGGGAACTGGTTTGCTGCGGTGGCTTCAATATATTGCCTAAGTTGGAAAGTCTTTTTTTTTAAGTAAATTTTTTATTTTATACTAGTTTACTTACAAAGTTTGTATACATTGCTTTTCATACTGGATCTTTCCCATTTCCTTTACTCACCTCCTTGCTCCATCCATCAAATTGTGTGACCCTGAGATTAACTCCCTCCACTCCTCCACCCCACCCCCAGCCTCCCGATTTCTGCTTTGTGAAAGAGACTTTTATTTGATGCACCATCTGCCAGTCAAGGGCATCATCTTCAGACAAGATGCTTTTTCTCATCCAGTATGAAATGATTTTGTGGATTTGGGCTCTGCTGGCGTGGTAGATAGGGAGTGGTGCTGCCAACCCAAAGCTATGGAGTTCAAATACACTAGCTGCTCCTGTGGGATAAAGATGGACAATCTAACATCATGAGATTCACAGCCTCTTAAAACTTTCTGAAGGGTCAGTTGTGAGTGAGTTCTGACTTGAAGGCATGTAACACAAATTGCACTCAAGTCACACACCCTTCCTCTATTTGCACTCAAACAAAATCACACCCTTACTAATCCTGACACAATAAACAGGGGTTTGGGTTTTTTTAAGTTTCTCCATTCATGAGAAGAAACTGTCCAAAAAGTATTTTGTATTTAGCAACAATTTTTTCAATAGTCTAATAACTATTCCAAGTCATATTCACAGTACATTAGCTATCACATGGCTTAACACTTTGAAAGAACAAAAAAGCAAAATTTCCTCTTTAAGACAGCCAAACGTTAATATTGTGTAAATAAAATGCCATCATTTTTTCATGTGGTTAGGCTCTTTTGCTTTCTTTTTTTCCATCAAAATTTGTATATATTTAGCTTCACATTTCTCTTCATTGACATCATGTTTCATATAATCATTCCCACATACTGTGTTTTATAAAATTAATCACCATTGAGCTATGTCCACCATTACTCCATCTCTTCAGGTCCCTGGTGGATCTTTCCCATTTTTTTATTACCCCCTCCCTCTACCCACCAAATTGTGTGACCCTGTGCTTTCTTATCTGGCCATTCTCACTTTTTCCCCCCATCCCTTTCCTCTCTTAAACCCCCTACACATTTTATTAGTTATCTTCCAATTTTTATAATAATGGTTTTGTTCACTATTTGTCCTTATTAGATTGAGTTGGTTTACTCAACATAATGCTTTCCGTTCTCTCCCAAGTTATGTGGTATTTTCGAAAGTATTGCTCCTGAGGGCTGCAAAGTATTTCATCATTTGCATGTACCACACGTTCTCAATCCATTTGATTGTGGTTAGATATTTGGACTGTTTTCCATGTTCTTGCGCTAGTGAATAACACTGCCATTAACACTAGTGTACAAATCCCCCCTTTGTGCCTCAGTTCCAATTTCTCTCTCCCTATCTATCTATCTATACACACACACACAAACACACACACACACACACAACTTAGAACTTCATCTTACTGAGGTACTACAACTTAGCTGGTCTCTTCCACTTTGGGTTTGTTATTGTCTGTTTTCATCCTCTTAAAAAATGCTTCCGTGAACATCTTTCACATGCAAGTGTGCATCCATCCTTGATAATAATTCCCTCTGAATAAATTCATGGATTCATAGTTTTGGGTCAAATCTCTGACAAATCTACTGCTCTTGCTATAACTGGTCAAGTTGAAATTTCATATTTAATTGTTAGACCAATTTAATTGTCTCCTTGTGTGATTTCAATGGCATCATTAGTTAGAAGCTCTTGCTCTGTTTGGGTTCAGAGATTGTGTTCATCCTATTTTGAAAAGATTTGGCTAAGCATATGACCTAACTCACGGTCACTAATAATTCCTTTTATCTACTCCAAGAAATGTCTAGACAACTTTGTTTCCTTCCCTCTGAGAACTATTAGAATTTGTAGTTAAACAAATGTTCTTTTTTATTCCACCATCACTGGTCTTTCTAAGCTATAAGACTATCTAGGGATACATTTTGGAAACAGAGAACCTGGATGCCTGGGCTACTTTTGGCCTGTAGCCTGCCTAGAGCTGAACACATAGCCTACTCACATGTGCCTAGTCACCCACAAACTCTAGTGATACATTTATACATCTTTATGTTATATTGAATGAGGCCTGTCACAGATATTGCGTGTATTAAGATGAACAAAATAATTGTTGTTGATTTGTGTCATAGAGTTGACTACAACTCATAGTGACTCTGTGCACAATAATTCTTAATCTTGTTCTATCCTAAGCCAATATCACAGTTTCTGATCTACCTACCCTCATTACCCTGGTTATTGTATCAATCCATCACATCCAGTCTTCCTCTCCTGCTCTGTCCCTTTACCCTTCCAAGAATGATATGCTTCTCCAAAGACTGGTCCCTCCTCACTGTCCCAAAGTATATGTGACAGAGTCTCAAAATCCTTGCCTACAAAGAACAAGTTTATTTTATTCTTTCCATTACAGACTTGTTAGTTCTCTTGTCAGTCCATGGTATGTTCAATATTCTTTTCCAGCACCAAAACTCAAAAGCATTGATTTTTCTGTCATCCTCAGTCATTGTTCAGCTCTCTGTTGCATAACAAGTAATTGCAAAGACCATGATCTAGATCAGATGCATCTAAGTCTCTGGGCTGGCATCCTTGCTCTTCAGCACTCTGGAGACGTCCCTGACAGCAGATTTTCTCAATGCAATTTGTCTTTTTATTTCCTTACTGCTGGTACCAAAAGGGTTGATTGTGGAACCAAGCGAGTGATAACAATTTCAACCTCTTCTCCATCTATCATGATATTGCCATTTGGCCCAGTGGTGAGAATCTTGGTTTTCTTGATGATGTGCTTCAATCCATATTGAGAGCTGCAGTCCTTGACCCTCTGCAGCAAATACCTCATGTCCTCAGTTTCAGCAAGCAAAGTTGTGTCATCCACATAATGCAGATTGTTGATGAATCTTCCTCCAATCCTAGTGCCACATTCCTCCTCATATAGCCCAGCCTCTCAAATGATATGTTCTGCATATATATTGAAAAGGTATGGAGACAGGACACATGACACATCCCTGACATACTCCTTTTCTGATCTTGAATCATGCAGTGTTTCCTTTCTCTGTTCTGATGTCTATATCCTGGTCGAATTATAGGTTTCACATGAACACAATCAGAAGTTATGGGATTCCCCCTCTGTTCAAGATTAGCCACAGTTTGTTGTGGTCTGCATAGTCACATGCCTTTGCTTAGCCAAAACAAGAAAATAATCATATAACTAATATATGTTAGAGATGGATCATTCCCTGTCAGGTGGTTTTCAGCTTGAGAAAATCCACTGGATGTCAACTATGTTCTGATTCATATCTTCTGACAAGGAGTCGAAATTGAATTGTTGTTCAAGAAACACTGGTGAGCAAAATCCAGAAATATAAAAATCACCAAGTTTACTGTTCCAGTAGCAACTGGTGAAACTTTCAAAGCTACAGCCCTTAGACCCTCCAATGAAACTCATTCCTGTGACTCTACTTGCAGCCATACAGTAGGTAATCTCCTAAGGTATACAGTTATACCAGGGAAGCACTCACTTCTTTGACTAACCAAGCTCAGAAATTCAAATGGCAACATTTGCCCAGGGATAAAGTTTAGAAAGCAGGAACGAGTAAGATAGAAGGTCAATGGAAATAAAGATTGTAGGAAGGTGTATGTATTCTAATTTATGTTATAAAACAAAAGGTATATGAGTGGTTGGATGGAAAGCAAATTTGCATTGTATACTGTGCTTTGTATACTGTCACTCAAATAACAATAAAAAGGGGGAGGGAAATCCTGCTTCCATATAGGGCTATATTCATAGGATGAAGATTTCATTGTTATTTTGGGAGGGGGCATAATTTAAGAGGAGGTTTATATGCCTATTCTTAGGAGGTTTATATGCCTATTACATAAACATCCTACATATGAGGTTTATATGCCTATTGTTCTGCCACCTCCTTTCCTCAATAGATATGGAGTTGGCCTGAGGAAACCAATAGTTCTAAACTTCTCTCTCTTCCTTATAGATTCAAAAACTGAAATAAAAAAATCATGTCAGGAAGGGTTTTTCATGTTGACCTTACACTTAGAAGAGCTCATAGGTCTTTGAAGGCTTTTTAAATTTTTGTTGTTGATGATAGGTGCCCTTGAATAAATTCTGACTTATAAAAACCCTACCCACAGCAGGCCGAACTCGCTCAGCATATCTTAA
>NW_006399847.1:5235454-5238537 GCF_000299155.1 Elephantulus edwardii
ATCATGCTTGGGAGGGTGGAGGGACGGCACAGGAGAGGAAGGCCCTCTATGAGGTGGATTGATTCAGTGACTGGGATAATTGGGATGGGAGTGTCGGAGTCAGTGCGATTAGCACAGGACAGAACGGAGTTTAGGGCTGTTGTACATAGAGTCGCTATGAGTTGCAGGTGACTTGACGGCACATAACAACAACAAGAAACCCACAGCAGAACCAAACATTGTCAGTCTTGCATCTTCCTCACAACCATGCTGTCTGAGCCCATCATTGCAGTTACTATGTCAACACATCTCATTGACAATCTTCTTTTCATTTTCCTTTATTCTTTACCAAGCATATTGTCCTCCAACGGGAAGTGGTCCCTCCTGGTAACCTATCTAAGTGTCATGAGATGGACCTAGAGTAGGAGCATGCTGCAAAAAAAATACTGCATCTCCAGCAGTTGGGCTTCACCACCTGTTCCAAAGGAGAAAAATAAGCTGTCTTCTCCTTAAAATTTACAGCTTTGAAAACCTGATGGAGAGTCTCAATGAGTCAGAATCAACGCGGCAATAGTGAATGAGTGAGCCTTCAGGATGGATTACACCTTTTCATGGATTGGATTGTGTCTCAAGAAAAGCAACTGATACCCATGAATGTTGATTGTGGATCCAAGCAATCCTTGACAACAGTAATCTTTTCTCTATTTTTCTTGATTTTGCTTATTGGTCCAGATGTGAAGATTTTGTCTTAGTCATCTAGTGTTACTATAACAGAGATGCAACAGGCAGATGGCTTTAACAAATTAAATTTCACTCTGTTAGTTTGTTGTACTTGTGTGCTGCTAAGTCAGAACTGACACATAGCTGAGCTTCTAGTGGATTTTCAGAGACAATAAATTGAGCGGATTGACCATCTTTTTCCCACAGAGCAGCTTATGAAATCAAACCACTTTTCTTTGGGACTGCAGTAGTTTCTTAGCATTAGGCCACCAGAGTTACCACTTCCTGTTGTTGTTGTTGTTAGGTGCTATTGAGTTTAGTATGACTCATAGCACCCCTATGAACAGTGGATCTGAATCCTCTCCTATACCATGCTATCCTCACACTTCCTGACACACTAGAGCCCATTGCAGCAGTCACCAAGTTGAGACACCTAATCAAGGGTCTTCCCCTCCTTTGCCAACCCTCCATCCTTCCAAACATAATGTCCCTCTTCAAAAAAAAGTCTCTCCTGGTGATGGGGTAATACTAATAAATTCAGGATTATCCAAACATTTCATCATTTGGAGACATCATTTGCCTTCATCCTGAAAAACTGGTTATTTTGTCCTAGAATTCCCCTACTCCCTTTAGTCATGTGAATTGAGGCACCTGAAGACTGCCAGCTTGCCAGTATTAAGCTTGCTAACCTCCCACCTAAAAAATTGAATTTTGTTTTCCCTCTAACT
This sequence comes from Elephantulus edwardii, assembly GCF_000299155.1. NCBI lineage: Eukaryota > Metazoa > Chordata > Mammalia > Macroscelidea > Macroscelididae > Elephantulus > Elephantulus edwardii. The sequence goes on from NW_006399847.1 coordinate 5,236,882, forward strand.
GTGCTTGTTTTGGCTTCTGTAAAACTGCTTGAATGTGTTGATAAACAGGTGTGGCAGGTTAGCATAGAAAGCTGCCACCACTGATAGCATTTGCTTTGAAATCATACAAAATGTCTGGATAATTGGTAAGGGGTTGTTGTTCTCTCTCACCTTTATGGGGGATACTACAAGCCTTGGCCAAGAAATAAAGGCTATTAATCTGTAAAGAGAGTGAATGTCTCATTACCGGGTGCAACATAAAGTACTTTAAACTGCTTGCTTACCAGGACAGGAATGCATCTCTCCTAAATTAACATTTGCATCTTTGAAAATGTTTTTCTTAGTTATGTGTATATTGTATCTTGAACTGCCTGTTTACCAGGAAGGTAAATGTATCTTCTCTAGATTATCATCTACCTCTTTAAAACAGTATTTTATTAGTCATATGCTAACTACTTCACAAGTTTCTGTTTTGTTGTTGTGGTTGTTAAGTGCCATATTGTGGTGATGTTGTTGTTACTGGTTCTTTTCAAACATTTAATTCAAGTATAAAATCCAATGTCCATTCCTAATAGGAAGGTAGTTTTTGAGAAGATTCTCTTTGCTCTCCCAGATCTGCAATAAAGTACTTTGAAGTACTTTACATATTACAATCCATCCGTCTTAATGGTAATTCACTACAGAAAGAACCCCTTGCGTTCAGTAATACTAACAACATGCCTAAAGTATGTGAGGTGGAGCCTCATTATTTTTGCCTCCAAAGAGCACTTCAGCTGCACCCTCTCCAAGACATACTTGTTTATTATTTTGGCTGTTCATGGGATGTGCCTTGCTCTTCTCCAATATCACAGTTCAAAGGCATCAATTTTTTTTCCCATCATTGTTATTCATTATCCATCTCTTAGATGCATAGTGAGTGATCCGAAAGACTACAACCTGAATCAAATGCACCTTAGTCCTCAAAAAGACATCATTACTCCTCAATAATTTGGATAGGTCCTTAACTGCAGACTTTCCCAGTACAATGTGTCTCCTTATTCCCTGATTGCTAGTACCAAGGATGCCCCCGTGGGTTTGGAAAAGATCCTTATTTCTTTCAGCATCAGTAGGCCTAGTATTCCTTGTAGAGTCTCATGTGTCCTGGCCTGCCCCAGTGTTAAGGGATACCTAGCATAGAAGTCTGAGTCCAAAAGGACTTACTCCATGCCTGGCAATTCTTCTTGATGATCAAGTTCACTCTTTTCTCTCTGGTGAGATAAAGATGCTACTGGCCCACCTTAAGGAAATTCACTTTACATAAGATTAGGGCTGTGATGGGTATAAGGAGTATTACAATTCACACTTAATCCTTTTACAAATATGAGAGACAGGGAGGGAAATGTGCAACAATGAATAAATGACATTACAACTTTTCTGTGAACTTTAATTAAAATCACAATAAAATAAAATATATTAAAAATACAGCTGTTTAGGTGATTAGCTCATACTTCCACATTATAATATGAAAATAAAGAAATTTAAATTCTTGACAAATACAATATTTTCTTGGTTTATTATAGTACTGTCTATTAGACAAGTTATGAGGATATTTTTTTGTTTTGAAATTCAAGTATAATGGATGTTGTTTTTGTTGTTTGACGCCGTCGAGTCATAGACGACTCATAGCGACCCTATGAA
>NW_006399847.1:5239137-5242572 GCF_000299155.1 Elephantulus edwardii
TAATAATAATAATAATAACAACAATACTGAAGTTTTTAATCTTCAGTAAGTGCTTCAAATCTTCATTTTCTGCAAACAAGGTTGTGTTCTCTGCATATCACAAGTTGTTGAGTCATATTCCAGTCTTGATGCTAAATTCATCTATATATAGCCCACTTTCTCAATCAATAGTCAACATAATTGGGGGGAAAGTGAAGTTGTCAAGGATTTCAAATTTTTGGATCAATAATCAGTACTCATGGGAGTAGTAATCAAGAAATATTTCCAAGTTCTGATCCTAGAACTCTGGTCCCTATTCCACTGACCCATGCCTGGAACTTCGGTCCTGACACTGATGCCTCACATCAGAAACTCCAGTTATGACACCTCCAGCCCATGCCAAAAACTCTGGTTCTGATGCTGATGCCCTGTGCCCAGAACTCCAGTCCTGACACTACTGGACTGTCCCTAGAACTCAGGTTCTGATGTCTCTGGCCAGGGCCTGGAACTCTGGTCCTGATGCCAATACCCCATACAGGGAACTCCAGTACTGATGCTGATGCCCTGCTCCAGGAACACCAGTCCTGATGATGAAACCCCATGCCGGGAGCTGACTCGTGCTGGGAGCAATGCTGGAACTTGAGTGAGGTATCTTGGAGGGTCACTGATGTTTGGATGGACCATGTAGGGACTGTTAAGCTCAATCAGAAGGGACAGAAACAGTTGGAGCTCGTTCTTGAAGGTCTCCATGCTCCGTCTTATGTTTCCTCACATCAACTGTCATTAGCCCAGAGATCCTTGGGCCACCCTAGCTTTGCAGCTGTCTGACACACAAGGCTGCTTTTATAGGCCTTTTTTATACCTAACTGTAGCATAGTTTCCCTTGGGTCAGAAAGCAGAGAGAAACCCAGGCAGGGTAATTGCCCCATACTCTTCAGGATCAGTGACCAGATCAAGAACCTGCTATCGCTTCAGACATGGAAAAACTCTACCACAACAATGTCATATAGAAAGCAGTCTACCTCACTCCCTACACAAGCCCAAAGCAAGATATCACTGCCCCAAAAGTTACAGAATATCATTGGATTTCCTGACGCCAGAAAGTCTGATGAAACTTTCTGACACAGAATTTAAAAGAACAATGATTTAATATTTTCAGTGAATAAAAGACAAACTTGAAGAATTACAGGATACTGCAAGCAAAAACCAGGAAGAGCTTTAAAAAAATGCAGATAAAACAAACAAGGCATTAGAGGCTCTGGAAAAACAAGAAACCACAATCCAAAATATGACGACCAATGTTTCAGATGCTGTCAACATGACAGAAGGACACCTGAACAGGTGTGAAGAGATGGAACACAGAACCAGTGAAATAAAAGATAGAATTATCACCATTGATCTGCTAGATCAAAAAGAAGAAGAAGAAAAGAAAACCATCAAGAGAAATAACATGCACATAATTTGAATTCCAGAACAGAAAAAGCAACTAATGACACCAAACAAGTTGTGGAATTATTAGAAAAAATCAAGAAAAAACTTTCCAATCATAATAAAGAATGACAGAATATATATATACAGGAAGCTGAGCAAACACCAAGAATAGACCCCAAAAGGAAAACACCAAGACATATCATAGTCAAATTTGCCAGAACCAAAGATAAGGAAAGAACTCTGAAATAAGCAAGGGAGAAACGAAGTGTAACCTATACAGCAGAGCAAAAAAGATTAAATGTTGATTTTTCAGCAGAGACCATGCAAACAAGAGAAAATGGGATGACATATATAGCACACTCAAAGAACACAAATGTCAACCAAGAATACAATGCCCAGCAAAATTGTCTATCAAATATGAAGGAAAGGTCAAGATATGCCAGAAAAACAGAACCTAAGGGAGTTTATAAAAACAATACCTTTGCATTTTAGGAAAACTGAGAGACATCCTTCTTACAGAGGTGCCACAGAGAGCAAACCAAAGTAACTAGCAATAACACCAAAAATAACTCAACAAAATGATAGAGCAATGAAACCTTGCTTCTCAATAATCACACTGAATGTAAATGGTTAGATGCACCACTGAAGAGAAAAGGAGTAGCAGATTGGATATAAAAACAATCTATCAATATGCTGACTACAGGAGACACACCTGAAAAATGAACATAAAAATAAAAATAAAGGGTTGGGGGGAAAAATACCAAGCAAAAGGCAACAAGAAAAAAGCAGAAGTAGCAATATTAATCTTTAATAAAATAGAGTTTGATGAAAAAACCATTTTAAAAGACAAAGAAGGTCATTACATAATGCTTAAAGGGTCAATAGAACAGGAGGACATAACAATAATAAATATCTATTCACCAAATAAAAGACCCGTGAAATACATAAAATAAACACTAACAAGACTGAAAAAGGAAATAGACAACACTACTATAGTAGTTGGAGACTTCAATACACTCTCAAGAAAAGATAGAACTTCTAGAAAGAAATTCAACAAACACACTGAAGAATTAAACCACACAATAAATCAAGTTGACCTCATATTTATACATTACTTATAGATATTTATAGGCTAATGCACCCCCCAAAAATCTCAGAATACCTTCTCCAATGTGCATGGAAGTTCTCCAGAATAGATCACATTTTAGGTTACAAGGGAATCATCAATAAATTCAAAAACATAGAAATAATACAAAGTGTCTTCTCAGACCACAATGCTACAAAATTAGAAATTAATAACAAGAGGATAAAGGAGAAGGAAACATACATTTGGAAGCTTAACAACACCTTCCTTGAACATGAGTGGGTACTAGAAGGTATGAAAAAATGAAATTAAAAAGTCCCTTGAAACAAATGACAATGAAAACACCACTTACCCAAACCTCTGGGAAACAGCCAAAACAGTAATCAGAAGTCAATTTAAAGCAATTAAAAAAAACACTAAAAGACAGGAAAAGACGACCATTGACAGGGAGCTCTGGTGGCCCAGTGGCAAGAAGCTGCACTGCAGTCCCAGAGGTATGCGGTTCGAATCCACCAGATGCTCTGCTGGAGACAGAGGGGCAATCTCCTCCTGTACCAGTCATATCTGATTTGACAGTACACATGCAAAAATAATAAAATAAAATAAAATTTAAAAAAAATAACCCTTGGCTCTGTAACAACCCAACATTTCAAATAAATTGAGAAAGAACAGCAAGAAAACCCAACATCCTTTTAAAAAACCCTAACATTATAAAAATTAGGGCAGAAATGAATGAAATAGAAAACAAAAACAATTGAAACCATCAACAAAACAAGGAGTTGGTTCTTTGAAAAGGTCAATAAAATCAACAAACCACTAGCAAAACTAACAAAGGAAAAGACACAAATAACCTGAATAAGAGATGAAATGGGCAATGTCAGAATGGAACTAACTAAAATAAAAATGTTAGCAATGAAATATTATCAAAAACTATACTTAAA
>NW_006399847.1:5243017-5249631 GCF_000299155.1 Elephantulus edwardii
TATGCAATGATGGCTCAACATAAGAAAAACAACAAGTGTAATTCATCACATTGACAAAACAAAGAACAAGTACCATATAATCCAATGAATTGATACAGAAAGGGCCTTTGACAAAATCCAACATTCTTGAATTCCTGATTAAAACACTCAACAAAATAGGAACAGAAAGAAATTTTCTGAACACAGTAAAAAATATAAATGCAAACCCAAGAGCCATCATTTTTCTCAAGGAAGAGATGTTAAAGACATTCCATTTGAGAACAGGAATTAGGCAAGTTTGCCCACTATCACCTCCCCTATTCAATATTGTATTAGAAGTTTCAGCGGTAGTGATAAGACAAGAGAAGGAAATAAGAGGTACACAAATTGGCAAAGAGGAGGTTAAATTATCTTGATATGCAGATGATATAATAGTATACTTAGAAAACCCTAAAGACTCAGCAAGAAAACTACTGGACATAGTTGATCAATTCAGCAAAGTGGCAGTATACAAGAGCAACATACAAAAATCAATTGGATTTCTCTACAGTGACAAAGAGAATATAGAACTGAAGCTAAGAAAAACAATACCCATTACAATAGCTAATCACAAGACTGAATACTTGGGAGTAAATACAAAACATTACTACAAGAAAGAAAAAGATATCTGGAGAAATGGTAGAATATCCCTTGCTCATGTATAGGAAGACTCAATATTATGAAAATGACAATCCTACCAAAGGCAATTTACACATTCAATGCAATCCCAATACAAATACCGATTCCATTCTTTAACAAGATTGGAAAAGCAATCTCCCATTCCATTTGAAATGGAAAGAGGCCCAGAATAAGCAAAGCACTCCTTAAAAAGGAAAATGAGATAAGAGGCATCTCACTCGCTGATATCAAATCCGTCTACACTGCCATGGTGGTCAAGACAACATCGTACTGGCACAATGGCAGACACATAGATCAATGGAATAGAATTGAGAACAAAGAAATCAGCCCATCTACGTATGGTCAACTGATTTTTACAAGGAGAGAAAATCCAGTAAGTGGGGTAATGACAGCCTTTTAAATAAATGGTGTTGGCAAAATTGGAAAACCATTTGCAGAAAACTCAAACAAGACCCACACCTCACACCATACAGAAAAACCAACTCGAAGTGGAGCAAGGATCAAGGACTAAAACCAAGGACTTCATTAGAGAAAAGCTTGGAAGAACCCTAGAAGCCCTAATCCACAACATGAACAGTCTTCCAAGAATCCTTAGAAACCTACAACCAGGAGAGGATAAAATAGATGAATGAGATTTTCTAAGAATCAGATCTCTATGCACATACAAAAACTTCTCCAACAGGGTAAAAAGGAAAGCCACAAACTGGAGGGGAAAAAATATTTGGTAATGACATGTCTAATAAGGGACTTATACCTAGAATTTATAGAATACTTGAGCACCACAACAAGATAAAGATTAACAATCCAATTTCAAAATGGGTACAGGATATGAACAGACACTTTACCAGAGATGTCCAACAAGCACATGAAGAAATGTTCAAAATCCCTAGCTCTATAAGAAATGCAAATCAAAACCACTATGACATACCATCTCACCCCAGTAAAAATAGCAAAATTCAACCTAGCTGTAAACAGCAAATGCTGGTGAGGTTTTGGAGAAACTGGAACCCTTTTTCTCTCTTGGTGGGAGTATAAAATGGTGCAACCACTCTAGAAGGCAGTATGGCGCTTTCTCAAAAAGTTGGAAATAGAAATACTATTTGACCCAGCAATTCTGCTACTGGGAATATACCCTAAAGAAACCAGAACTGTCACCCAAGCAGATATGTGCATACCCATGTTTATTGTTGCTTTGTTCACAATGGCAAAGAGTTGAAAACAACCCAAGTGCTCATCAACAAATGAATGGATAGAGATACTGTGGTCTAATCACAAAATGAGATATTATGCAGCACTGAAAAACAAAGGACTCATGAAATATTAAACAAAATGAGTGACCAGGGAGAACATTTTACTGAGTGAAACATCTCAGTCACAAAAAGACAAATACTGCATAATAGCATGTTATAAAACAGGACTGGCACGGGGGTTGGGGGAAACTAAGAAAAGAGGGAATAAACAATGTACATGGCATTGAAACAGATGAGTTAGAGAACTGTATAAAAGAAATATATAATTAAGTATAACTGGCATGACAAGAGTCCAGAATAAGAGCTGCATAGTAAAGTTATCTGGGGGTGGGGGACTGTATAAAAATGAAAGAACTTTTTTCCCAAAGGAAAAAAACAAACTGCAGATGGGGGGCAGGGTAGGGCAGAAAATGTACAACAATGAATGAATGGAAATTCAGGTTCCTTATAAACTTCCATTATAATCTCAATTAAAAAAAGAAATCTTTTCAGCCACCATATATGTGCACAAAAGTTACATAATAAGTAAAGGAAGAAAAAAATAATGCCTTTGAATTATGGTGCTAGTGAAGAATAGCTAGTATACCATGTATTGCCAAGTGAAGAATAATATATCAGAGATTGACAAAAGAACACAGTCTTGGAAGAAATGTAGCTAAATCTATTTAAGCCAATGTTCATTTAAAATGAGGTTGGCTTCCTATGTGCATCAAAAACATTTTACCACAGAGTAAAAAGAATACCTACTGACTTGGAAAAAAAACTTAGGCAAGACAATCTCAAACAAGGGTCTCATAACATAAGTTTACAGAATCCTACAGGGCCTCCACAAGAAAAACACTGAAAACACAATTACAAAATGGGCAAAAGACCTAGAAAGACTTTTCACAAAGGATGATGTAAGGTCATGGAGGAAGGACAGAACCCATTCAGGCCAAGAAAGACAGTTTATTAAGGAAAAACTGCCAGGCTGGCTCTAAAGCAAAAACCAGCCTCCACTTAAAATTAAAGAAGGGTTTCACATTGTCTTACAAGAAAATTGAGGAGATAGATGTTCATAGATTTTTTTACAAGATACTTAGTTGGAATGGGATCTCAGACAACTATTTCTGTTAAATTGAGGTAGAGTAGTTTCGCATCCTTAACAGAGAAAAGCAGTCACAGATGCTGCTTCTTGTGTGTAGAGCATTTCAGTGGCTATTCTGGGAAAGAGAGGGAGAGTAGTTTTTCAGCCCTAATAGAAGATGGCCAAAAGATGCATGAAGTAATGCTCAAAATCACTTACAATAAGTCAGATGCAAAGCAAAACCACAATAAGATACCATCTTACCCCTATAGTAGTGACAAAGTTTAATAGGACAGCAAGTAATAAATGCTCAAGAAGATATAGAGAGACAGGAACTCTTACACATTATTGGTGGGAGTGTAAAATGGTACAACCACTCTGGAAGGCACTTTGGCATTTCCTCAAGAAGCTGAACACAGAAATTTCATATGATCAACCTATTCCACTGTTTTGAATATACCCCGAAAAAATTAGAACTGGGACACAGAGATTTGTACACCATTAATCATAGAAGCATTATTCACCGTCACAAGAACATGGAAACAGCCCAAATGTCCAACCACAATAGAATGGATTTAGAAATTGTGGTACATTCACATGGTGGAATACTGTGCAGTGTACAGGAGCACTGATGTTTAAAATTACATATATCTTGAAAGAAACTGGAGAATATTATGCTGACTGAACTAAACTCTGTCTCATAAGGACAAATACTGTATAAGACCATTATTGTAGAGATAATAGAATGCATATGAGGATCAAAGAGGGGGAGGGTGGGGACAGAGAGGTGGGGATATGCAGGGAAGTAATCACAGGGTTGCACAATTTGATGGGTAGAGAGAAAGGTGAGTAAAGGAATGTGAAAGATCTGGTGTGGAAAAACAATGTTTATAAGCAAGCCAGTATAAGGTAATTTATTTTTTCCAAAAAATGAAGTTAATTATTGTCATGACAGGAGTCCTAAAAGAAGGCCGCTTAGTGGAGTGAACTTTGGGAGGTGGATTGTATAAAAATGAAAAGATTTTTCTCTTACTTTTCAAAGATAAGAGCGAACTAGGGGAGAAGTTAGACAGGGAGAAAAGTGCAACAATGAATTGATGGAAATCCAAAGTCTCTGTAAACTTTCATTAAAATTAATAAAAAAAATTAAGTTGGCAAAACTTCATTTCACATACTTTGGAAATGTTATCAGGAAAGGCCAGTTACTGAACTTACACAATTCAGTGAAAGACATGAAGAACCTCAGCAAGATGGGCTGACACAACGGTCATAGTAATGAGCTGAAATAGAGCAGAGGTGATGAGGATGGCACAGGGTAGGTGAGGGTTTCATTCTTGTGTATGTAGGATTGCTGTGAACCAGAGCAAAATCAACAGCACTTAACAACAATATGGGCCTTTCATTAGGATTACTGAAAATGTACCTTGTTTGGTTATTTTCATCTCAGAATATCAATAGAAAATTGTAAGACAATGTTCATTAAATATTTACAGGTTGAAAATAGGTAAAAATCATTAAGATAAAAATCAAGATATGGTCTTCAGTAGGAAATTGATAATGACAGATATCAACAAAATTCTACTTAAGAGTTGAAAATTTTCAGTAATATGGATAAAACATTTTAAAAGATTCTGATTCATGTTAACAGGGAAAAGGTGAGTTACATAATAGAATGTATAGGGAATGCTCCAATGTTGTTTAAATATGTATATAAAACCCTAGAAGAATGTAAGTCAACTTAACAATATTAGTATTTTCCCAAAAGCAATATAATTAAGGGTGATTTCCCCCCTCTTTATCATAAATATGTATTACATTTGCAAAAAAACCCACAATTTTCAGTTAATAAAAACATAATCTATAATTTACATGGCTGTCATCACCTCATAAAATCTATAGCCTCAGAAACCAGAAAACTATGATTATCTGGTTACTACGAATCAGAACCAACCTGATAGCAATGAATGTGTGAGTATTCTTTAGAAGGGGCAGAACTCTAAATAAGAACACTATAAAATGATAAGTTTTCTAATTCTTCAGTAAAAACATAACTGATTTTCCTAAAATCAAATGTACATATGTGTAAAACTGATGAAGAAGGAAATATTCCTAAATACCAAATATATAAAATATGTTGCCTTGAGATAAGGAATTAAGGGTTTCTTCCTCCTCATATCTTACTACGGAGTTGTACAGAATATCCTAAGGAAATATCTCATGGACTGATAAAGAAATCAATGGATCTGTCCTGGAGGATGTGCAAACCAGGATGCTCCTTGAAGGCCAGGGTCGTGAAACAGTCCTTAGAGAAAAACATCATGCTAGGGAAAGTGGAGAGAGCTCTGGTGTCCTAGTGGTAAGGTGCTGTGCTACCTACCAAACCAAAGGGACATGGTTAGAATCAATCAGCTGTTCTTGGAAGAAAAGACAATCTCCTCCAATCTACTACTGGAAGGTCAGCTATGAGTTGTTTCTGACTAAATGGTGTTTAAGGGCAAAGCAACCATGTATGATAAATAGCTGTAGAATTTAGCTGATTCTGAAATTATATGGCCAATTCAAACAGTTCAAACAGCCAATTTTCAGAAACCTTCATGCTGTCTATTCTGAGTTTCACCCATCTGGCTTGCTAAACTCCTTAATTATGCACATATACCATTAACATTTTATAAGCAAAATAATCCCTAAAAACAAAGTTTATGTTCTGCTTCATTTATATTTCCATGCCCTACCAACCTGGACCAAATGCCTTCACCTGGTTTTGTTTACCCTTTTGTAATGCCTATTGTTCATTTTCCCTTTTTTGTTACTGAATACCCTGGTCTCTGAAGAGATGAATACATGAGGTTGCACCCACCTCAAAAGATCTCTCTTATCTAAGAAGCCAGGAAAACAAATGAATGAGTACACCTTTTTTATACTTTGATGTTAATATAAGTGTAACTTTTATAAATCTTTGTGTAAAATATAGCATTAAGAGCTTTCCAGTTTAGTTGCCCTGCAGATAGTCTGAGTCTTCCTCTCTTCATCTTTTCCTTTATACAGTGTACTGGAATAAACTACCTTTCTTACCTTTTAGTAATTGGAGTGATATTGGTCACTTTACCCCCAACACTAGAACAGAGCAGGGGAACACTGCATGGTTTAAAATTGAAAAGGGAGTACATCAGGGTTGCATTCTTTCTCCATACTTATTCAATCTGTATGTAAGAAAATTATCCGAGAAGCTGGACTCTTTGAAAAAAGAAGTGTGGCATCAGTGTCAAGGAGATGATTTCCAACAGAGGTCCAGAGGCTTCTTCGATTAAGAACTAGAAAGTTCTCACTTGGAACTACAAGAAAGACACCAATACCAAATGAGAGCAAGAGAAAGAAACTGAGGTTTATTAGACATTCATTATGACCAGGTCAGGACAGACTGGCCCCGTTTTTTTCTTACAAAAGGGTTTATATATCCCTTGTTTGGAGAGTGAGTTTAAACAGCTGATTAGTGCATTTCTTCTAATGGAAGTATGGTGACTTCTGACCATCTCTATTTTGTCCTTGAGTCTGTTGTTTTGCCACATTCCTTGAGAGTCTGGTTTTATTGTCATATATGCCTTGAGGGTTGGTTTCTATTGTTATATTGCCACAGTCTTTGT
>NW_006399847.1:5251811-5253640 GCF_000299155.1 Elephantulus edwardii
GATTGATTCAGTGACTGGGATAATTGGGATGGGAGTGTCAGAGACAGTGCGATTGGCACAGGACAGAGCAGAGCTTAGGGCTGTTGTACATAGGGTCGCTATGAGTCGCAGGCGACTCGACAGCACATAACAACAACAACAATAACGATGGATGGATAGAAGATTGAAACTGTCAGCAGCTTCATTTTTCTGGGATCCCCAATTAACCCTTGGTACCAGCAATCAGGAAATAAAGAGACAGACACATTGCCCTGGGAAAATCTGCAGTTATGGACCTCTCCAAATCATCGAGGAGTTGTTACTGAACACAAGGAGTTCTTTCCATTGTCAATTGCCAATAAGGCAGATGGATTGCAATATCCATAAGCACTTTCTTACAGATCTTGGAGACAGGGAGTTCCCCTCAAAAACTGCCTCCCCATCTGGGAGTGGTCATTACATTTTTATTCCAGGGTGAGGTATTAACTCACTTAACAATACACTTTTGTTAGTTAAGTTGCAGAATTTCTACATTTGAAAATAATAATTCATATGCAAGTGCTAGTAATTCAGGAAAGGCTCATTTCCTTTCCTGATAAACTGGTAGATTAAGATACAATTTACACATGACTGGGAAAAATAATTTTAAAGAGGTAAATGCTGATCTAGGAAAGATTCATTTCCTCTCCTGATAAACAGACAGCTTAAACTATTTTATATGACTAAAGAAAGGAAACAAAGAATTCTAAGACAAGCTAACTAGTTTTGCAGGCTGAAGAAAACTAATGTCAGTTTTATGACTAATAACTATAGTATTATAAATGAAACATATTTAGAGAATTTTGAGCATATTAATACCACCCCATCAGAATAATGATGTCAGTTTGAGGGCTTAAGTGCTTCTGATGCAGGCAATGGTCTTTCCAATAATTTGCTATGTACCTGAGAGCTGGACAATGGATAAGGATGACAGAAAAGGAATTAATGTCTTTGAGCTGTGGTGCTGAAGTAGGGCCCTGAACATCCATGGATGACCAAGAGAATGAACAGATATATCTTGGAGATAGTGCAACTGAAGTGCTCTTTGGAGGCAACAATGATGAGGCTTCACCTCACATGGTTTGGGAGTGTTGCTAGGAGGGGCTTCTTCTTCCTTGGAGAAGGACATGATGCTGGGAAGGAGAGAAGGACCTCAACTGAACAGATTGACATGGTGACTGCTGCAATGGGCTCTTTTGTGTCAAGAAGTGTGAAAATGGCACAGGATAGGACAAGGTTCAAATCTTTTCCTCATAATTTCAAGGGGATGATTTCTGGAAGAGGTCCAGTGGTCTCTTTGAGTAAGAACTACAAAGTTCTGACTTGGAAACACAAAAAAAGACACCAATACCAAGTGAGAGCAAGAGTAAGAAACTGAGGTTTGTTAGATGTTCATAACAGACTGCATACATTCCTAATTCTGTTGTTTCTATTGTTATATTGCCACAGTTTTTGTCAAAACCAGTTCTGATTGATCTCTCTTGTCAGCATGTCCTTTGCCATTCCCTGTCAATAGGATCATTATGAGTTGTACTCAACTCGATGGCACTTAACAAGAACAATGGTAATGGGATAGTTGGCAGCATTTTCTAAAGCAACAAGCCAGTCAACCTCCATTAAGGTTGACCTCCAGTTGGCCATTCTACAATAGGTTATACAGCTGAGAAAACTCACCTGAAGGCTGCTGTTATTGTTGTTAAGTGCCATCAAGTCATAGACAACTCATAGTGACCATATGAACAAAAGACCTAGACACTTGTATAACTTTCATCTTTCTCCTAAGGTTTCCAGAGGCAAGCTATTTCAGAAAT
>NW_006399847.1:5254924-5267535 GCF_000299155.1 Elephantulus edwardii
AGGTAATTGGAGACGCCAAAAGCGCGCGACATCCGTTCCGGCACTGTCTGATAGGGTGGTATTAATAAGTTCAGAATTCTCTATATATGTGTCAATTATAAAACTATAGTTATATAATTACAAAACTAATATTAGTTTTCTTCAGCCTGCAAAACTAGTTACTTAGCCTCCAGATTCTGTTTCCTGCCTTTAGTCATGTAAAGTAGTTTGATATCTCTGTTTACCAGAAGTGGAAATGCATCTCTCTGAGGCTGGTCCTCCAGTCAAATGTAAATTATCTTAACCTGCCTGTTTACCAGTACTTAAATAGTACTTAAATATGAACTATTCTTTTCACATGTAGAAATTATTTTTTACTATCAAAAGTGCATTGTTAAGTGAGTCTTGCCCTCCTATAAAAGCCCATGAGCACTCCCAGATAAGGAGGCAGTCTTGGAGATGGCTTGCTGTCTCCCAGATCTGCATAACAAAGTGCTTATGGATATTGCAATCCGTTTGTCTTACTGGTGACTGATTAAGGAAAGAACTCCTTGAGTTCAGTATCACGTCCACCATGGGTAACCATTCTTGCATTTGATACATCAGTGTCACAGTGTTCAGCTTCACAGACATCATGAGTTACCTCTGTACAGCAAGTGGACAGACAGGGGCTATATGACCTAGAAGAATGTTTGACCAAAAAAGAATTAAAAACAGGCCTGAGGGCAGTGTATTAGAGTCACCCACCTTTGGCTTGGTAGCATCACTTTCTGTGTGACTTTTAAAAATTATTATAGAGTCAAACCCTTGAGCTTCTGCCCACTGTCAAAACAGTAACACACAAAAAATGGACCTCAGAAACTTCTCTTGCCTTACTGCCACCAAGACAAGACCACCACCGCCACGTCAGCCAGTCAGCCAGCCAAATTCCAGAGAGGAGGGAGACTCCAAAGGCCGCAGACCTCAGGCCAGCCCAGCCCCAAGCTCACTGCCTCATCAAGAAGATTTTAAAATTACACCCTTAAGCAGGCCTTGAAATTTCTAGGTCCATCAGAAGGTTGTTGTTGTTGTTGTTGTTATGTGCCGTCTAGTCGTTTGCGACTCATAGCGACCCTATGTACAACAGCCACAAACCCTGCTCTATCCTGTGCCAATCACATAGCCTCTGACACACCCATCCTGATTCCCCCAGTCACTCAATCAATCCACCTCATAGAGGGTCTTCCCCTCCTGTGCTGTCCCTCCACCGTACCAAGCATGATGTCCCTCTCCAAGGACCTGTCTCTCCTTACAAAATGTCCACAGTATGTCAAACAAAGCCCCAGAATCCTTGCCTCCAAGGAGCAGCCTGGTTTAACCCTTTCCAGGATGAATCTGTTTGTTTTCCTGGCAGTCCATGGTACCCTCAATACTCTTCTCCAGCACCACAGCTCAAAGGCATCAATTCTCCTTCTATCCTCCTTAGTCATTGTCCAAATCTCTAATGCATAACAAGTGATTGCGAAGACCATGGACTCTATCAGGCACACCATAGTCTCCAGAGAGACACCGTTGCTCTTGAGTACTTTAGAGAGGTCCCTAACAGCAGACTTTCCCATTGCAATACGTTTTTTTATTTCCTGGCCGCTGGTGCCAAGAGTGTTGACTGTGGAGCTGAGCAAACTGAAGCTGTGAAAAATCTGAATCTCTTCACCATCCATCCTGATGCTACGAATTGGTCCGGTGGTGAGAATCTTTGTCTTCTTGATATTGAGCCTCAGTATTTCTAGATCCATCTTGAAGTACAACATTGTGAGTGATAGGATTATATCCACACACTTACAAGGAAGTCCAGTGAATACCACTATCATTCACATATATGCACCAAAAACCAGAGCCAAAGAAGAAATAGATGATTTCTACCAACTTTTACAGTCGGAGATCGATTGAACATGCAATCAAGATGCATTGATAATAGGTGACTGGAACTCAAAAGTTGGGAACAGAGAAGAAGAATCAGTAGTTGGAAAACATGGGCTTGGTGACAGAAATGAAGCTGGAGATAGAATGATTGAATTTTGTACAATCAATGATTTATACATTGTAAATACATTTTATTAGAAACATAAGTGCAGGTTATACACATGGATTTCACCTGATGTTATGCATAGGTATCAGATTAATTACATCTGCGGTAAAAACTGCTGGATAAGCTCAATATCAGCTGTGAAAACTAGGCCAGGAGCTGATTGTGGAACAGACTACCAACTACCCATGTGCAAGTTCAAGCTGAAGCTGAGGAAAATTAAACCAAATCCACAGGAGCCAAAATATGACTTTGATTTCATCCCACCTGAATTTCAGAATCATCTCAGGAACAGGTTTGAGGCCTTGAACACTGAGTGAAGACCAGATAAGTTGTGGGAAGATGTCAAATGTATCATCCAGGAAGAGTGCACAGTCACTACAAAGACAGAAGAGGAAGACCAAAATGGATGTCAGAAGAAACCCTGAAGATTACACTGGAGCATAGAGAAGCCAAAGCACAAGGAAGAATTCAAGATACTAAAGAGCTGAACAAAAGATTCCAAAAGGCAGCATGGAATGACAATGCAAAATATTACAATGAAATGTGCTAGGAGCTAGAGTCAGAAAATCAAAAGGGCCGAACTCGTTCAGCATTCCTTATGCTCAAGAAACTGAAGAAAAAAAATTCAAACATAGAGTTGCTATAATCAAGATGCTTTGTTGTTGTTGTTGTTTAATGCCGTCGAGTCATAGATGACTCATAGCGGCCCTATGAATGAACAGCCTGAGCACTGTTCGTACATAGAGTTTCCAGAGGCAAGCCATTTTGGAAGTGGATGCGGCTCCTGCTTCCAGGCTTGATTTAGTTGGGAAGCTCCAGCCAACACTGTCTACCATGGGTGCCCATTACCACGGTTGGCACATCACTGTCACAGGCTTCAGAATCACAGCAACTATGAGTTACCTCTGTACAGCAATGCACAGACCAGTGCTATACCACCTGCACGTCAAACACATTCTCAGAAAAGCAGTCCACTCCAAAAGCTTGCCACGATTCCTGCACTCCCACCACCACGCTCCATCCTTCTGGCAAGGAGAGCTTCCCACGGGCCTGGGAAGGCACCAGCCAAACCAGGAAAAACATGGCCCAAGGATGCTTTAAGCAGAATATTAAATGATCCAGGGGGTATTAAAAGAAGATGGAAGGAATATACTAAGTCATTGTATCAAAAGGAATTGGCAGATACAGAAGAATTTAATGAAATAACATTTGAGCAAGAGCCTATGGTGATGAAGGAAGACGTTCAAGCTGCTTTGAAGGAAATAGCAAAAAATAAGGCCCCAGGAATAGGTGGTATACCAATTAAAGTATTTCAGATAACAGGTGATGCCCTGGATGTGCTCACCAAGTTATGCCAAGAAATCTGGAGAACAACCACTTGGCCAACTGACTGGAAGAGATCTATATTTGTTCCCATCCCAAAGAAGGGTGACCCAACTGAGTGTGGAAACTACAGAACAATATCATTGATTTCACATGCAAGCAAGATTCTACTGAAGATTATCCAAAAACGACTGGAACAGTACATCAGCAGAGAACTGCCAGAAGTCCAGGCTGGGTTTAGAAGGGATCATGGTACTAGGGATATTGTAGCTGATGTTAGATGTATCTTAGCTGAAAGCAGAGAATACCAGAAGAATGTCTATCTGTTTTTCACTGATTATGCAAAGGCATTTGACTGTGTAGATCATAACAAACTGTGGCTGACTCTGAGAAGAATGGGAATTCTAGAACATTTAATCGTGCTAATGTGAAACCTATACTTGGACCAAGAGGCAGTCGTCAGAACAGAGCAGGGTAACACTGAATGGTTCAAAATTGGGAAGGGTGTACACCAGGGATGTGTCCTACCTCCATACCTTTTCAACCTGTATGCAGAGCAGATTATCTGAGAGGCTGGGCTCTAAAGGAGAGGTGTGGCATCAAGATTGGTGGAAGATCTATTAACAGTCTGTGTTATGCAGATGATACATCTGAAGGTAGCCATCTTTAAAACCAAGCACATGTTTCTAAGAAGAGATGGTCATCTTTAAAAACACATGTATTTCTCAATGTTACTTGGTTCTACTGTCTTAAAAGATGTCTCTGAAATATCCTGAGCACAGATCTTGAAAGAACTGGCATATTTTTAATGACCCTAAGGCAGTCATCAGAACAAAGCAAAGAAACACTGCAAGGTTCTAAATTGGTGAAGGGTGTGCTCCAAGGGTATGTCCTATTTCCATATCTTTCAATCTATATGTGAAACAGATTATACTGTAGACTGGGCTCCATGAAGAGAAATGTGGCATCAGGATTGGAGGTAGACATCAACAATCTGTGTTATGCAGATTGTTAGGCTCAAGGTCAAGGAGGAGAATAAAGGATTCAAAGAATAGGACATGTCAACAAAGGGAGTGAATGGCCTCTTGCACCTGGCTGAACCACAATGGAATACCCTTCCCTTCCCTCCCTGAAGACCCTACTATAAAAACCAACCCCAACCCATCTTGAGCATCGTTTTCCCTGATCTAACTCTCTCTCCAGACCAAGGAATGTCATTTGGAGTCCCCTTAATAAAGTTGTTTTAAGTTTTCTTTTTTTCTCTCTCTGGTCCATTCCTTGAGTTCTTGGCTTTACATCCAGTGCAAAAACCTAACATCTTGTGCACGAAGCCCAGGAGATGAGTTAAGGTGTGTTTTGCACCCATCCTTCAAGGGGAGTATGACACCCCCTTACTCTCTCTTGAACCTACCAGTTTGCACGGTGTCAGGATGTTTTATAGTTATGTGATGTCTCATTTCTCTCCTCATCTCCAGTTCTGCGTGTATGTCTGCTGGATGAGTGATTTGAGTGCTTATGAAGAGCCTCCACAGCTGATGCTACTCTGAAACCACGGAGTTTGACTGGGTCCCCATCCATGGTTCTGTGGTGTTGTCATATGGCTTAGTGGCAATTTGGGGAATCCTTTAGGGACCCCAACCAAGCCTGGGCTTGATATGAGCATGCCTATTGCTAAGACACACTATTACCCTATGAAGGGCACAGCCGGAGGGACACTTGCATAGACTGAGGGAAAAGACCCTCTGTCGTCTACCTCCATGCATTTTGTGTTTATGTCCAGTCATCAGTAGCGTCCATTTTCCCTAAATTCCTCATTCTTCCTGTCCATTGCTGGCTATATTCTGGAAAAGTCTTTGCTGGAAGTTACCTGGTGCCTATTCCCAACGAGCACTCTCTGTCCCTTCTGTTCTGATTTCTGTATCCTCCTTTTCCCTTTCTTGAAGGCTCCTAAAGCTAGACCCAATTGTTCATAAAACTTCACAGGCATTTTAGCCTCCCAGGTGTTTTGGACTCCTTTGGGATTCAGGTCTGTCCATACTGTACTCCTGTCTTTACATACTCAAAAACCGTAGTTCTGTGTCAAGAGCCCACCCAAGCGCTGGGTGTTTCTTCCAAGCTATTGGTCATAATAGGGATGCCCATGCCATCTTTAGCCTTTCCCAGAATCTGAGACTTCTGGCTTTCAGAGGATGCTCTGAATCTTAGCTGCCCCCACTCATGGACCTGAACACTTTGGGTAACCAAGTGCCTAACCACTCAAGGGACTGTCCCTTGGGCTGCCTCCTTCTGCCTTCTCCCCTCCTTCTTCCTCTCCACTCTTAGACTCCTTTTCTGAATTCTTGCTCTTCCTCAGAAAGACACATTTGCTCATAAAACTTCCCAGACACTTTTCAAAACAGTCCCCAGGCATTTTACCTCCAGCCATTTTAAGCTCCCTTGGATTTATGTCTATTAGTGCATACACAGAAAATCTCAGACCTGCCTCAGGAGCCACTCAAGTGCTGGGCACTTCTTCCAGGCTATTGTTCATGATAGGTGACATCCTTACCAACTTTAGCCTTTCCTAGAATCTGAGACTTCCAGCTTTCAGAGGATTCTCTGAAATCTCAGCTGCCTTCACCCACGAACCTGAACACCATGGGTAGCCAAATGTATAAACCCCCAAGGGACTGTCACTTGGGATGCCTCCTTTCAAGTCTTTCGAATCTGGGCCTTGCTCAGGACCCCTACCATAAGACATTGATCTTTTTCAGTAACTGAGTAGGACCATGATACCAGCTAAATAATGACTCTTTGTGGCCTAAGAATAGAACCTTTTTATTTCAGTACCCTTTGAGATCTTGACAATTTCTGCCAATGGACTTAGAGATGGCCAGAAACCCCAAACAAGTTTTCTTTTGCTCCCATCTCTCTCTCTCTGTTAAGTCTGCCAACATGCACAAGTTTTCTTAGCCCAAACCTCTTTGTTGATTAAGTCTCCCAGTACCAAATAATTCCCTTTCCTTATTTCCTCCCAGGAATCATCCTCAACTCCTCTGGATGACCTGCTTTTCCAGACTTCTTTTTTTTGTAGACTTTCTCTCTCAGTCTCGCCCACCCCTCACCTGCCACCTGTGCCAGAACCCACCATTCCTTCTGCTCCATCTAGCCCAGACTCAACTACTCCCACCCTCACTTCTCGGGTTGCTAGCCACACCCAGTCCCACCAGACCGAGTCTCTCCTCTGTCCTCTTTGGGAAGTTGCAGGTGTTGAGGGTCCCATTCTTGTCCATGCACCTTTCTCCCTAATTGATCTTTCTCAAATTGAAAAATGTTGAGGTTTATTTTCAAAAGACCTGACTACCTATACCAAGGAGTTTAGGTACCTGGCCCAGGACTATGATTTCACCTGACATAACCTTTTTGTTGTACTGTTCTCTACTCTAATACCAGACAGAATAGAGCATGTTCTCACTGCTGCTCAGAAGCACGAAGACCAAGTGCATTTAAAAGATGGCTCCATGCCGGTTGGCCCCCAAGCTATCCCCTAGCAAGAGCCAAACTGGACATACCAAATTAATACAGCAGCAGGAAGAGGCAGCAGTTGAGCCAACCATGACCATATGATTCAGTATCTGTTAGCCTGCCTACATGCCATCTCCCATAAAGCAGTCAATTTTGATAAGCTCAGAAAGATTACCCAAGCTAAAGATAAGAACCCAGCCACTTTCCTTAATCATGACTGAAGTTCTGACTCAGTATACCCACTTGGACCTTCTTTCCTTTTGCCAACTTACTATTGCAGACATTAAAAAAACAAAAAAACACTCTGCACAATTCCCTACCTCCCCAGCAGGGGCCACCATCCTAGCTACTCATTTTATCACTCAATCAATCCCTGATATAAAAAAGAAACTAAAAAAGGCCAAGGATGGCCCCCAAAACACACATTTGAGACATGGTAAACATAGCTTTTAAAGTTTTCAATGCCTGAGAAGAGCAGTGAAATAGAGAGACTCGTGCCCAACAGAAGATGAATCTGCAGGCCCAAGCCCTGATAGATATTTTATGACCAGCAGTGGTAAAGGGTCAGAAAACACCTCCTCCTTCAAAGAGCTGATTACCTCCTGGTGAATGCTTCAAGTGTGGCAAAGAAGGTCATTAAGCTAACCACTGCTCTTACTCCCACCCTCCAGCATGGTCTTGCCCTATCTGTGGAACACCAGGCCATTGGAAGTCCGACTGCCCTTCAGTGCCTAGCCACAGTAGGGCAGCTCTCCACCAAACCTAGTCCTCATCCCAACCTATCTCTTAGGCCTGGCTGCTGAAGATTGAAGATGCCCAGGTTCAACAACTCCTATCACACTTACTGAGTCCAGGGTAACCCTTCAGGTAGCGGGTAAGCCAGGTTCCTTTCTGGTTGACAATGGGGGCTACCTTCTCAGTGTTCCTCTCCTTCTCGAGTCCTGTTTTCCCTTCCCAGGTATCCATAACAGGGATTAATGGTCTCCCTTCTAAACCTTTTACCACTCAATTCTTCCTCATTTCCTTCAACAAACAAGTACTTACCCATTCCTTTCTAAATGTCCCTACATGCCTAACTCTGTTGCTAGGTAGAGACCTCCTATCTAAACTTGGAGCTTGTTTCAAGTGGACCTCGTTTGCCTGATCAGCCTTTAATTCTATCACTCTTAGTACTCCTTTCCTCTGAACCCCTTTCTGCACTACCTCTATAATCAGACGTTGTCAACCCTGTTGTATGGAATTTTCCCCACTCCATCTATAATCTCTCACCACCAGCCTGTTCTTGTTACTCTGGGAGACCCCTCCTCTTTTTCCTGCTAGACTCCAATTCCCTACCTCTGCACAACACCGCAGAGGTTTAAAACCCATTATTATCTGCCTACTTTCTAATAAGCTTCTTAACCTCTAGTGTTCTCTTGCAATATGTCGATAATCTTTTATTGTGTAGCCCCTCATATCAACTTTCACAAACTCACACTGCTCAGCTTCTCAGCCTCCAAGGGATACAGGGTATCCCCCTCCAAGGCCAAAGTGTCTCTCCCTACAGTCATGTATCTGAGTTTTTTATTAATCCCCACCACTAGAGGTTTAATGGCCAATCAGTGCTGAGTCATTGAAAGCCCTCAGGAACCCCAAACTGCTGATCAAATACTCTCTTTTCTCGGCTATATAGTTTTTCTTAGACACTGGGTTCCCAACCGTTCCTTACCAACAAAATCCCTTTATGATGTAATAAAAGCCACCCTCCAAGGACCCCTAGGTTCACCCCAGATAGTTAAAAAAGCTTTCCTCAAGATCCAGCATCTCTTCTTATAGTACCTATCCCTTGCATTGTCAAATCTATCTAAACCTTTCCAACTATACACTGATGAAGAACAGGGTGTTGCTGTTGACATCTTGGCTCAGACCCTTGGAACCACTTTTATTCCCATTGCATACCTCTCTAGGCATCTCACTGTCACCACTCAGGGGTGGCAACACTGCTTGCAATCCCTAGCAGCAGCAGCAGCAGCAGATCTCCTCACTAAAGAGGAACTCACTGAGTTCTCTGCAAGTCTTCTCTAGTCATAGACTTCCAGACCTGCTTTTCCACCACTTTCTATCTACCCCTTGTTGGATACAGAAGCTCCATTTACTTTTCTTGAGAACCCTAATATTAGGCTTTCCCAATTAAAACAAGCCTGGAAGCAGGAGTGGCATCCACTTTCAAAATTACTTGCCTCCGGAAACTCTGAACAGTCCTCAGGTCTTTCGTTCATAGAGTTGCTATGAGTCGTCTATGACTGACTTGACAGCACCTAACAACAACAATAACTATTTGACCAACCTATCCCTAATCCAAACCATACTCTGTTTATTGACAGCAGCTCTTATACAGCCTCTGAACATTACCGTCAGGCAGCCTATACTGTAGTTTCCCTAAACAGAGTGCAGAAAGCAGCAACTTACTTCCTATTTCCTTAGCCTGTATCCAAGTACACCTCTTTCATCATCCTTTCTAAGCTCCTTTAAGCTGATGTATGGCTAACAATTCCTGCTCATAACCTACCCACTTAATCCCTTTTTTTAGCATCATACCTTCCTTATCTCTTAAACTATTACTCTGGGAACATGCAGACCACTGAATACCTAGACCCTCACCTGAAAGTCTAGACCAGACTAGACTAGAGTTGCCTCAAGAGACTCTGTCCTCATCAAAAGGTGTGCACTCAAACCTCTTCAACCATGCTAAGACATACCTTGCAAAGTCATCCTGACTACCCCCACAGTTAAGATCATAAGTAACCCCCATTCGCACCACCTTTCCCAGGTCAAACATGCCCCTCTCATTGAACAGATCTCCTACACCTCT
This sequence comes from Elephantulus edwardii, assembly GCF_000299155.1. Classification (NCBI taxonomy): domain Eukaryota; kingdom Metazoa; phylum Chordata; class Mammalia; order Macroscelidea; family Macroscelididae; genus Elephantulus; species Elephantulus edwardii. Next base: position 5,264,650 of record NW_006399847.1, read on the forward strand.
CAAGTGGTAGTCCCTACCACTCTTCACCTCACTCAAATCCCAAACCCTAAGTAGCTCTTTATATTGTTACTAATCACTCCCTGCCTTTTTAAATTCTTACTTCACAGGATTAACAGAAATCACCAACTTAATGGTGAACCAGCTGCTATGACATACTTATTCTCTCCTGGCTACTGATCCTGGACCAACCCAATCCAGCCTCTGAACTCCGTATCTTTGTGCCTATATAGCAGGAAGTAGCTAGAATAAAAATACACTTCCCCCCCCCTTTTTTTTCCACTAAAGAGACTGGGATGTTAGGTTCAAGGTCAAGGGGGAGAATAAAGGATTGAAAGAGTATGCCATGTCAACAAAGGGAGAGAAGGACCTCACCCACCTGGCTGAACCATAGTGGAATGTCCCTCTCTTCACTCCCTGAAAACCCTGCTATAAAAACCTGCCCCAACCAACTTTGGGAGCAGTTTTCCCTGGTCTATTTCTCTCTCAAGACTAAGGAATCTTGCCGGGAGCCCCCTTAATAAAGCTGGTTTAAGCTTTCTCTTTTTTTTTTCTTTCTCTGTGGCCCCTTACTTGAGTCCTTGGCCTTACATCCAGTGTGAAGACCTAACATAGATGACACAACCCTGGTTGCTGAAAGTGAGAAGGAGAAGGACCTGAAGTTCTTGCTGCAGAGGGTCAAGGACTTCAAGCTCAACATCAAGAAAACAAAGATTCACACAATTGGGCCAATTAGTAGATGGTGAAGAGATTGATATTGTTGACAGCTTCAGTTTGCTTGGCTCTACAATCAACACCCTTGGTACCAGAAACCAGGAAATTAAAAGACGAATTGCATTAAGAAAGTCTGTTGTCAGAGACCTCTCTAAAGTACTGAAGAACAATGATTTCAGTCTGGAGACTAACATGCACCTGATCCAAGCCATGGTCTTTGCAATCACTTACTATGCATTGGAAATCTGGACAATGACTAGAGATGACAGAAGGAGAATTGATGCCTTTGAACTATGGTGCTGGAGAAGACTACTGAATATACAATGGATTGCTAGGAGGACAAACAAGTTTGTCCTGGAGAGGGTGAAGCCAGGCTGCTCCTTGGAGGCAAGGATTCTGAAGCTCTGTCTGACATACCTTGGACATGTTACAAGATGGGATCAGTCGTTGGAGAGGGACGTCATGCTTGGAAAAGTGGAGAGATAGTGCAGGAGAGGAAGACCTTTGATGAGATGGATTAACTCAGTGACTGAGGTAATCGGGACAGGTGTGTCTGAGACAGTAAGATTGGCACAGGATAGAGCAGGGTTTAGGGCTGTTGTACATAGGGTAGCTGAGTCACAGGCAATTTGATGGCACAAAACAACAACAACAACAATCCCTTCCAATGGAGCCAATCACATATGATCTCCTCTTTAATCTATGAATAATCATGATGACCTTGCACATTTGATAAATTAATCTCTAAAATCTGACTCACTCATCCCACAGCCTTCAAAACCCCTCTTCTTCCTTTGCTTCAGAAGAGACATGCAACTTGGCTCAGTTGCACCTATGAATAGCTATAGCTTTCTTCTACTAATAAATTCCTTGCTTGCATATTAAGTGTGTTCCTTTGCTTCATTATTCTTACTTAGTAAAGGTAAGTACACAAATTGGAATCAGAGTTCAACCACAACCTGTCTACAGCAAACTACATTTCCTGCTAATAGACTCATCATTTCACTCTAATTGAATGTACTTAAACACTGCCCTCTTGCTTCCTCTGTACAACAAATTGTGAAGAAAGTTGCAAAATTTTCACTAATGAATCAAATCACAATAAGAAGTGATGGAGGCTGTGCTGATCCGAAAAGAGCATGCCTTGTCACTATTGTAAAAAGCAAATAATTTATTTAATGCCTACTTTTCAGCTACTCAAGTCCACTGAAAGTATGTGTATAAGACACTAGACTGAGAGCGTAGAATATGCATATAAGTGCTTAAAGCCCTAGTTTGTTGTTGTTATCTACCATTGGATGGAAATTGTCCCATAGCTGGCCTTCCAGTGGGTTTTCAGAATCAGTGAATCTCATTGAAGGAGATGTTCAAATGTTATCCTCTGGAGCAGCTAGTGGATTCCAACCATATCTTGTTGGGTTGACAACTGAAGGCCTTATCACTGAGTCATCAGAGTTTTACTTTTATATCATAAAATTTAGAACATGATAAGTGAATGTTTTGTTAAAAAAAAAAATCCCTGCTACTCTACCAGTCTAGATATCCTTGGTCATCAGAGTCAACCACTCACCTGCTCATTCTCATCAGGTGGCCCTACAGATGGGATCTGGGACCTTTGTTAAAAGGTCCTGCACTAAAACAAGAGACCCAGATCTGAATGCCAGCCTTGGCTTTCAGGACTGTCAACAGATTCCCTAACCTCTTGAAGTCTTAGTTTTCTGTTGAATATGGTGAATCTAAATTGAAATTATACCTGGAAAACACTTTGTCCAAAATTGTACAAATCATAGGTTTAAGACTGCTGCTTTTTCCTACTTGTTGTTAAGTGCTGTTGAATAGAGAATATGTCATAAAAACACGAAGATCTATGGATCTTAACCCTGTCCTATCCTGTGTCATCTTTATCATTTTCAACACATCTGAGTTCATTGTCAAAGCCACTGTAGCAATCCATCCTTTGAGGATCTTCCGGTCCTTCACTGACCCTCCATCTTTCTGAGCATGATGTCCCTTTCCAAAGAATGTTGTCGCTGTTGTTGTGGTTATGTGCCGTTGAGTCATTTGCGACTCATAGCGACCCTATGTACAACAGCCCTAAACCCTGCTCTATCCTGCGCCAAACGCACTGCCTCTGACACACCCATCCCAATTACCCCAGTCACGGAATCAATCCAT
>NW_006399847.1:5271205-5273391 GCF_000299155.1 Elephantulus edwardii
TTTCTAATTTTCCTACATTCATGGTTCTCACATTCCATGTTCCAGTCACTAGGGTCTTCTTACAACTGTTCCTCCTCCTTTGTATTTCCATACTTGAATGTTCTACCTAGGTTGCCCTTTCTGTTAGTCTGCATGTGTTCTGTTGTGCATAGTGTTTTCAGAGGCCTGCTATTTCATAGCATGTCCAAAATATGTGAGATAAAGCTTTATCATATGTGCCTTCAAGGAACACTCTGGTTGTTCATGGGATAATCAGTGCTCTTTTCCAGCATCACAGCTCAAAGGCATCAATCCTTCTCCTGTCATCCTTAGAAATTGTCCAGATCTTAGATGCAAAGCAGGTGATTAGAAAGACTTTGGTTTTAATCAGGTGCATCTTAGTCTTTAAACTGACATCATCACTCTTCAAGATTTTGTAGAAATCTCTGACAGCAGACCTTCCACTACATCCATTAATTTTTTGAGTGTACCAAGTATGTTGACTGTGGATTAAGCAAGATGAAATTGCTGACAATTTCAATCTTTTCTCCATCATCATAGTATTACTTATCCACCTAATGGTGAGAACTTTTTATTTCTTGATGCTGAGAAGTAATTCATATTGAAGGCTGAAATCCTTGATCCTGTGCAGCAAGCATGTCAGGTCCTCCTCACTTTAGCAAGCAAGGTGGAGTCATCTGCATAATGCAGGTTATTGATGACCCTTCCTCCAATCCTGATGACATGCTCTTCTTTATAAAGTTCAGATTCTCGAATGATTTGCTCAGCATACAGATTGAATAGATATGGCAAGAGGATACAACCTTGACATACTCCTTTCCTGACTTTAAACCATACAGTGTTCCTTGCTCTGGGTGGACTACAATTTCTTTGTCTAGGTATAGATTTCATGTATTAAATGCTCTGTAATTCTCTTGTTAGTTAAATTTGTGTCTTCTAGGCTGCAACAGTTCCATGATATATCTTCAAGGATATGAACATGTACGGCTAAGCACAATTGATAACAGTGCATCTAAATTCCAAAATCAATCTCCATAATAGTCTACGTGTTTTCTATTGCCAAAGGAGCACTTTAGAGTAGTGAGAGAAGATCTTCACACTGAAACCCACAGCGTCCCTTTTCAGCAGGAAGTAGGTAAGAGAATACACTGTCCCCTTTTCCTTATGAATCAGGGTGAAGTCTCTCTCAGGGAGGAGTGATAGGGAATGGCAAAGGACACACTGACAAAGGAGATTAATCAGAACTGGCTTTGACAGGCACTGTGGCAATGGGACAATTAAAACAAACTTTCAAGGAAACAAAAAGGAATGAACTGGGGGAAGGGTAGAGAAAATAGTACAACAACGAATGAATGGAAACCCAAAATCTCTGTAGATGTTCATTAAAATTAATAAAATTTAATAAAAAAAGAAGGATAAGTATTTAGATAATGTAGCTCTGATAATAGATACTGCACTGAATATCACATAATAGAATTTTGCAACACACAAAAAAAAAATTTAGCCTCATAGTAACCCTGTAAGTAAAAGTTGGAAAACTTGCCCTGTCCTGTGTCATCCTTACAATCTCTACCGTAATTAAGTCCACTGGGTTAATCCATCTTCTTGATGTTGTGTCACTGTGTTAATCCATCTCCCTGATATAGTCAACTGCTAATCCTGTGCAGTTAATTGTATAATCAAAGGATTAGAAATTCAAACTCACCGTAAAACACCTAAGAAGAAAGTTCTGTAAATCTACTTTTGAAAAATCAACCATTGAAACCTTATGAAACATAATTGTGCTTTGACAACCAGAATTATATACTACTTGGATTGTGATGCACATTGTTCCTCTTTACTGTCTTGGTTTCATCAAGTCCTGATTGAAGCCTGGGTATGTATTTTTTCTCTCCTTTCCTTCCCCTCTTAGATCAGCCTCATTGTTATTTGTGACAGTTCTGTTTTATAAAATATAGCAAACACAGAATTAGTGAATGTTAAAAGACAAAGGTGAAATCTGAGTTGGGTCCTATCAGTTTTGACTCAGCTGATCTTTCCATAGGTTTTCCTAGGCTGTAACTGGAGGAGATTGTCCATTTTTCTCTGGGGAGCTACAGAGATTCACCACCTTTGGGTTAGCAGTACAACTTCCTACAGATACACCACCAAGACTCCCTGACAATCAGCTGTATGTGAATTGATTT
>NW_006399847.1:5273648-5274402 GCF_000299155.1 Elephantulus edwardii
TACACATATGCAAACATTATCTCTTTTAGGTTAAGTTACACATCCTTAATTTTGTTGTTTTGGAAGAGCCCTGGGAGCATAGTGGTTAATAATCGGTTGGTTGCTAACTGAGAGGTTGACAGCCTAAACCCTTCATTTAATTTGGAGATGAAAGATGTGGCAGTCTGCTTCCATAAAGATTATAGCCTGAGAAATCCCGTCTTTCTATTACTTTTTGTTCCAGGAGCTACTAAAGTGTATCTCCTGATGGGCTTTAAGTCATTAGATTTAAATAGCATGTTAATTTACTTATAAAAAGAAGTAAGAGGGCAGGGAAGAGCGCAGAGATCAGCCTCTTTATAACCCAGTTAACTAATCTTGCATCCTCAATTAGATGAGAAAAGCCATTTGACTTTATCCCATATTTGGCAGGAAGACTGTGATATGTTCCAGACACAATAGAAAAAGAATAGGATTTAGTGAGCAGCAGATGGAATCATTTTATCACTATAAACATCCTTCTACCAGCATTTAACTCTTATTAACAAAACCTGCATAATGTTGATCAAAACCTACGAAAGCCAGTTAAACTTATTTTCTATATATGTATATAGATTCTGCAAATACCGATCTAATCGTGTAAAAATACCCAAATTTCCCCGTCCTACCTACTAGAACTAGAGGCAGTCGTCAGAACAGATCAAGGGAACACTGCATGGTTCAAAATTGGGAAGGGCGTACGCCAGGGATGCATCCTATCTCCATACCTTTTCAA
>NW_006399847.1:5275242-5276485 GCF_000299155.1 Elephantulus edwardii
GCACATAACAACAACAACAACAACCTACTAGAACTAGTACCCTGGACTCTGATCAAAATGTCCAGTGACATCTAAAACTTCTTCAAGCCCTCCAGTTCCTCAGGTCATTGCACTCTCAGAAAAGAACGTCTCCCTTCTCAAGGCACTGACACTCACACTACCACACATCATCTTTGTTTACCTACTGTTTCATAAATACTCTGCTAACATACCAGATATTATATAATCATATTCATATGAATACTTATTTTACACGGGGTGTGTGTGTGTGTGTGTGTGTGTGTGCATGCGCGCAATTCTTTAAATGCTTCATTTTCTTTTTAAAACTAATCATCACCAAAACCTGTCAAGGAAGACTAAGTTTTTACTATCTCCATTTGTGAATGAGCAAAATTGAGATGAGAAAAGCTGGACACCAGCACATGGGAGAAGCAGGACCTTGCCCTCTGACTGTTGCTATGGTTCTTTTTCCTCCATCATTCAAAAACTCAAGCGGTCATAAACTCATAGCTGACCCTCTCTCTGTTAGGTTTCTAAGACTGTAAATCACATAGAAGGAGATTTCTCATCTTTCTCAGAGCTTTTGACGGATTCAAACTACCAGTAAGGTACAGCCTTTGGATTAGCAATACAATCCCCTGTAGAACAGGCCACCAAAGCTTCCTTCTCCACACAGGCATGTGGTCATAAACTAAATAGCAGTAAACGGCACTATGCTCTTCTTCGTACTCCAATTGTCTTATTTATGAAGACAATCACTTTGGGACATTTTACTTCTTTACATCACAATTTCCAAAAATTGTAGAAAACTCAAGAAAGATGCTATGGCACACACTTTACACAAAAACAAGAATTAATTGGCTATTAGCATGCTAGAAACTGGCCATAGGTTTCTACACCTAACAAATGCTAACTAATGAATTACTTCACTACATATGCCAATAATTATTATTTTATTTATCCAACCAATATATTTGTCTCACAATGGAATTATAGTCACTGCCCTCATAGATCATGTAGCTGTTTTTATTGTTATAATTATGATTTCATTTGCATAAACACTAAACAGATTAAGAGGGCAAAAATAAGAAGACCAAAGGTATAAAATAGAAATAAGAACATCACATATTTTTAAAAATTTTCTGCCTGAAATTGGAAAACTATCTGCAGAAGAATTAAACAATATCCCCACCTCACTCCATATACAAAAACCAACTCAAGGTGGATCATGGACCTAGGACTA
>NW_006399847.1:5277323-5284006 GCF_000299155.1 Elephantulus edwardii
TGCTGAGTGAGGTATCTCAGTCACAAAGGGACAAATGCTATATGGTGCCACTGTTGTAGAATGAGGCTGGCATCGAGGTGGGGGTAAGGCTGGGGGAAAACTGGATGAAATATGTTTACGGCATTGAAATCTATGGGGGATAGAATAGTTTAAAAGTATTTTATTTTAGGGCATTACGTTTATTGTAGGAGTACGCAATGAGGGTTGCAGAGTGCATTATATTTGGGGTTGGGGGTGGGATTGGGGGAAGTGTGGGGGGATTGTGTACCAATGTGGGAGTTTTTCTTTTGCTTTTCAGGGAGAGGAGCAAACGGGGGGTGGGGGTGAGGTGGTGTGGGCGGGGAGAACGGTGCAACAATGAATGAATGGAATTCCAAAATTTCTGTAGATGTTCATGGAAATGAAAAATAAATAAAAAAATTTTTAAAAGGCTCTTTTTTGAGGAGACAGTCATGTTTTGAATGCCTTCCGACTTGAGGACTCATCTTCTTCTGGCTCTGTGTCAGGCAAACGATGTCCTGCTGCTTTCACAGGGGTTTTGGTGACTCATTGTTTCAGAAGGGGATGTCCATTTTTCTAAAACAGACTAAGATGTTTTAGTTAGGAAAGTCCACTGAAACCTGCTCATCATAGATCACCCTGCTGTTATTGGAATTACCAGTGACATAGTTCCCAGCATCAGGGCACAAACAAGAACAAAGAGATAATGCATGGTTTAAAATCAGGAGAGTTGTGGGTCTAGGTTGTATTTTTTCAACATATCTATCCAATTTTTTGCTATCTGCAAATTAAGCTACCTTTTCAACCTATATGCAGAACAGATTATCCGGGAGGCTGGGCTCTATGAGGAGAAATGTGGGATCAAGATTGGTGGATGATTTATCAACAATCTGCGTTATGCAGATGACACAACCCTGTTTGCTGAAACTGAAGAGGACCTGAAGCACCTGCTGCAGAGTGTCAAGGACTGCCCCCTACAATATGGATTGAGGCTCAATGTCAAGAAGACAAAGATTCTCACCACTGGACCAATTGGCAGCATCAATCAAAGAGATTGAGATTGTACACAGCTTTAGTTTTCTTGGCTCCACAGTCAACAGTCTTAGCACCAGTAGCCAGGAAATTAAAAGGTGCATTGCCATGGGAATGTCTGCTGTTAGGGACCTCTCCAAAGTACTGAAGAGCAATGGTGTCTCTCTGGAGACTAAGGTGCGTCTGATACAGGCCATGGTCTTCGCAATCACCTGTTATGCATCAGAGAGTTGGACAATGACCAAGGAGGATAGAAGGAGAATTGATGCCTTTGAGCTGTGGTGCTGGAGAAGAGTATTGAGAATACCATGGACTGCTAGGAAAACAAATAGATTTGTCCTGGAGAGGGTTAAACCGGGTGGCTCCTTGGAGGCAAGGATTCTGAGGCTCCGTCTAACTTACTTTGGACATGTTGTGAGAAGAGACCGGTCCTTAGAGAGGGACATCATGCTTGGGAGGGTGGAGGGACAGCGCAGGAGAGGAAGGCCCTCTATGAGGTGGATTGATTCAGTGACTGGGATAATTGGGATGGGAGTGTCAGAGACAGTGCAATTGGCACAGGACAGAGCGGAGTTTAGGGCTGTTGTACATAGGGTCGCTATGAGTTGCAAGCGACTCGACGGCGCATAACAACAAACAACAATAGAAAGAATGTGGCCTCAGGATTGAAGGAATACTCATCAACAACTTGTATTATATAAATGACACAACCTTGAATGCATAAAGTTAAGAAGGCTTGAAACACCTATGGAAGAAGTTCAAAGAATAAAGCTTTCAATAAGGATGACCTCTCTACCCTAAGAAAACAAAAATCTTCACAACTGTATCTATATCTAAGTTCATGATACATGGAGAAAAGACTGACGTTTTCAACAATTTAATTTTGGTCTAATGTTAATTATTAAGCCGGAATGATGTCAGTTTGAGGACATGTATCTGATTTAGGCCCAGGTCTTTCCAATCACTTGCGATACATCTGAGAGCTGAACAATGAATAAAGATGACAGAAGAAGAAATGATGTCTTTGAGCTCTGGTGTTGGAGAAGAGCAGTGAACAGCCCATGGGCAACCAAAAGAACAAATATCTTTTGGAGAAGGTGTAACTGGGAGTGTTTTTTGAAGGCAAGGATAATGAGGCTTTGCCTCATAAACTTTGAACATGTTGCTAGAAGGGGCTATTCTTGGAAGAGTGGCCGGTTGGCAAAGAAGAGGAAGAACCTCAACCAGGTGGATTAACACAGTGACTGCTTCAATTGGCTCTAGAGTGTCAGAAAGTGTGAAGATGGCACAGGATAGGACAGGATTCAGATCTGTTGTTTGCAGGGTCACTACGAATCATACTCAAATCAACAGCACCTAACAACAACAACAACAATGGTAAGAAGCTGCACTGCAATCCCAGAGGCACATGTTTCAAATTCATTAGCTGCTCCAAGGGAGGATGGATAATCTCCTCCAGTTACTGCCTCTGGAGGGTCAGTTATGGGTCGGTTCTAATTCAATGGCATACAATAATAATAATAATAATATAAAAATAACTAAAAATCATCAACACTGTGATAACAACATTCACGAAATCAAACGATGTATTCCATTTGGGAAATCTGCTACTTTTAAGAATCTCTTTAATGTCCTAAAGAAAAAGGATGTCATTTTAAAGACTAAGGTGCACCTGGTATAACCCATACTCTTTTCTAACGTTCCATATGCACATGAAAGTTGGACAATGAATAAGGAAGAAAAAAGGATAATTGATACCTTCTAGTTGTGTTGGCAAAGAATATTTAATATTCCATGTAATGCTAAAGGAATAAATGGATCTGTGTTGGAAGTACACCCAGAATTATCCTTAAAGACAAGGATTATAGTCATTTGTCTTGCTTACTTTGATCAGGAAGGACCAGTTCCTGAGAAAGGACATCATAAAGGAGATGAAGACTCTCAGTAAGAAAATTGACACAGTGACTGTAGTAATGGACTTGAGAACAACAGTGATTATATGGATGGTACAGGATCTAGCAAGGTTTCTATCTGTTGTACATGAAATCACTATGAGTTGGGATTTACTTAATGACACTTAATAGCAAAAACAATAGGAATGCTGAAGAATTAGAAATGAATAGCATCCAACTGTAATTATGCATAAAATGACTTTTTTTTCCTTTGTACCAGGCACACTGACATTTTTGCATGAAAGTTCTCTTGAGACAAGCTGGTAGTGAAATAAGGAATCCTGTTACCAGAGCCAAATTAAACAAGAACTTGACATAAAAAGTGATGCCTGGTTCCTTAAAAGGGAATACTGGAGGTGTAGTTTGTAGGGAAGTATGCTGATAACCCAGAGACTTTGCCTCTCTGGGAGTTAAAATCCAGCAGTGGAAAGCTAGACAATCACTTCAAGAGTGATTTATGGCCTTGGAAACCCAGTTTGGGGGGGGTGGTGGTCAGCAATGGACTGGTCCTGATTTTTCAGAAATCAGTTTTATGAGAAGTGTCCTAGAAACTTCTGCATCAAAAAGTTGGCCATTAAGTGTCTGATTTCCCTTCCTACTAATGGGGGGAGTGGCCAGTCTCATCATCTCACCAGACTTAAAGTGAGCAGGGTTTGAAAGAAGAAGTAGAGTGCAATATGCCCACTGGTGCTAGAGATTTCTGCATGACATAGTATAGGACCAAGACCAGCAGTAGTAGCAAGCAAAAGCAACAGCAGCAGCAGAAGTGGTGGAGAAACAGCATTTGAGGTGAGACATGCTGGACATGAGCTGTGACTCATGGAGCCAGACCTGAGGGGCTTTGCTCAGGCATACCAGAGTCCCAGGGGGAGATGCTAAAATTGGCAGGACAGAAAGAGCTATGAAGCTCTCAGGAAGTTGAAGGTCAAAGGGGTCTGTAAGCACACCTGAGAAGCTGCCCTGACTGGAAAATTTTATCCTAACTGTTTCTAACCTGAATTGTAATCTGTTGTTCCTCTGGTAGGCTAGTGTTAAGGAGCTGTGCTGGCAACCCAAAGTTCAAGTTCACCAACAGCAGTTGATGATTTTGAACCATCTGCCTTTTGATTGGCAGAGCAATTCCTTATCCACCAGAATACCAGAGCTCTTTTTTTTATGTAGTGATGCAAAATACATGATTGAAAGGAATGTTGGACATTTTAGATTATACAAAGTGTCCACATTCTCCTCCAGGTTACATTCACTTGACTGGGTGTACTAAAGGAGGAGAGAGTTGTCCTATAGAAAAATGCAGCCTCATAGAAAGCAGACCCAATGGCAGGAAACATGGGATGGCACTGCCTGAGATGCTCCCAGAGTTATTTGGGGGGGGGGAATTACTGTCTATCTTGACCCTGCTGAACCCCTTAACTCAAGTACTTTGGGGGGAAAACTGCTGTCAGACTTAACCACCTAGTCCTGGGCACTTCGACAGAGGTGAGAAGCCACTTCCAGAAGGGAACAACAGGCTTCCTCTGTGCTCACTCAGGTACTTTGGGAAACAAACTGCTGTCAGGCTTGATCACACAGGACCCCTTAACTCAAGCAACAAGGAGGTCCTGGGCACCTCAACGGATGTGAGAAGCCGCTTCTAAAAGGGAACAACAGGCTTCCTCCTTGGTCATCCTGGGTCAGCTTTGGGGAAAAAACTGCTAGCATTTCCAAGGCCTGTAAGGCCTCAGGTCAAGAAAGAAACACAAACATATAGGTACTTCACAAAACTATGCTGTACCCTTGGTAATTTTATAGTTATAACACCCTAATATCTACTAAGAAAAGATTCTCCTAATGTCAAGAAAGCAGCACTCCACATCAGACATTATGGAAAAAAAAAAAAAGAAAAAAGACCAACAACCCTTCTCCTAAAAAAGCAGACTCAATGAATATCCCAGATAGAGAGAACCAGAAGAAATATGTTGATGTAGAGTTACTTAATCAGCTACAGAAAAAGATGTAAATGTGGGAAGAAACAATGGACGTCATTAAGAGAGCAAATATTTTAGAGACAACAATCCAGAAAAAATATATAGATGAGGAAAAACGTGAACAGATATGGATGAAAATACAAAAAAATGGAAAAAAATTGGTAGAATAGACAAAGAGGTACAAGAAATTAAAAAATAATCACAAAACAGAAAGGGTGCAGTCAACACAGTACTAGAAATAACAGAAAAACCTAAAAATGCAATCCAAAATATTAAGACGGAAATGGCAGACATGTCCAAAATGCTGGTAGGGCAAAAAAGTAAAACTGAAGATTTGAAACAGAGAATCAGTGAGCTAGAACACAAAAGCCTCACTAGAAACCTACTTGAAGAAAAATCAGATTAGATGTATAGAAAATGAAGTAAACATTAGGATTATGTGAGATGACATCAAACAGAATAATATATGCATGATTTAAATTGCAGAACACAGGAGGGACAGGGAAATCACTGAGAAGATTGTGGAACAAGTACTAGAAGAAAACTTCCCAGGTATTTTGAAGAATGGTGAGACCCACATTCAAGAAGCACAGAGAAGACCAAATAGACTAGACTCAAAAAGAAAAGCACCAAGACATATCATAGTCAAATTCTCCAAATTAAAAGAGAAAGATAGACTTCTAAAAGCAGCACGAGAAAAGCAAAGAGTTACCTACAAAGGAGAAGTAATTAGATAAAGTTCTGATTTCTCATCAGAAACCATGTGAGCTAGAAGGCAATGGGATGCCATATATAGAAAGCTGAAAGATAACAATTGCCAGCCAAGGATCCTATATCCAGCAAAGCTGTCTATCAAATTTGAAGGGGAAATTAGATTCTTTGCAAAACAGAAGGACCTTAAGAAATTTGTAAAGACAAGACCCAAGCTACAAGAAATTTTAAGTGAAGTACTAAACACAGAGATGCCAAAGGAAAGTGACTGCACTATAGTAACCATAAACAACAGAAAAAGAAACACGGCAAAATGGCAAAAGTAAAACGTGGCCTGACAATAAGCACACTTAATGTGAATGGACTAAATGCACCAATTAAGGGAAAAAGAGTAGCAGAATGGATAAAAAGACAAAGTCCATCAATATGTTGCCTACAAGAGACACATCTAAAAAAGGAAGAAAAATACAGACTCAAAATCAAAGGCTGGGGGTAAAAAAATATACCAAGCAAATGGCAATCTTAGAAAAGCAGCAGTGGCAATACTAATCTCTGATAAAAAAGACTTCAGAATGAAAAAAAAAAAAACAAAACAACCCACCATTGAAGATAAGGAAGGGCATTGCATACTGATAAAAAGCACAGTAGATCAAAAAGACATAACTTTGGTCAACATTTATGCACCAAATGATAGACCTGCAAAACACATTAAACAATGGTTAACAGAACTGAAGTGAGAAATAGACAGCACCACAATAGTGGTAGGAGATTTCAGTATACCACTATCACCAAAGGATAGGTCAACTCAAAAGAAACTCAACAATGGAATACTATGCAGCATGCAGGAGCAATAATTTTATAAATGAATACATAACTTAGGGGGAACTGGAGAGCATCATGCTGAGTGAACTAACTCAATATCACAAGGATAAATATTGTATAAAACAATTATTGTAGAATGAGTATAAGGATCCAGGAGGGGTGGGAGAGGCTGGAAGCAGAGAGATGTGGATGTGCAGGAGGA
>NW_006399847.1:5287801-5299801 GCF_000299155.1 Elephantulus edwardii
CAAGGATTCTGAAGCTTCCTCTGACATACTTTGGGCATGTTTCAGGGAGGGACTGGTCCTTGGAGAGGGACATCATGTTTGTCAGAGTGGAGGGGCGGTGCAGGAGAGGAAGACCTTCAATGAGATGGATCGATTCTGTGACTGGAGTGGTGGGAATGAGTGAGTTTGGGATGGCTAGGTTGCCACAGAATAAAACGGTGTTTGTACATTGGGTCGCTATGAGTCGCAAGTGACTCGATGGCACATAACTACAACAACAATCAGAATACTATGAAAAGCTATACTCTGATAAATTTGAAAACCTAGAGGAAATGGACAAATTCCTTTGAAATTCATCCCCTACCCAGATTGACAAGGACTCATCACAAGAGAAGAAATTGAAAAGGTCATAAAAAGACTTCCCCATAAGAAAAGTCCTGGACCAGATGGCTTCACAGCTGAATTATACCAAACATTCAGAGAAGATTTAGCATCCATTCTATTTAAATTATTTCAAAAACCTGGAAAAGAAGAAACACTTGCAGAGTCATTCTATGAAGCAAGCATAATCCTAATACCAAAACCAGGCAAAGATATTACCAAGAAGGGAAACTACAGACCAATATCTCTGATGAACATAGATGCAAAAATCCTTGACAAAATCCTAGCCAATAGAATCCAAGAACACATAAAAAGAATAATTCACCATGATCAAGAGAGATTCATAACAGGTATGCAGGGATGGTTCAACATAAGAAAAACAATCAGTACAATTCACTATATTAACAAAGTAAATAACAAGAACCATATGATCTTAGCAATTGATACAGAAAAGGAATTTGACAAAATCCGACAACGCTCCCTGATAAAGACACTCAGCAAAATTGGAATAGAAGGAAATTTCCTCAACATAATGAAAAGTATATATGCAAAACCAAGAGCCTACATCATTCTCAAGTAAGAAAAACTAAAAACATTTTCCTTGCAAACAGGGACCAGACAAGGATGTTTACTGTCACCACTTCTTTTCAACATTGTATTGAAAGTGCTTTCTAGGGTGATACAAGAGAAGGAAATAAAAGCATCCAGATTGGCAAAGAAATGGTTATGGTTAAACAGTCACTATAAGCAGATGATATGACAGTGTACACAGAAAATCCCAAAGATTCAACAACAAACAAACAAACCTGTTAGAGTTAATTGGCCAATTTAGTAGAGTAGCAAGGATACAAGATCAATATCAAAAAATCAATAGGATTCCTCTACAGTAACTATAAGAACTCAGAGAAGGAATCAAGAAAGCAATACTATTTACAATAGCCAACCACAAATTGATATATTTGGGAGTGAACCTAACTAGAGATACAAAAGACCTATGCAAAGAAAACTGCAGAGCATTTCTGAAAGACACAATAATAGACCTAAAGAAATGGAAAAATGTGCCCTTTTAATGGATAGGAAGATTCAATATGGTGAAAATGACAATCCTACCAAAAGTAATCTACATGTTCAATGCAGTCCTAATCCAGATACCAAATTCATTTTTCAAGGAGATTGGACCAGAAATTATCAAATTTATTTAGAGAGACAAGAGACACTGAATAAGCAAAACACTTCTGAGAAACAAAAATGAGGTTGGAGGCATAGCACTCTCTAACCTCAAAACCTACTACACAGCAGTAGTAACCAAAACAGCATGGTACTCATACAATGACAGGCACATTGACCAATGGAACAGAATTGAGAACCCAGAAATAGACCCAGCTATCTATGGTCAACTGCTATTCGACAAGGAAATCAAAGTTGTCAAATGTTGATATGTATCATCTAGTCAAAATGACCCTATGTACAACAGTCATAAACCCTGCCCTATCCTGTACCAATCTCGCTGTCTCTGACACACCTACCCCATTACCCAGTCACTAAATCAATCCATCTCATCAAGGGTCTTCCTCTCCTTTGCTGTCCCTCCACACTCCAAAGCATGACATCCCTCTCCAAGAACTGGTCCCTTCTTGCAACATGTTCAAATTATGTCAGACAAAGCTTCAGAATCCTTGCCTCCACGGAGGAGCTTAGCTTCACCCTCTCCAGGACAAACCTGTCCATTCTCTTAGCAGTCCATGATATATTTAATGCTCTTCTCCAAAACCATAGCTCAAAGACATCAATTCTCCTTCTATGATCCCTAGTCATTGTCCAGCTCTCTGATGCATAGATAGCAAGTGATTGCAAAGACCATGGCATGTATCAGGCAGACATTAGTCTTCAGACTGATATCATCGCTCTTCAGTACTTTAGAGAGGTTTCTAACCACAGACTTTCGCATTACAATACGTCTTTTAATTTCCTGGCTGCTGGGGCAGAGTGTTGACTGCGGAGCCAAGCAAACTAAAGCTGTGAACAATTTCAATCTCTTCACCATCGATGATGATGCTGCCAATCGGCTCAGTGGTGAGAATCTTTGTTTTCTTGATATTGAGCCTCAATCCATACTGAAGGCTGCAGTCCCTGACCTTCCACAGCAAGCGCTTCAGGTCCTCCTCAGCAAGCAAGATTGTGTCATCTGCATAACTCAGACTGTTGATGAGTCTTCCTCCAATCCTAATGCCACATTTCTCCTTATAGAAACTCGCCTCCCAGGTAATCTGTTCTGCATAAAGATTGAAAAGATATGGAGATAGGATACATTCCTGGCATACAGCCTTCCCAATTTTGAACCATACAATGGTTTACTTGCTCTGTTCTAATGACTGCCTCCTGGTCCAAGTACGGGTTCCACATTAGCACGATCAAGTGTTCTGGGATTCTTCTCAGACATAGCCACAGTTTGTTGTGATCCACACAGTAGAACACCTTTGCATAATCAATGAAACACAGATAGGCATTTCTCTGGTGCTCTCTTCAACAAAGGGTGCTGGCAAAACTTGACTTCCACCTGCATAAAGCTGAAATAGGATCCACACCATACACAAAAATCAACTCAAGATGTATAAGAGATTTGGGAATAAAGCCCAAAACTGTAATATTCATAAGAGATAAAATGGGATCAAGCTTAGAAGCACCAGTCCAAGGTAAAAAGAAACTGGCAAATACAACCAGAAATGGACAATCTAAAAAGAATAAAATTGAGGTATGGGACCTTCTAAAGATTAAATAAATCCCTGTGCATATCAAGACCTTTTTCCAACTGGGTGAAAACCTGTAGACTGGGAACAAACATTTGGTAATACCATCTCACACAGGAGTCTTATAACAAAAGTTTACAGAGTACTCCAAAGCCTCCACAAGAAAAAGACTGATAACCCAATTACAAAGTGGACAAAAGATGTGGAAAGAACTTCACAGGGGAAGATATTTGAATGGCAAACAGACACATGAAAAAATGCTCCAAATCACTGGCAATAAGAGAGATGCAAATCAAAACCACAATGAGGTACCATCTTACTCCAGCAACAGTGGCAAGTTTAACAGGGCAGCAAGTAATGGATGTTGGAGAGGATGTGGTAAAAAAGGAATTCATACATTGTTGGTGGAATTTTAAAAAGTTCTACCCATTCTGGAAGGCAGTTTGGTGCTTCCTCAAAAAAACTGAACATAGAAATTCCATATGACCCAGCAATTCCACTTCTTGGAATATACCCTGAGAATATGAGAACTGAGGCACAAACTGAGATTTATACAACAATGTTCATGGCAGTATTATTCACCATCGCAAGAACATGGAAACAGCCCAAATATCCTTCCACAAACAAATGGATAGAGAAATTATAGTACATTCACACAATGGAATACTATGCAGCATGCAGGAGTAACAACTTTGTAAATTATTATCTAACTTGGGAGGGACTGGAGAGCATTAAGCTGAGTGAACTCAGTCCCACAAGGATAAATATTGTATAAAACCATTACTGTAGAATGAGTATAAGAATCCAAGAGGGGTGGGAGAGGCTGGAAGCAGAGGTATGTGGATGTGCAGGGGGAAGGGCGACGATTAATCATTGGATTGTACGATATAATAGGTGGGAGGCGTGAGGGAAATTGAAAGAATTTGTTCAGATTTGTATTTGAGTTTTATAAATAAACTAGTAAGGGGGGTGAGGGCAGGAGTGGGGGGGCAAAGAAAGTAGACTCCACCCAGTTCCTCTGAGTTAGGAAATTTGCATTTGAAAGAAGAAATCTAGGGCCTGAGTGGGCAGGGAGCCATGTTTGCCATGGAGGGAACTGAAGAAGAGATTTAAAATTGGAGTAGGTGGTTAGGTCCTCCGGCACACCGATGCAGAAATGTTCCCAGGACTGGACATTAAAGGGCACCAGGGAGGAAGCTGATAGTGAACATTTGGGTCCACTTGAAAAGTGAACGACAGGGAAAGCAGAAATGAAGAAGTTACTCCATTGACACTCCTTGATCTAGATTACACACTTTCAAATTTGTAAGATTATTCTGTTATCATGCAGTCAATGCCCTAGTTCACTCTTCTTACACAAGCTAAAGGTTTATGCCAGGCAGAATAGGCTAGAAAAGAGGATAGTGTCAAAGGTACCACAGTATACAGCAATTTCCTGATTTTATGAGAGAGTTGGGGCATTTAAAAAAGCTGACGGATGCTAGTTTTGTTCCAAATATACTGGGCTAGGTTGAGGCTTTTTGTGGGCATTAAGCCAGGAAGAAAGGCAAGGAGGCAGGAGTAAAGATGGATTTATTGAAAAATTAAGTCCCAAAGGAAGGGACAGATCATCTTCCTTGGAAACGAAATAATGGAGGAGCCAGGGTGTGATCATATTCACGGCTTCTTCATCTGAGTGTGCCTTGCGGTGGGGTTAGGGTAAAGGAGAGGGTATCATGGAGAGTTCAAGGTTTAGTGGAAAGTCTTCATTCCAGCTTCATTCACGAACCTAACACACTGATTAAGTATTGCTTCCAGGAGTGGGCAGCCATTTCCACATATGTCAGTATCTACTTCCTGATGGCTCCTATACCTCTGCCTGCTCTGTCTTGTTGGTTCTAATTTTAATATTTTTTTCCTGAAGAGGTAGAGCCCCTAAAATATTTTAGGATTTTTTTAAAATGATCATTCTAGTTGCTTCATGGTGAAACTGGGCATTGGGCACTTCTTCTCTGGCTGTGTCAAGTGTGTTGAGAGGAATAGGGTTAGGAGGGGGTTTTGAAGAAGATGGTATCTTTGGAGAGTCATCTGCTAAATGTGGAACTTAGGGGACCTAGAAGAAACAAAATTAGTCAACATATTAAACAAATAGGATTAAAAAAGTTATTGTTGTTAGGTGCCAACAAGTCAATTACAACCATGACCCTATGAACAGACCTGAACCCTGTCCTATTCTATGCCATTGTCATCATCTCTAACACATTTGAGCCCATTTCTTCAGCCACTGTATCAATCTGTCTAATTGGAGGTCTCCCTCTCCTTTGCTGACCCTCCATCTTTCAAAAATGTGATGTTTCTTTCCAAAGAATAACCTTGCCTAGTATACGAGACAAAGTTTCACCATCTTTGCCTCCATGGAGCACCCTGGCTGCACTTTCCCCAAGACATGTCTGTTCTTTTGGTAGCTCATAGAGTATTCAGTACTGCTCTCCAGCATAACAGAAAAGGCTTAATTTTTTTCTCTATCTTCCTTATTCATTGTTCTGTTCTCAGATGCACAGCAAGTGATTGAAAAGACCGAAGCTTGAATCAGATCCACCTTAGTTTTAAAAATGGCATCATTGCTCTTTAGTGTTTAGAAGAGGTTCCTGGCAGTGGACTTGCACTATGCAAAATATCTTCTGCTAATACTTTGGGCATGTTACAAGAAGGGACTAGTTCTTGGAGAGGGACATCATGTTTGGGAGGGTGGAGGGACAGTGCAAGAGAGGAAACCCCTTGATGAGATGTATCAGGGCAGCAGTGATTGGGGTAATAGGAGTAGGTGTGTCGGAGACAGTGAGGTTGGCACAGAAAAGAGCAGGGTTTAGGGCTCTTGTATATAGATAGGGTCACTATAAGTCACAAGGCACTTGACAGCACATAACAACAACAACAATACCAATGGTGTTAACTGTTGATGCAGAGAAGATGAAATTATTTGACAGTTCTAATCCCTTCTCCATCTATCATGACATTGATTATTGACCCAGTTATGAGAACATTGGTTTTCTTGATGTTACGATATAATGCACAACAAAGGCTATATGTAGTCCTTGATCTTTTGCAGCAAGCATTTCAAGCCTGCCCCATTTTCAGCAAGTAAGGTTGTATCATCTGCATAACACAAGTTGTTGATGAATATTCCTCCTATCCAAATGTTATGTTCCTCTTCATAGAGTCCAGCTTCACAAGATATTTGCTCAGAATACAGACTGAATAAGTATGGAGAAACACATAGGTTGTTGTTTTTTTTTTTAATTTTAGTCCTTTTCTCCTTTTTAAAAAAATTATTATTAATTTCAATGAAAATTTACAGAGACTTTGGATTTCCATGTAATCATTGTGCTTTTCTCCCCTCCCAACCCTCCTCCTCAGTACACTACATTCTTGGAAAAGTAAAAGAAAAATTATTTCATTGTTTTACAAACCCTCCCCCAGGTCCACTCCACTATGCAGGCTTCGCTCTGGACTCCTGTCATGACAAAAATACCTAATCACATACCCATTTTAAACAGTTTTCTCCCTCATCTGTTTCAATGCAGTATACATTATTGAACCCATCTTTCTCAGTCTCCCCCCAACACCGAGGTCAGTCCTATTTTACTACAGTGGCAATATGCAGTATTTGTCCTTTTGTGACTCAGATACTTCACTCAGCATAATGTCCTCCAGGGTCACCCATTTTGAATAATATTGCATGAGTTCCTTGTTTTTCCATGCAGTGTAGTATTATATTGTGTGAATATACCACAGCTTCTCTATCCATTCATTTGTTGATGGGCACTTAGGTTGTATCCAACTCCTTGCTATTGTGAACTAAACCTTGATAAATATGGGTGTGCATATACCTACTTGGATGTCAGTTATGGTCTCTTTTGGATATATTCCCAGTAGTGGAATTGCTGGGTCAAATGGTATCTCTAGTTGCAACTTTTTGAGAAAGCACCATACCATTTTCCAGAGGGATTGCACCATTTTATACTCCCACCAACAGTGAACAAGGGTTCCGGTTTCTCCACAGCCTCACCAGCACTAGTTGCATGCTATTCTGTTAAATTTTGCTGTTTTGACTGGGGTCAGATGATATCTCATAGTTGTTTTGATTTGCATCTCTCTTAGTGCTAGGAATTTTGAACATTTCTTCATGTGCTTGTTAGCCATCTGAATGTTTTCTTTGGTGAAGTGTCTGTTCATATCCTGTGCCCATTTTTCTATTGGATCATTTATATTTATCTTGTGGTGCTCAAGTATTTTATAAATTCTGGATAGAAGTCCCTTATCTGATATGTCATTACCAAATAAATTTTCCCAGTCTGTGGCTTCCCTTTTTACCCTGGTGGAGGTTTTTGGATGTGCATAGGGTTTTGGTTCTTAGAAGATCTCATTTATGTATTTTATCTTCTCCTGGTTGTAGGTAATGCACATTGTTGATATGTATTCTTCCTAATTTTAAACCAACAGTTTCCTGATCTAGGTGTAGATTTTCCAAGAGCACAATTAAGTGATCTGGGATTCCCATTCTTCTCAATATTCACCATAGTATGTAGTAATGCACACAATCAAGTTAAAACATGGAATGTACAAAGCATGACTGTAGGAAAACTAAAAATTGTAAAAATGAAATGGGACACATGAAGTTAGACATTCTAGGCTTTAGTGAGCTGAGATGGACTGGCATGGACCACTTTGAATCAGACAATCATATGATCCACTGCTCCTCAGGATGGAAAACTGAGAAAGAATGATCTTACATTAATAGTCAAAAAGATATTTCTGTAAGTTGTAGCATACACAGAAGACTTGTGACTATGACTATTCAAATATATGCACAACAACGTAAAGCCAAAGAGGAAGAAATTTTGGATTTTTACGAAAAGGAATTGGCCGAACACAGAATTTCATGAAACAACATAGGAGCAAGAGCCTGTGGTGATGAAGGAGGAGGTTCAACCTGCTCTGAAAGAACTGGCAAAAAACAAGGTCCCAGGAATTGACGCTATACCGAGTGATATATTTTAACAAATAGATGCTGCCCTAGATGTGTTCACCAAGTGGTACCAAGAAATCTGGAGGACAACCATCTGGCCAACTGACTGGAAGAGGTCTATATTTGTCAGATTCCAAAGAATGGTGATCAAATAGAGTGTGGAAATTATCAAACAATTTCATTAATATCACTTGCAAACAAGTTTCTGCTGAAGATTATCCAAAAAATGACTGAAATAACACATCAACAGAGAACTTCCAGAAGTACTGGCTTGGTTCAGAAGGGGTCATAGTACTAGAGATATTGTAGCTAGTGTTAGATTGATCTTGGCTGAAAGCAAGGAATACTAGAGGAATGTCTATCTGTGTTTCACTGACTATGCAAAGGAGTTTGACTATGTGGACCACAATAGACTGTGGCTAACTCTGAGAAGAATGAGAATCCCAGAACACTTGATTGTGAAACCTATACTTGGACCAGGAGGCAGGCATTAGAACAGGACAAGGGAAAATGGCATGGTTCAAAATTGGGAAGAGTGTACATCAGAGATGTGCCCTATCTCCTTAACTTTTCAATCTATATGCAGAACAGATTTTCTGGGAGTCTGGACTCTATGAAGTGAAATGTGGCATCAGGATTGGAGGAAGACTCATCCACAATCTGTGTTACGCAGATAAGACAACCTTGCTTGCTAAAACTGAGGAGGACCTAAATGGTTTGCTGCAGAAGGTCTAGAATATGAGATAAATATGAAGAAAACAAAGATTCTTACCACTGGGCTGATTGGCAGCATCGTGATGCATGGTGAAGAGATTGAGACTGGACACTCTTGCCACCAGTAGCCAAGAAATTAAAAGACATATTGCATTGGGAAAGTCTCCTGTCAGAGACCTCTCTAAAAATACTAAAAAGCAATGATGTCAGTCTGGAGACAAAGGCAACCCTGATCCAGGTCTTTGCAATCACTTGCTATTCATCAGAGAGCTGGACAATGATAAGGGATGATAGAAGGTGAATTGATGCCTTTGAGCTGTGATATTGGAGAAGAGTATTGACTATACCATGGACTGCTTAGAAAACAAACAGTTTTGTCCTATAAAAGGTTAAAGATCATCATGTTTGGGAGGGTGGAGGGACAGTGCAGGAGAGAAAGACCCTTCATGAGATGGACTGGTCAGTGACTGGGATAATGGGGGTAGGTGTGTCAGAGACAATAAGTTTGGCACAGAATAAAGAAGAGTTTAGGGCTGTTGCACATACTGTCTCTATGAGTTGCAGACAACTCGAAGGCACATAACAATAACAACAACAATAACCAGATTTCATAGTCCAAAACTGATGAAACATCTAATCAAAATGTATTAATAATTATTGTCAGAAAATTTGGAAGATAGTTGTCTGGCCAACTGACTAGAAAAGATACATATCTGTTCCCATTCCCAGGAAAAGTGACCCACCAGAATGTGGATATTATTGAATAATATCACGAATATGCCTATAAGCAAAATATTGCTGAAGATCATTGAAAAACAGCTAGAACAATACATTGGCAGGGAACTACCAGAAGTTCAAGCTGATGTCAGATGGATCCTGACTAAAAGCAGAGATTGCCTGAAGAGTATCTTTTGTGTTTTATTAACTATGCAAAGGTATTTTATTCTGTGGATCATAATAAATTATGGCTATAGATAGATAGATAGTTCTTTCAAATATCATAATGCTCAAGGCAGGCATTCTCTACTAGTTAAGCTAAATTGGTTAATTTCTTGGGTTTAAAGAATACTGAGAGGGTATTTTACGGGTTAAATTTAAAGATTCTATCAGGGTAATTTATTTTATTGAACTAACAGGAGTGTCATCCACTTCCTAAACAACATGCCTCTGCAAACTATGAACTTTGAGAAATGAGGATAGTTATTGAAAGACTTCAGTTCTTTTGTTCATAGTCTCTATGAGTCATGCTCCACTCAATGGCAATCAAGAACAACAATCCGAAGAACACTAGTGGCCTAATTCGTAGGCAATTGTGCTGCTAACCCGAAGGCTTCTCCGACAGCTCAAATACACCAGCAACGCTGAGGGAGAAAGATGGCCGTCTCTTCCTGGGAATTCACAATCTTAGAAAATGCAGCAGATTGTCAGCTGAGTCAGAACTACTCAGATTGAGTGCAGTTTTTCATCTCCCAAAATAATTGGCAAATATTACCCTCTAGAGGGAGCCCAAGGCACTTCCTCTAATTTTATCTGTAAAGAACTGTGGCTCTGTGGATCAAAGAGAGAAAACTCATAAATCTTTAAGTAGATCTGTAAGAGATGTAGGTATTAAGAGATTGGTGTAGCTTTTATGAAAAGTCGTATGAATAGACTTAGGGGTTTTTTTTGGTTTTTTTTTTTGTGGGGAAAGGGGAGAGAAGGCGAGGGCTATAGACTTAGTTTTGAGGGGAAAAAAAGACTTTTATTTCCTGGAACACTTTCTTCAAGGAACCAACTTTTTTTTTCCTTTTCTTCTCACATTCTCATATATATGATACATATTTTAAAAAATTCTTGCCTGGAGAAGTCCAGAAAGACTGAAGGTGAGCCTCATAGGAAATAGATAGGGTAAAATAGGTAAAGAAGACTGGTTTTGCTTGTTTCACAAGGTTAAGAAAGCACAAAGTAGTCTTGGTCCTATTGTCTATTTAAGGTTGCATTTGCCTAGAAAATATTCTAGCCATTCCAGTCATTAGAACTTTATAGGACTGAATTTAATGATACTGGCATTCTGAGAGTGATCACATGACTAATAGCAAATACAGCTGGTGTAATGATCCTTTTTTTTTCTTGAAATAGTGGTAGCATACACAAGAAGGACAAACTCCCGTGCTTAAAGTGACAAATCTAATAAGGTCTAAACAACTGTCAGAACTAGAGTGATTTATATCAGTTTAATGATTATATCATTTCAACATAAAATTTAATTTTCAGTTAACTTCTAATTTAATAAAAAGTAATTTGAGACAAGATGAAATTTCAAGCTATTCACAAAGGAAATCTAGTTTACAAAAATGATGGAACGTAATTTTTAATGCATATTTTATGTTTTGTCTTGTTTCCAAAACAATAGCAAGACTTGGCATTTAGAGTCCAAATTAGCTTTGGAAGTTGAGTTGGTTAAGTTTCTAGAATATCATAAGTTCATATGCCTGAGAAGGACCACTTTGAATCATCCTGCTGTTCAGAATTCCTGTGCATGGAAGAGAGAAACGTCCTTGCTTTTATGAAAATGACTTCTTCCTATTTAATACTTATTAAGCTGTTTGGACTTAGAAAAGAAATACACATACAATACCATAAATGTACACATGCATATACATGTACAGTATATTTTCAATAAACATAAAGCTTTTTTCTTAATTTATTTTAGCCTCTCTCCCTCTGACTCCTTCTCTTGCTTACCATTTTCCCCAATGAAGTTGGATTCAAAATTGTTATGTGATGGTGTTGAGACAGAACCTTAGTAATGGTAGAAAAGAGATTTGTTAAAGAGAGACAAAAGAGAGTTTTCTTGAATATTGGATTAAAAAAGACAAGTTGTTTTGTCATAACATTTAATTATTTTATTACCTGCTGATTCACACATCATTTTATTTGACTAAGAGCCTGGGAAAATTTTCTCAAAAAACCTCCAACACTTTTATAACAGAAATCATCTCAGTAGAATAAGTAGATACACATAGTTGATCCCAATGTTGATTCTAAAACAAGAAAAGGTGAAAATTGAGTTTTAGTTCTAATATTTTACCTGAATATATCATAAATATATTTCTATAGATAAGGAACTGTGCTATATCACTGATATCAATATTTACTTGCTTGGCTCCACAATCAATACTTTTTTTTTAA
>NW_006399847.1:5302217-5304371 GCF_000299155.1 Elephantulus edwardii
ACTGGTACAATGACAGACACATAGATCAATGGAATCGAATTGAGAATCCAGAGATCAACCCATGTATCTATGGTCAACTGATCTTTGACAAGGAGATGAAATCACAATCAATACTTTTAACTCCAGCAGTCAGGAAACCAAAAGACAAATTGCATTGGGGAAATCTACTGTCAAAGACCTTTCCAGAGTGTTGAAAAGCAATGATGTCAGTCTAGAGACTAAAGCGTACCTAATCCAGGCCATGATCTTTGCACTTACTTGCTATGTGTCAGGGAGCTGGACAATGACTAAAGATGACAGAAAAAGAATAGATGCCTTCGAAGAGCCTTGAACATATACCATGGACTGCCAAGAAAACAAATATATCTGTCTTGGAGAGGGTGAAATCAAGTTTTCCTTGGAGGCTTGGATTTTGAAGCTCTCTGTCTCACATAATGTGGGCATGTGGCCAAGAGAGATCTGAAGGGTGGAGGGTCAGCACATGAAAGGAAGACCCTGTATGAGATGGAAGAGTCTGGGTGGTTGGCCTAGTCAAAACCTCACCAGGCCCAAGAGAGCTCCCAGGCATGAGACCTGTTGAGGTGGAACAGCAGCCAGTGTTTGGACAGGGTCACTTGGGAGGCCTATATGCCAGTTTGCTGCTCTTCAGGACTGTCCACTTGTGCTGCTTCATAGCATACAGCAGGGGCAATCTGCAAACTCATCATCATCATCATCTTGAGCCACATGTGCTTGTGATTGTCATGCTCTAGCTCAGATGCGCAAGTGCAGATAGGTGCACACATCCTTGGCCACTTGAGACATGGTGGATGGAATGCTGTCAGCAAACTCCAGCACTCATTGTAGATGGTGGGAGGCGGGAATGCCAATTGCCTGGCCAAGGAAGTAGGAATTGAAGTAGAGGCCTTCTCGCAGTGATACCTCAGTGGGTCACTCATAGTAGCTCCTCAGCAGGGAAAAAACATAGTCCTTGCTGCCATGCCTGGCTTGCACAATGTAACTGAGATCAGGGGAACAAAGTCCCATTTTTGGCAGCTTGTCAGCTCTGGGTTTGGGGTAGGATTTGGGAAAGTAGTCTTACAGCTCCCTGGCCGCATGAACATCTCCCAGTCCTTCTTAGGGCAGTCCTGCACCTCCATCTTCTCAGCCAGCGCCTTGGCCTCCTCTTCTGTGTTATAAACACCCACCAGGCGGTGGTAGGTCAAGGAGTCAATGCTGTGGCAGGAGGAGCACACCCTGCTTATATACCTGAAAACCTCTCTGGCTGCTCTCTGGTCCAGGGAGGAGAGGAGGCCACGGTGAGACCAGAGATAGCTGAGTGTGTGTGTGGGATGTGTGTGTGTAGAGCTGTGTAGCTCCAGGTGGGTGAAATGCAGAGCCACAGCCACAGCACAAAGCACCTCCTGCCACCAGCATGCCCAGCACTGAAAGCATCACCTTCCTGCTCTGGGACAGGCCAGCCTTAAACAACAAGGTGTCCTCAGAGGAAGCAGACTGGGCCGTGAAACACACCCCCTGGTCCTGGCGCGCCGGGCAGCCCTGAGCCCTGAGGACCCAGCACCGCCCCGTGCAATAAAGCTGCTGCCGCTGCCATCATAACAGAGGTTTTATGGACAAAATCTTGAATAATCCAAAAAGCATCAAGAGAAAGTGGAAGAAATACACAACAAAGTCACTGAGGCATAGTACAAGAAAGAACAGCACCATTTGATACAGCACCATTTCAGGAAGCAGCATTTGATGGAGTGCCAATAATATAGAAGGAAGAATATAAAGCCACGCTGAAGGCATTGGAGAGGAAAAAACCTCAAGAATTGATAGAATATCAATCGGAGTATTTCAGCAAATAGCTGCATTTTTGCATCACTTTGTCAAGAAGTTTGGAAGATCTGACTAGCTAACTGAAAGAGATCCCATACTTGTTTCATATATATATATATATATATATAATCTGTTTTTCTTAAGCCAATGGAGAACAGGAGCAGACCTGATGGGATGGTACTGAGAAGTTCAGAATTCTCTATGTATGTATCAGTTATGGAACTATAGGTTGTTGTTGTTATGTGCCGTCGAGTCAGGCCATGGTTTTTGCAATCACTTGTTATACATCGGAGAGTTGGACAATGACTAGGGAGGATAGAAGGAGAATTGACC
>NW_006399847.1:5304641-5312378 GCF_000299155.1 Elephantulus edwardii
ATGGGTGTGTCAGAGGCAATGAGATTGGCACAGGATAGAGCAGGGTTTAGGGCTGTTGTACACAGGGTCGCTATGAGTATGAGTATGAGTATGAGTATGAGTATGAGTATGAGTATGAGTATGAGTGAGTATGGACCTATAGGTATATAGTTATAAAACTGGCATCCGTTTTTTCCAGCCTGAAAGGCTAATTGCTTGACGTTAGAATCCTTTCTTTAATCTGTTTATAAGAAGAAGAGATGCAACTCCTAGATTAGCTATTATCTCTTTGAAGCTGTTTACCAGGAAAGGGAGTATCTGGGTGTGAATGGTTTTCTTTCAGATATAGCAATTCTTTGATTTTAGTATAAAAGCCTGGTGACCTCTCCCAGTCTGAGAGGCAGTCTTTGAGGCCAGCCTGCTATCTTCCACAGATCTGTAATAGAGTGCTTATGGATATTGCAATCCATTTGTTTTCTTGGCAATTGAACCCCTTGCATTCAGTAACAGACCCACTTCAGTTTCCACAGGAAAATAAGGAAGAAAGAAGCAAAATTAATGATCTAACTCAACACCTGCATCAAATTTTAAAAAGAAGAGTCTAATTCCACAGCCTTTAGAAGAAAGAAAATTACAAGGACAAGAGCTGAAATAATTAAGATAGAAAACGGAGAAAATATTGAAACCATCAACAAGACCAAGAGCTGGGTTTTCAAAAGTGTCAATAAAATTGATAAATCACTGGGAAACATAAAAAAGAAATAAAAAGAAAGACATAAGTAACTAGATTAAGAACTTGTAGAGGTGATATCACAACAAATCCAGATGAAATGAAATAAATCATATCAGGCTACTATGGAAAGCTACTCAAAAGGCAGCTTGGGAAGACAAGGCAAAATATATCAAAAGGGCTGAACTCGCTCAGCCATTTCTTAAGCTAAAGGAAATAAAGAACAAATTCAAGCATTGCAGGTGTTTAATGATGCTATGGGCAGGATAATAAATTATTCCGGAAGCATTAAAAGAAGATGAAATTGTATCAAATGAATTGGTTGACACAGAAGAATTTCAAAAAACAACATGTGATCAATAGGCAATGATGATGAAAGAGGAAGTTCAGGCTGCTCTGAAGGACTTCACAAAAAATAAAGCCCTAGGAATTGATGGAATACCAATTGATGTATTTCAACAAACAGATACTGCTCTGGATATGCTCATCAAGTTGTTCCAAGAAATCTGGAGGACAACTATTTAACCAACTAACTCACTTTAGAAATTAAGATCTGACTAATCCATGCCATGGTCTTCACAATTATTATGCTTCAGAGAGCTGGCCAATGACTAAGGATGACAAAAGATTTGATGTCTTCAAACTATGGTGCTGGAGAAGAATCTTGGATATTCCATGGACTACCAAGAAAACACATAAGCCTGTCTTGGAGAAGGTGAAACCAAGTTTCTCCTACGAGACTAGAATTTTGAATCTCTGTCTCACATACTTTGGGCATGTGGCCAGGAGAGATGGGTCCTTGGAGAAGGACACCATGATCAGAAGAGTGGAGGGACAGTATAGGAGAGGAAAACCTGGGATAAAATGGATTTATACAGTAACTGGGGCAATGGGGGTTTGTGTGTCAAAATTAGTGAGACATACTCAGGACAGGGAAGGGTTCAAAACTATTGTATATAGCGTCACTATGGTTCATAGGTGACTCAATGGCACATAACAACAACTCCAGTAAATGTGAAAATCTAGAGGAAATGAACAAATCCCTTGAAACTCTGTCCTACCCAGATTGACACAGAGAAATGTAGAACACTAGACAGACTCCTCACAAAAGAAGAAACTAACAGATCATAAAATGATGTCTCCACAAAAGAAGTCCTGGACAAGATGGCTTCACAACTGAATTCTATCAAACATTCAGACAAAATCTCTCACAAAGTCTACTTAAACTATTTTTAAAAATAGGAAAAGAAAAATACTCCCAGAGATATTATATGAAGCAAGTATAATCATAATACCAAAACCAGGCAAAGATGTTAACAAAAAAGAACCAATATTTCTCAAGAATATAGATGTGAAATCCTTAACAAAATCCTAGCCAATAGAATCCAATAGCATATTAAAAAATAATTCACCATGACCAAGTGAGATTCACAATAGATTTGCAAGGATGATTTAACGTAAGAAAAATAATCAATGTAATGAATCACATTGTTGTTGTTATGTGTCATCTGGTTGCTTGCGACTCTTAGCTACCTTATGTACAAGAGCTCTAAATGCTGCTCTATCCTGTGTCCTCTGACACACTAATTCCCACCACCCAATCACAAAATTGATCCATCTCATCGACGGTCTTCCTTTCCTGCGCCATCCCTCTACTCTCTCCAAAGACCAGTTCCTCCTGGCAACATGCCCAAACTATGTCAAACAAAGCTTCAAAATCCTTGACTCCAAGGAATTCTGGCTTTACCCTCTCTAGGACAAAGCTGTTTGTTCTCCTAGCACTCCATGGTATATTCAATACTCTTCTCCAAGCACTACAGCTCAACGGCATAAATTCTCTTTCTATCATCTCTAGTCACTGTCCAACTCTCTGATGCACATGATTGCAAAGAATATAACCAAGATCAGGCACACCTTAGTCTCCAGCATGATGTTGTTGCTCTTCATTACTCTGGAGAGGTCCCTGACAGCTGACTATCCCAATGCAATTTGTCTCTTGATTTCCTGGCTGCTGGTACCAAGAGTGTTCACTGTGGAGTCAAGCAAACTAAAATGGTGAACTTTCTCAATCTCTTCACTATCCATACTGATGCTGCCAGTTTGCCCAGTGGTGAGAATCTTTGTCTTCTTGATGTTGAGCTTCTGCAGCAAACACTTCAGGTCCTCCTCAGTTTCAGCAAGCATGGTTGTGTCATCTGCATAATGAAGATTGTTGATGAATATTCCACCAAATCCTGATGCCACAGAGTCTCGGGTGATCTGCTCTGCATACAAATTGAAAAGGTACGGAGATAAAATACATCCCTGATGGACCTCCTTCTTGATTTTGAACCATGTAGTGTCTCCTTGCTCTGTTCTGACAACAGTCTCTTGGTCCAAGTATAGGTTTCACATGGACACAATCAAATGCTCTGGGATTCTCATTCTTCTCAGTCAGCCATAGCCTGTTGTGATCCACACAGTCAAAAGCCTATGTATAGTCAATGAAGCACAGATAGACATTCTTCTGGTATTCTCTGCTTCCTGCCAAGATCCATCTAACATTAGCTGTAATATCCCTAGTACCACAACCTCTTCTAAATCCAACCTGCACATCTGGCAGTTCTCTGTTGACATATTGCTCCAAATATTTTTTTGGATCATTTTCAGTAGGATCTTGCTTGCATGTATATTAATGATATTGTTTGATTTTCCCCACACTCTGTTGGGTCACCTTTCTTTGGAATAGGAACAAATATTGATTGTTTCCAGTCAGTTGGCCAGCTGGCTGTCCTCCAGATTTTTTGACACAACTTAGTGAGAACATCCAGGGTATTGTCTGTTTGTTGAAATATGTCAGTTGGTATGCTATCAACACCTGGAGGCTTGTTTTTGCCAATTCCTTCAGAGCAACTTTAACTTCCTCCTTCATCACCACAGGCTCTTGCTCGTATGTTATTTCATGAAATTCTTCTATGTCAGCCAATTCCTTCTGATACAGTGACTCTGTGTACTCTCCTTCCATCTTCTTTTAACACTTCTAGCTCTCCGCACATATCATTATAGTATCTTGCTTTGTCGTCCTGTGCTGCCTTTTGAAATTTTCTGTTCAGCTCTTTGATTTCTTGGTTTCTTCCTTTAACTTTGGCTTCTCGGTGCTCTAATGCAATACTCAGAGTCTCATCTGACCTTCATCTTGGTCTTTTCTTCTTCTTTAGCCTTTGTAATGATCTTTTGCATTCTTTATGGACAATTTTCTTGATATCCTCCCAAAGCAAATAATAAGAACCTTATGATTCTATTAATTGACACAGGAAAGGCTTTTGAGAAAATCCAACACCTCTTCTTGATTAAAACACTCGGAAAAATAATAATAGAAAGGAATTTACTTAACATAGTGAAAAGTATAAATACAAAACCAAGAGCCAATATCATTCTCAATGGAGAAAGACCAAAAGCATTTTCCTTGTTAATGAGGCACAGACAAGGATGACCACTAGTACCACTCCTACTCAATACTGTATTGGAAGTATTTGTTAGGGTAATATTGCAAGAGAAAGAAATAATAGACATCCACATCAGCAAAGAGATAGTGAAGCTGTGGGATATACAGATGATATGCTAGTGTACAGAGAAAATCCCAAGGGCTCAACAACAACAGTAACAATTAAACAAAAAAGCACCACAAAACACTGTTAGAACCAGTAGACCAATTTATTAGAGTTGCAGGCTACAATATCAATATATAAAAGTTAGTGTTCCTCTACAGTAACAATGAAAACACGGTGGGGGGGGGGATGTAATTTACAATAGCCAAGCACAAATTGAGATACTTAGGAATCAACCTAACTAGAGACACAAAAGACCTTCACAAAGAAAAGTATAAAATATATGAGAAACAAGAAAATACCTAAATAAATGGGAGAAAATTTCCCTGTTTATGGATAGGAAGGCTCAATATAGTGAAAATGACAATCCTCCCAGAAGCAATGTACATATTTAACACAGTTTCAATGCAGATACCAAATTTCTTTTTCAAAGTGATAGAAAAAGACAATTAAAAAGTTTATTTGGAGAGAAAATAGACCTTGAAAAAGAAAAGCACTTCTGAGAAAAAAAGAATGAAGTCAGAGACATAATACTACTGATCTCAAAACCTGCTATATAGATGTAATAACCTAAACAGCACGGTACTGGTACAATGACAGGCAAATAGACCAATGGAATAGAATAAAGAATCCAGACATTAACTGATTTATCTATGGACAACAAGGAAATAAAACCCATCAGATGGGGAAATTATTACCTTCTCAACAAAGGGTGCTGGCAAAACTGGACTACCGGTTTTCTGCTACCTGAAGAAAGCTGATGCAGGATCCACACATCTCATCATACAGAAAAAAAAAATCAACTCAAATTGCCTCGGAGACCTAAAACCATAACAATCATAAGAGACAAACAAGGACCAAACTTAAACTGCCTAGTGAATGCTATGAAAAGGCTGACAAAAAGGGCCAGAAATGGACAACCAGGAGAGGATAAAATTGATTAACGGGAAAAAAAATTATTAATAGGCCTTCTAAAGATTTAATCCCTGTCACACCAAAAACTTTTACAACAAGATGAAAAGATAATCTACTGCCTGAGGAAAAACACTTGACAATATCATCTCAGATAAAGGTCTGATAACAAAAGTTTATAAAATACTAAAGGGCCTCCACAAGAAAAAGACAGATAACATGATTACAAAATGAGCAAAAGACATGGAAAGACATTTCACAGAGGATGATATTCCAGTGGCCAACAAACACAAGAGGAAATGCTCAAAATCACTGGCAATAAGAGAAATGCAAAACAAAACTACAATGAGATACTATCTCACTCCAGTAGCAGTTCCAAAGTCTAACAGGACAGAAAGCAATAAATGTTGGAGAAGATATGAAGAGATAGGAACTCTGAAGGCAGTTTGATATTTCCTCAGAAAGCGAGACATAGAAATTCTATATGACACAGTTATTCCACTCTTAGGAAATTAGAACTGAGGCACAAATGGAGATTTGTATGCAAATGATCAAGCAGTATTATGCACAATCACAAGAACATGGAAACTGCTCAAATGTCCAACAGCAATCATGGGTAAATGAATAATCTTAAGTTGGTACGGATAGAGGTAAAAGAAATAGGAAAGACCTGGTGGGATCTGGAAAAACACTGTAATGGTGAACATAGTTCAGTGGTGATGAATTTTCCAAAATACAATAATTTGAAGGTTTCACATAAGCACTATCAAGAGTTCTGGGATTCCCTTCTTTTCAGAGTTAGCCACAGTTTACACAGTCAAATGCTTTGTATAGTCAAGGAAACACAGATAGACATTCCTCTGATACTCTCTGCTTTCAGCCAAGATCCATCTAACATTGGCTATAATATCCCTAGTACCACAGTCACTTTTTTGGGGGGTGGGGGGTTAGTGTAATTTTTAAAAATTAATTTTAATGAAAGTTTACAGAAATTTTGGATTTCCATTCATTCATTTTCTCCCTGCCCAACCTACCCCCAAGTTCGTTCTTCTCTTTGAAAAGTCTTTCATTGGTATACAATCCCTCCCCCCAAGTCCACTCTACTATTGCAGCCTTTGTTTTAAAAAGCAAAAGAAAAATCATTCCATTGTTATACAATCCATCCCCTCAAGTCCTCTTCACTATGCAGCTTTCATTCTGGACTCCTGTCATGACAAGACCCAATCATATATCTCTTTTAAACAGTTCTCTCTCTCTCATCTGTTTCAAGGCAGTATACATAATTTATCCCATCTTTCATAGTCTCCCACCAACTCCGATGTCAGTTCCATTTTACAACAGTGGCACTCTGTAGTGTTTGTCCTTTTGTGAATGAGATATTTCACTCAGCATAATGTCCTCCAGGGTCACCCACTTTGTATAATATTTCATGAGTTCCTTGTTTTTCAATACAGCATTGTATTCCATTGTGTGAATATACCACAGCTTCTGTATCCATTCTTTTGTTAATGGGCATTTAGGTTGTTTCCAAGTCTTTGCTATTGTAAACAAAGCCACTATAAACACGGGGGTGCATATATCTGCTTAGGTGGCTGTTATAGTTTCTTTGGGGTATATTCCCACTAGTGGAATTGCTGGGTCAAATGGTATTTCTATTTGTAACTTTTTGAGAAAACAGCGTCATACTGTCTTCCACAGTGATTGCATCATTTTACACTCCCACAAACAGTAACTGAAGTTTCCAGTTTCTCCACAACCTCTTCAGCATTTGGTGTTTACTATTCTGTTAAATTTTGCTATTTTTTTTACTGGAGTGAAATGATATCTCATAGTTGTTCTGATTTGCAACTCTCTTAGAGCTAGGGCTTTAAACATTTCTTCATGTGCTTGTTTGTCATCAGAATGTCTTTAGTGAAGTATCTGTTCATGTCCTTTGCCCATTTTTCAATTAGGTAATTTTCTTTCATTTTGTTGTGGTGCTTGAGTATTTTGTAAATTCTAGATTTAAGTCCCTAGTCCGACATGCCATTACCAAATAATTTTTTCCAGTCTGTGGCTTCCCTCTTTATCCTGTTGGAGAAGGTTTTGGATGTGCATAGGGGTTTGATTCTTAGAAGGTCCCATTCATCTATTTTTATACTCTCCTGGTTGTAGATTTTCCAGGATGCTTTGAAGACTGTTTATGTTGTGGATTAGGACTTCCACAGTTCTGTCAAGCTTTTCTTTAATGAACTTTATAGTTCTTGGTTTTAGTCCCAGGTCTATAATCCACTTTGAATTGGTTTTTGTATATGGAATGAGGTGTGGGTCTTACTAGAGTTTTCGCAGATAGTTTTTCCATTTTGCCAGCACCATTTGTTAAAAAGGCTGTCATTTCCCCACATAACTGATTTCATCTCCTTGTCAAAAATCAGTTGACCATAGGTAGATGGGCTAATCTCTGGATTGTCAATTCTATTCCATTAATCTATGTGTCTGTCATTGTTCCAGTACCATGCTGTCTTGACCACCACGGCAGTGTAGTAGGAT
>NW_006399847.1:5314938-5315495 GCF_000299155.1 Elephantulus edwardii
CCCAGCCTCTCAGATAATCTGCTCTGCATACATGTTGAAAAGGTATGGAGACAGGATGCATCCCTGGCGTATACCCTCTAATCCTATTTTGTTGAGTGTCCTAATCAGGAAACGGTGTTGGATTTTGTCAAAGGCCTTTTCTGCATCAGCTGATAGGATCATGTGGTTCTTGTTTTTGCTTTGTTAATGTGATGAATTACATTGATTGTTTTTCTTGTGTTGAACCATCCTTGCATACCTGTTAGGAAGCCCATTTGTTCATAGTGAATTATTTTTTTTTACGTATCATTGGATTCTATTGGCCAGGATTTTATTCAGGATTTTTACATCTAGGTTCATGAGAGATATTGGCCTATAGTTATCTATTTTGGTGATGTCCTTTCCTGGCTTTGGTATCAAGGATATATTTGGTTCCTAGATCAGTCTGGGAGAACTCCATATTTTTCTATTTTTTGAAATAGTTTATGTATGATTGGTGACAGTTCTTCTCTAAATGTTTGATAGAATTAACTTGTAAAGCCATCTGATCCAGGATGTTTTTTGTCTGGAAGTTGTTT
>NW_006399847.1:5315928-5322944 GCF_000299155.1 Elephantulus edwardii
TTATTGACCTTTTCAAAGAACCAACTGCAGGTTTTGTTGATGGTTTAAATTGTTGTTGTCGTTTATTTCTATTTAATTTATTTCTGTTCTAATTTTTGTAATTTCAGGGTTTTTCTAGAGTGTCAGGTTTTCTTGATGTGCTTTTTCAATTTGTTGGAAATATTGGGTTAGAGAGCCAATGGTCATTTTCTCCTGTGTTTTGATATGTTTGCTTATCACTATAAATTGACCTCTTATTACTGCTTTGGCTGTTTCCCAGAGCTTTTGGTAAGTTGTATTATCATTGTCATTCATTTCAAGAAACTTTTTAATTCCATTTTTATTTCCTCTAGTACCCATTCATGTTCAAGCAAGGTGTTATTCAGCTTCCAAATGTATGATTTTTTTTCTCCTTTATCCTCTTGTTATTAATTTCTAATTCTGTAGCATTGTTGTCTGAGAAAATGCTTTGTATTATTTCTATGTTTTTTAATTTATTGATGCTTCCTTGTGACCTAAAATGTGATTTATTCTGGAAAATGCTCCATGCACATTGGAGAAGAAAGTATACTGTGTTTTTGGTGGTGTATTATCCTATAAATATCTATGAGGTCGAGTTGGTTTATTGTGTGATTTAATTCTTGAGCATCTTTGTTGATTTTTTTTTGGTGGTTCTATCTTTTCTTGAGAGGGGTATATTGAAGTCTCCAACTACTATAGTAGTGTTGTCTATTTCCTTTTTCATTTTTTTCCCTTTTTCATTTTTGTTAATGTTTGTTTTATATATTTTGCATGTCTTTAATTTGGTGCATAGATATTTAGTATTATTATGTCCTCTTGTTCTATTGACCCTGCAAGCATTAAGTAGTGACCTTCCTTCTCTGTTGTGATGGTTTTTGCATTGATATTTATTTTATCAGAAATTAATATCACAACTCCACTTTTTTTCTGGTTGCCATTTGCTTGGTATATTTTTTCCCCATCCTTTTATTTTTAGTTGTTCTTTATCTTCATTTTTTTGTTATTTTTTTAATTTATTTTATTTTTGTTATTTTTTTGTGTGTGTACTGTCAAATCAGATCTGACTGGTACAGGGGGAGACTGTCCCTCCTTCCGCAGCAGAGCATCTGATGGATTCAAACCATGTGCCTCTGGGATTGCAGTAGAGCTTCCTGCCACCAGGCCACCAGAGCTCACCCTTTATCTTCATTTTACAGGTGTGTCTCTTGTAGACAGCATATTCATGAATTTTGTTTTTTATCCAACCTGCTACTCTTCTTCTCTTCAGTGGTGCATTCAAACCACTCACATTCAGTTGTTGAAAGGCAGAGTTTTATTGCTATCATTTTGTTGAGTTCTTTTTGGTGTTGTTGCTAGTAACTTTGGTTCATGGCGCTTTCTGTGGTACCATGTAAGAAGTACATCTCTCAGTGTTTCCTGAAACACTGGTCTTGTTTTTACAAACTCCCTTAGGTTCTGTTTTTCTGGGATTATCTTGATCTCTCCTTCGTATTTGATGGATAATTTTGCTGGGTACAGTAGTCTTGGTTGACTGTTGTGTTCTTTGGGTGTTTGATATATGCATTCCACTGTTTCTTGCTTGCATGGTTGCTGCTGAGAAATCAACACTTAATCTTATCTGCTCTCCCTTATAGGTTACTCTTTGTTTCTTCCTTGCTGTTTTCAGAACTCTCTCCTTATTTTTGGTTCTGGCAAATTTAACTATGATATGCCTTGTTGTTTTTCTTTTGGGGTCTAATCTATATGCTGTTCACTCAGCTTTTTAAATATATATTATCTCATTCTTCTTCATTATGCCTGGAAAGTTTTCTTCTAATAATTATTCCACAACTTTTTGATGCCTTTCTTGCTTCTTCCTCTTCTGGGATTCCAGTGATACACATGTTATTTCTCTTGATAGTGTCCCACATTATTCTTGGGTTTTCTTCGTGTCCTTCCTTTTTTATTCTGTTTTTTTTTTTCTAGCAGATCAATGGTGACCATTCTATCTTCTGTTTCACTGGTTCTGTGTTCCATCTCTTCAACTCTGCCCATGTGTCCCTCCATTATGTTGACAGCATCTGAAACATTGGACCTCATATTTTGGACCATGGTTTCTTGTTTTTCAAGTGCTGCTAATGTTTCATTTGTTTTATCTGCATTGTTCTGGATTGTATTTTTAAGCTCCTCCTGGTTTTTGCTTGTAGTATCCTGTAATTAATTAAGTTTGTCTTTAATCCATTGAAAATAATCATTGTTCTTTTAAATTCCTTGTCAGAAATTTCCATCAGACTTTCTGGCTTCAGGAAATCCATTGACACTGTTTCACCTTTTGGGGGTGACATCTTTCTTTGCACTTGTGTAGTGTGTGGGATAGGTTGCTTTCTACGAGACATTGATATGCTCTTGATCTGAAGACAATGCTCTAGAACTCACTTGGGCATCTACCCGACTTGTGTTTTTCTCTGAATTTCTCACTCAAGGAAAAGTTCAGTTAAGGGCCTGTGAGAGAAGCCTCTGGTAGGTAAGTCAGATCAAGGTGCTCCGGATTAAAGGCAAGTTGATTGACTGGAACCAAATGGGGATCAGGGCAGGCACAGGGGTGGGGCAGGGTGACCACAGGGGCAGGTCAACCACTTGCAAGACCTCACTCAGACCTCAGCTGTCTGGGTGTGCTCCTGAGTGGGGGCCCTACTCAAATTCCAGCTGTCCATCTCCCACCCAGTGGCTCTTGCTCAGCAGTCTCTGCCAAGAGGCCCTTGCCCAGGTGCCTTCATGCAATGACCCCTGCCCTAGCAGGGCCCTGGGTCCAGTAGGACCCAAGAAGATTCAGTCAAATCCCCACTGACCCACTCACCTCTGGCCGATTTGTGGTGTCCACAAAAGCTCAGTCAAATTTCCACAGGCCTGCTCACTCTTGGGCTCTCTCCCAGGCAGTCAATGGTGCCCAAGGGAACGCAGCCAAATACCCACCAGCTCACCTGTTTCTGGGCAGTTGGCAGGGCCCAAGAGAACTCAGCCAAATTCCCAGCAGTGGGCTTGCCCTTGGGTGCTCTCAGACAATCTGTGGTGCCCAACAAAACCCAAATTCCTACTGGCCTGCCTGATCGTGGGGAGTCAGCAGGGGCACAAGAAAACTCAGTCAAGTTCCAACAGACTCACTTGCTCTTAGTGCGGCTTAAGAGAACTCGGTCAATTTCCTGCTAACCTTTCTCCTGGTGGATGGGTTCCACAGCAGCTCAGCTAGTAGCTAGTGACT
This sequence comes from Elephantulus edwardii, assembly GCF_000299155.1. Classification (NCBI taxonomy): domain Eukaryota; kingdom Metazoa; phylum Chordata; class Mammalia; order Macroscelidea; family Macroscelididae; genus Elephantulus; species Elephantulus edwardii. Next base: position 5,319,167 of record NW_006399847.1, read on the forward strand.
TCTGGCTTTGGCCAGACCCATGGTGCGATCTCTGGTGCAACTCTATGTTCCTGTAGCTCGAAAACTAATTGTTCCAACAAAAGTTCTGATTCAAATTCTTACTGTCCATGTCACTCCGTGTCAGTAAGTCTCTTTGTGGTGTGAAGGCCTTGCTAGTGGCTTGTTTCTATGAAGCTTGCTGCTTCTTCATCTTTTCACACTGCTCTCTCCACCGTTGACATCTTGGAATCCATGAGACTTTTCTTGTGTAGGCCCTGTGGAATTCTGTAAACTTTTGTTATGAGAACCTTTTCTAAAATGGTATTGTCAAATGTTTTTTCCTGATCAGTAGGTTTTCTTTTCACTATATTGGAAAAAAAAGGGGAGGGGGTTGATGCACACAGGGCTTTAATCTTTAGGCCTCATTCATCAATTTTATCCTCTCCTGGTTGTGCATTTCTGGCTGTATTTGTCAGTCTCTTTAGAGCATAGGCTAAGCCTTCTAGGCTTAGTCTCACTTTGTCTCTTATGATCTTTATGGTTTGAGGCTTTACCTTTGGGTCTCTGATCCTTCACTTTGAGTTTATTTCTCTGTGTTGTGTGAGGTGTGGATCCTGCTTACTCTTTCTGCAGGTAGCAGTTCAGTTTTGCCAGCACCATCTGTTGAAGAAGCTGTTTGCCCATTTGGTAAGTTTGTTTCCTTGTCAAACATCAATTGACCATAGATAGAAGAGTTAATTTCTGGGTTCTTGATTCTGTTCTATTGGTCTATTTGCCTGTCATTTTACCAGTATCATACTGTTTATGTTATTATGGTTATTACAGCTATATAGTTGGTTTTGAGATGAGGGTGTGCTATGCCTCCTACCTCACTGTTGTTTTTCAGAAGTGCTTTATTATTCGGGATATCTTTCCTCTCCAAATAGTCTTGCCAATTGCCTTTTCTATATCTTTGACAAATGAATTTGATATCTGTGTGTGTGGGGGGGGGTGTTGTTAAACATGTAGATTGTTTTTGGTAGGATTGTCATTTTTCTTATATTGAGTCTTTCTATACGTGAACAGGAACGTTTTTTCCTTATTTAGGTCGTTTATTGCCTCTCACAGAAGTGTTTTGTAGTTTTGTTTTGTTTTGTTTGTTTGTTTGTTTTGTAAAGGTCTTTTGTGCCTCTAGTTATGTTTATTCATAAGCACCTCTATATGTGATTGTTGTTGTTGTTATGTGCCATCGAGTCAGTTGCGACTCATAGCAACCCTATGTAGAACAGCTCTAAACACCGTTCTATCCTGTGCTAACCTAGCCATCTCAAACACACTCATTCCCACCACTCCAGTCACAGAATCGATCCATCTCATCAAAGGTCTTCCTCTCCTTCACCACCCCTCCACTCTGCCAAACATGAAGTCCCTTTCCAAGGACCAGACCCTCCTTGCAACATGCCCAAAGTACGTCAGAGGAAGCTTCAGAATCCTTGACTCCAAGGAGCATTCTGGCTTCACCTTCTACAGGACAAACCTGTTTGTTGTCCTAGCAGTCCATGGTATATTCAACACACTTCTCCAGCACCACACCTCAAAGGCATCAATTCTCCTATCGTCCCTATTCACTGTCCAACTCTTTGATGCATAGCATGTAATTGCTAAGACTATAGCCCAGATCAGGTGCACCTTCGTCTCCAGCCTGATGTCATTGCTCTTCAGTACTCTTGAGAGGTCACTCACAGCCTACTTTCCCAATGCAATTTGTCTCCTGATGTCCTGGCTGCTGTTACCAAGAGTTTTGACTGTGGAACAAAGTAAACTAAAACTGTTAACTATTTCAATCTCTTCACCATCCATACGGATGCTGCCAGTTCGCCCAGTGGTGAGAATCTTTGTTTTCTTGATGTGGAGCTTCAATCCATATAGGAGGCTGCAGTCCTTGACCTTCTTCAGCAAGTGCTTCAGGTCCTCCCCAGCTATTGTAAATAGATTTTAGGAAAATCTGCTGTCTAGGATCTCTCCAGAGTGGTGAAGAACAACAGTGTTAGTCTAGAGACTAAGGTACACCTGATCCAAGCCATGATCTTCACAATTATTTTCTATACATCAGCGAGCTGGACAATGACCAAGGATGACAGGAGAAGAATTGATTCCTTTGAGTTGTAGTGCTGGAGAAGAGTACTGGACATACCATGAACTGCCAAGAGAACTAACAGTTCTGTCCTTGAGAAGGTAAACTAAACTTCTCCTTGGAGGTAAGGATTTTGAAGATCCATCTCATATACTTTGGGCATATAGCCAGGAGGGATCAGTCTTTGGAAAAAGATATCATGCTTGGAAGGGTCAAGGGATTACGTAGGAAAGGAAGATCCCAGATAAGATGAATTGGTACAATTACTGGAGTAATGAGGATAAGAGTGTCAGAAACAGTGAGATTGACTCATGATAGAGCAGAGTTACGGGCTATTATGCATAGAGTCACTATGAGTCGTAGTAGAGTCAATGGCACATAATAAGAGATATTGTAACTGGTATTGCTTTCTTAATTTCCTTATCTGTGTTTTCTTGTTACTGTAGGAATCCCACTGACTTTTTTTATATTGATCTTATATCCTGCCACTATACTAACTTGGTCAACTAGCTCTAACAGTTTGTTTTGTTTTCATTTTTATATATTTTTTTAAAAAGTATTTTTTATTGGTTTGCTTGTGAAGTTCATATACATTGTGCTTCACACTATTCTTCATTCATATTGTGTTTCATACAATCATTCCCACTCATTATGTTTTACAAAATCAATCACCTCTGGGTCCTTGGAGTTTTCTGTGTACACTATCACATCATCTGCATATAGTGATAGTTTCAATACTTCTTTGCTGATCTGGATGCCTGTTATTATCTTCTCTTGTCATATTGCCCTAGCAAGTACTTCCAATATGATATTGAGTAGGATTGGAGACAGTGGGCTTCCTTATGTGGTTTCTGTTTACAAGGAAAATGCCTTTAGTCTTTCTCTGTTGAGAATATTGGGTCTTGGTATGTTTATATCCTTTTAAGTTGAGAAAAATTTCTTCTAGTAACATTTTACTGAGTCTTTTAATCAGGAAGGGATGTTAGATTTTTCCATTGCTTCCTATGCATCTGAAAGTTGGACAATGAATGTGGATGACAGAAGAAGAATTTTGACAAATTGTGGTGTTAGAGAAGAGTATTGTACATACATATATTGTATATATATTGAACTCCCAAAAGAATAAACAAATCTATCCTGAAGAAAGTGCAACCAGAATACCCTTTACTGGCAAGGGTGATGAAACTTCATATCACTTACTTTGGGCATATTTTCAGGAGAAACAAGTCTTTGGAAAGAATTATAATCCTGGAAAAGGTAGATGGTCAGTGGAAAGAGATAGGCTTCCATGAGATGGACTCCACAGCAACCACCATAATAAACTTGAGCAGGACAGAGGTCATAAGGATAGCACAGAATAAGGCAAGGTTCAGATCTGTTGTTCATAGCTTCATTATGAGTCATCATCAACTTCATGGCATGTAACAACAACAACAACATGTGGGAGGCTGATGAGGCAAAATCTCTGCAAGGCAGAATGATACTTCCAGCAATTTCAAGATGCTGAGCTCCCAAAATATCTCTAGATGGACAAAGTCTCCTTCAAATAAAGGAAACAATAATAACTCTGGTAAACTGGTCCCCATCCACCCTATTGCCCTCCAGTAGATTACAACTCAAGGCAAAAGCAACTTTTCATTTGATTTTCAAGGTTGTGAATGTTGTAGAGGGGGGACATTATCTCAT
>NW_006399847.1:5323724-5324787 GCF_000299155.1 Elephantulus edwardii
GGTTTAACCCTCTCTAGGATGAATCTGTTTGTTTTCTTGGCAGTCCATGGTACATTCAATACTCTTCTCCAGCACCACAGCTCAAAGGTGTCAATTCTCCTTCTATCCTCCCCAGTCATTGTCCAACTCTCTGATGCATAACAAGTGATTGCAAAAACCATGGCCTGTATCAACCGTACCTTAGTTCTACCCTTGGGAATTTACCCAAGGCAAATAGCACATACCTAACTAAAAATATGCCACCAGTACTTTAAGAATTAAAGATATGGCCAAGAATATATTCACAGTAACTTTATGTGTAGTAGTTAAAGATGGGGGTAGGGGAAATAAAAGGCAATTACCTCCATTTGTATCAATACAATTGAATCTAATAGACAAAATGCTGTAGGAAAAAATACTGAAGGTGAAAAATGTGCATAGTGCATGTGATGATTAATGTTATATGCCCACATGAGGTCTCGGTGGTCAGGCAGATAACAGTGCATCACCTCCAGTTTTGTGATCTGATGTGAGCAGCCATTCAGTTGGAGGAGCAGCCTCCTTGTGAGGTCTGGTCTCCATTCAGGATATAAATGACTTTCCTGACAAAGCTAGCTCTCTTTCTCCCTCTGTTCAACACATCTTACAGTCCTGTCAGCCAAAAGCCTGGTGATTGACGTGTAGATTTTCAGTTCATTAGCCCCTTTTCCTCATATGAGTCAGGAGATGCTGCCTGACCTGGACTGATTCTCCACAATTGTGTGGGTCCTTTCCCTTGAATGAATTATCGCTGCATATTTATTTTGTGGGGGTTATTATTTCTCTGTATATTTATATATAATCTTAACTGTTTTTTTCTCCTCTATAAAATACACCCTAAAACATGGCATGAAGTTTAAAAATGAGCAAAACTAACTTTTGTTTATATAAATCTATAAATCAGTTGGTATACCTTTCTGAAATTCAGGTGGGATAGACTCAAAGTCATATTTTGATTGCTTTGATTTGGTTTAATTTTCCTCAACTTCAGCTTGAACTTGCATATGAGTAGTTGGCGGTCTGTTCCACAATCAGCTCCTGGCCT
>NW_006399847.1:5326642-5328076 GCF_000299155.1 Elephantulus edwardii
ACCCCACTCTCTGTCTGCATTGGGTAGCCAACCATTAACGCATTTGACACATCAGTGTCACAGTGTTCAGCCTCACAGCAACCACAAGTGACCGTGGTATGGCAACCTGTACACTAGGGCTATATGATCTAGAGGAATGTCTGAACAAAAATAATGAAAGACAGGCCCGAGGGCCGCGGAATAAAAGTCACCCACCTTTGGCTTGGTAGCATCGCTTTCTGTCCACTGGGCCAGCTGATCTCTCTCTCTATGCTGATGTTATTGTTGTTAACTGGTGTCGAGTTGCAGGCAACTCATACTGACCCTATGAAGGAGAGTCCTTGACACTGGGGTGCCTTTCATCCTTTCTCCAGGTTCATTATAATGATATAATATCATTATTATTATTATGTTATGATTGTGTTTTATCAAGTCTCAAGTGACCCACAGCTGACCCTCCAGTGGGTTTCCAAAGGCAGTAAATTGAATGGGAAGAGATTACCCAGCTTTCTTCCAAGGAGTATCTGGTTTATTTGAACCACATGTCTTTGGGACAGCAGCACAACTCCATACCACCAAGTCATCAGAGCTCCCTCACAGGTATTAACCTACATGAGGGCATAAGGAAACCTCTGGCATGCTAGAAATATTCTATATCAATGTGATGGAACTTACTTAGTTGTTGTTGCTGTTATTGTTGTTGTGTATCATTGAGTCAGTACCAACCCATAGCTGACCCTCCAATGGATTTTCAGAGGCAGTTTAATGTAGCACAGGAGAGGATTATTCATCTTTCTCCTAAGGAGCATCTAATAGAGTTGAACTGTATGCCTTTGGGATTACAGCACAGCTCCTTTCCACTAGCCCACCAGAGTTCCCTCAAACTGTGTACTTAAGTGAAATCTCAATTTAAAATGAAAATAAAATCATAGAATCATTTCATTTTAAAGTTAGAAGTCTTTTTGTTGTTGTTATGTGCCATCGAGTCACCTGCAATTCAGTGACCCTATGTACAACAGCCCTAAACCCTTCTTTGTTTTTGTGCCAAACTCACTGTCTCCGACACACCCAAGCCCATTATCCAGTCACTGAATCAATCCACCTCATAGAGGGTATTCCTCTCCTGCACTGTCCCTCCACTTTCCCAAGCATGACGTCCCTCTCCAAGGACTGATCCCACCTTGCAAAATGTCCATAATATGTCAGACGAAGCTTCAGAATCCTTGCCTCCAAGGAACAGCCTGGTTTAACCCTCTCAAGGATGAACCTGTTCGTTTTCTTAGCAGTCCATGGTATATTAAATACTCTTCTCCAGCACCACAGCTCAAAGCATCAATTCTCCTTCTATCCTCCCTAGTTATTGTCCAGTTCTCTGATGCATAGCATGTGATTGCAAAGACCATAGCCTGTATCAGGCACATCTTAGTCTCCAGAGAGACACCATTGCTTTTCAAC
>NW_006399847.1:5328776-5329303 GCF_000299155.1 Elephantulus edwardii
TCTTAGTGATCATTTTAAACCAGTAACCAGTGTCCAATAAGACAACTTCTCCTTCTGCTGGCCCCTGTGTAGAATAGATCTGTGTTTCTTAGGAGTAGATTGCCAGGCCTTGATCACAGATGAGGAAAGAGATTAGAAAAAATTAAGATGCTGACTAATGGTGTGTAGGTTATAAATTGCTAAAATACATACTAATACACAGTAAAGAACAATTTCATCTTTTCAGGAAGCTTATGGTCTAGCTATAGAAACAGAAAGTAAGTAAAAAATATTAAAATCTATTTATTTGTAATATCAAGTTGTGGTAAATGTTACACAGAATGCAGTGTTTACAGTGATTTAATACCCAGGTCACTGAACCCAGAGATTGGTCATCTTTTTTACTCCAATAATAGTGATTTTTTTTTCTTGAAAACTCTGATCTGAAAAACTGTGAGTTACACATCTTGTTGTTATTATGTGCCGTCGAGTCGCTTGCGACTCATAGCGACCCTGTGGACAACAACAGCCCTAAAACCCGCTCTGTC
>NW_006399847.1:5329731-5330984 GCF_000299155.1 Elephantulus edwardii
CCTCAATCCATATTGGAGGCTGCAGTCCTTGACCCTCTGCAGCAAGCACTTCAGGTCTTCCTCAGCTTCAGCAAGCAGGGTTGTGCCATCTGCATAACACAGATTGTTGATAGATCTTCCACCAATTTCTATGACAAAATTTTTTGAACCACTGTGTTCAAGCAGAGAGCTTCAGAGTAATTTTTCTTTGATATCCATACAGTTAGCCAACTTAGAAAACATCACCGAGATAAATTAATTTCAATATAAACCTAGATAGCCACAATACATTAAAATACAAAACATACCTGATTTTTTTTAGCCAAATTACATTCTATTTCTTTTGTGATTTGTTTTTAAAAGACACCTTCTTTCGCTCTCTATCTCCCTGGGATTGTATCTCTGCAGAAAGCCTGATCCAATTTTCCTGGAACGAGACACAAATCAGTAGTAGCTTGTTTTCTTTTATAAGAAACAACCATAATTCTACTGTCTTAAGTTTGTTTTTTTTCTAAGATAGACCCTATGAAAAAGATTTGAGTGAAAGTAAGTTATTTGGGAGACCATTGCCTGGGAAAGTAAGAGTTCAAGATAAAACGATGCACAGCTAGTTGGCAACCACTGAAAGGTGGTGTGGAGAGCACCTCAGAGTTGGCCACTTGAGGTTCAGGAAGCTGAGGTAATTATGCATCATGTACATCATCTGTCAGAAGGCTGCTCCTGGGGACTTAGCTAGTGCTTCTGGTCTATCTAAATGTAGGTAGAAAATGTGCAAAAGTAACCACTATTTGAGTATAGAGAAACGGCAAACATTTAAGGTATATGAAAGGACTCTCACCAGGGCAGATGCACGTTTAACTCAGTCAGTGGAACATTCATGCAAGAGCATACAAGAGAATTGTCTCTTAGCCACAGTGTCAGGCATGTGGGGAAAATACTGGTTAACTAGTTAAGCTGAACTCAGTTTAAGAGAAAACTTACTATGTTCCATCAAGTTAGAAATGACTCAGAGATGATCCTCCAGCAGATTTTCAGAGGCTGTAACTACATGCAAGGAGAAAACACATTTTCCTCCCACAGAAAATTCAGTGGAGTTGAACTACTCACCTTTAGATTGGCAATTCCTTTGTGACTAAGCTACCAGAGCTCCCTTCACAAGAATAACTTGCTTTAAAAATTGAAAAACACTTCAATGCCATAAACATATTTCATCCAGTTTTTCTCAGTCTTACCCCCACCCCAGTGCCAGCCTCATTCTATAACAGTGGCACCAT
>NW_006399847.1:5332014-5343360 GCF_000299155.1 Elephantulus edwardii
GGCCCTCTGCCCGGGGCAGGCTGCCCTCGGCCCCCGGCTTGGGGCGAGCCGTCACGGCCCTCAGGAGCAAGAAGGCAAGCAGCTGTAACCCAAGACCACCAGTAAGGTGATAAAGCGTCCTCCCTTCCCCCCTTTATAGCTACACCCCTGGTCAGCATGAAGAAGCCAGAGAGTCGGCATCCAATTCCCAAATCAGTAAGACAATTGGTTTAATTACTATTGGAAAATGCTTGTCATTCCTCTGTAGCATCTGGTCCCCACTGGGCCCTCATCATTTGCTTCACCTGCTCCCTCCACCGACCAAACTGTGCAGCTCTGCAACTGCATCCTGGACCATCCTCACCCTTCTGCCCCCAACGCTCACCTCCTTGTACTCCCAATATGTTTTTCCCAATAAAAAAAAATATTAAAAAAAAAGAAAAGTTTGCTTGAAACTACAGAATATTTATTTCCAAGTCTAATATATTTTCTTTATAAACAGCATTTGGATACAGTGATTAAGTAGATGCTCCTAAACATGCCCAATGTATTAGCACAGATGCACCAGAGGGCAAACTGTGCATTCATGTGTTCCTGCTCACTGGAAAACAAAAGCTGTGCCTGGTTATATCCAAACATCTTGATGGAGTGTGCCACTGAGGGCACTCTACAAATGTGGTGGTTATTTATCTCTGTGTGTGTGTGTGTGTGTGTGTGTGTGTGTGTGTCTACTCTTGAATAATTTCCCCTCATACTTTCATTTTTATTATTTACACTTATATCACTCATCTGACTTTAGATCCGTTTAAACTCATTTTGCCATCAGTTCCATTAAAAAAAATTCTATATAGATCATATTTCAATTCCAAGCTACTCTGTTTCTTTCTCTACCAATTCTCCATTAATTTATTCCATCCATGCACTGTGTTAGATAAATTAACTGCTGATAAGAGATAGCTTTCACTTGCCTCTTACTATCAATCTATTTGTTTTGGAAAATAATATACATGGGAATTTTAGATGCAAATGCTAACATCTGTCACATTTTATGTGCTAATCCTTGCTTTAAAAAAAAACCTCACCAATTATCAAATGTAGACATTTATACTCTTAACAATGGTCAATTTTTTCCTTTTTTCTCTATAGTATCAAATTGGTAACTATGGTGAAGGCCACTAAATGGGACTCTAAGGATTCCAGAAAGATGTGCATTCTCTGTATGGGAATAAAGCAGGAAACCTTTCTGTTGCAGTAGAAAAGGTTTTATTTATACATATACACACATATCTCAGTAACCAAATTACCAACTCTGTCATTGTACTTCTGTATTTTCATGCTTTAGAAAGTTGAAAACATGTTTTTTTCCATTTTAAGTGTAATTCATTCATTCCTGTTTGTATGACTTTCATAATTATTAAAAATAATCTAACAGATTAATTCTTATCTGTAGATGGAGGGGAAACAGTTCCTACTAGTCGAGCACAAGTGCAAATACATAGCCGGATGAAAGCACAGCATTTATATGGCATTTATAGGGCCTCAGCACTTCTCCCAAAAATGCCACATCTACCTCAGATCCTGAGGAATATCTTCTAGGATGGCCAGACTTTAAGAAATCTGCCATTCCAGCTGTTCCTCATTAAGGTTGCTAAAGTATTGAGTTCTTGGCAACTCATGCACATAGACTACCATGTCTTATTGCAATCATGAGATGGTAAAAGAAATATGTTAACATTCCCCAAGTGTTGGTATGCAGAAAGGAAGCATGAACTCCCATCAATTCAGAGGATTATGGCCGAGTTCTCGTTAAGCCTAACTCTACATTTTTAAAAACAATAAAATATATGCTCTGTTGAGATTCTGAGGAACTGTATCTAGAAATATCCCCTTCACTTAATTGGACTTTGAATGTGAGTTCACTTTATTAAACTTTGCCTTCTAGTGTGTCTTTTTAAAATATTATAAAGAATACAGTACTGAACTCAGTATTTGGGGGGGGGTATAAAACAAATGACTGCTGGTTAAATGCACAGAAAGAATATTTAAAATCAGAAGAAAAGAGTCTTTCATTACCTAAAACCAAACAAAAATGATTAAAAAACTAAATAGTGCTGCAAACTACTTTTACAACTACAGTGTCCTACCTGGTCTCTATGTATTTAGAGGGAACTGCATAAATAAAAACAAAATCATGTAAAGCACTTTTTCAAAACACTGCTTCTCAGCCAAGGACTAGTACAGATTCATTCTACTGCTAGGTGCCAGTGACCCTTTGCCTTGCTTTATTGGCAACGTTTTGGTGACGCATCCTATACTAAGAGAAAGCGTAGGACGAGAACCAACTCCACGGCGTTACTTCTTCTCATGCTTCTTGGTCAGTACCCCCACCCCGACCTGGAAGCTGCTTTCTGGGTCCCCCGTCCCCTCTTCCTTCCGCTGACTTTCCTGGGAGACCTGTCGCACAGCTCGCAGGATGGCATTCTGCACAATCTGTTTGCTGGCATTCTGCAGCTTCACTTCTTCAGGCTCATTTCCAGGTTTCTCACCTAGCCAGAAATATGAATGGAACACACAAACAAAAAGCAATGTTAATTTGAAAAATAGTGGCTGAGAGGGAAGAGGGTAACAGTGGGAGCAAAGATGGAAAACTATTAGAACATCTAGAGTGACCCAGCTTACTGTGCAGAATCCTCCATGGCGCATGGTACTAACACCCTCACTTATTAATGTGTTTCACATGATGGTGCTTGAGGTGCTGTAATGTAGTTCTCATTGGAAAGGAAGAGACTCATTCATGCCTCTTTCCTTTCATTTTGCTTCTTTCCTCCTCCCATGTGGAAAAGGTCATCATACTTGCAAAGGTGGAAGGTCAGTTGAAAGACCCTCAACAAGATGGCTTGACACAGTGACTGCAGCACTGGGCTCAAGTGTGTCAAAGATGATGCGGATGGCACAGAATAGACTGGGGTTCAGATCTGTTGTTCATAGGGTCACTAGGAGCCAAAGTCAGATGGCACCGAGCAACAAAATAGTATGTGGAATTTAGGGAGTTCTGGTGGCAAAGCCCATAGAGAGCTGTGCTGCTAACCCAATGGTGCACTTCTCTGGAGGTTTGAATCCATGAGAATCCCCAAGGAAGAAAGATAGGCACTCACTATCCATGTGATTTACAGCCTCCGAAACCTGCGGGAGTGTCAGCTATGACTTGGTTCAAACTGAAAAGCTGTGAATATTGAAAGACATAAAATACAATACAATTAGGTGTTGTGGTCTTCTTGTGATGATGTTGTTATTATTATGTGCCATAGAGATGCTTTATAGCAATCCTATATAAGTCTAACCCTGGCCCTTTCCTGAGCCAGTCTCATTGTCCCCGACACACCTACCCCCATTACCCTTGTTATTGTGAAAATCTATCTCATCTGGGGTCTTCCTCTCCTCCATAGTCCCTCCACCCTTCCAAGCATGATTTGCTTCCTCAAGGACTGGTCCTTCCTGGAAACATGCCCAAAGTATGTGTAATGGAGCTTCAAAATCCTTGCCTCCAAGAAGAAACTTGTTTTCACAAACTTGTTTTCACCTTCTCCATGACAGAGCTATTTGATAGCATGAAGAAAAAAAAGCCAATCTTCTGAGCATAGCCCAGAATCCAGTCTTAAAGTAAGCTTTGGAGCTGTGTATCAGCCCTGCCATAGACAAATAGGCAATGGAAAACTTCTCTTTTAAAGGCCAAATAAATAAATATTTTAGGCTCCTGAGTCCTATAGTTTTGTAACAACTACTTTGCTCTGCTTTTGTAGCATGAAATCAGCTGTGAACAATGAGTAATTGAATGGATGTAGCTCTGTTTCAATAAAACTTTAAAGGGGTGGGGGAGAAACCAGCAACTCAAAATGGCTTCTGGTATGATTTGTCCTATGGATATGTTTTGCCAACTTCTGATTTAGAAAGATAGATATTTTCTAATTTGAAGACAAGGCATTCTATTCAATATTGACTCTTCACCCTTAAAACACACATGGGCAAAACCCTGATTTTATTTTAATAGCTAAATTCTGACCAATGAGATATAATGGAATTTTATTAAGTGAGAAGTCTGAAAAACTAAGGGTTTTTTCTTTCAGAATTTTTTATGAAATTGTGGAATCAGAATTTCTTTAAGGAAGACTAATTTTTCACTCTTAAAATCTTGCAACTCATTGGAGAAAAACGAAGCAGATTATTATGATTAATGTCCTTAAAACCAGCTGATTGTAATATTAAACCACATGAAACTAGTTTTATAGCAACACCTAGATGGATTATATAGGTAAGATACTGCATAACATGGCCTGTGTCAGCTTGGCTAGGCCATATTATGAAAAATATTTTTTAAAGCAATTAAGTCTTTTGCTCTTTCCTCATCCTACAACCTGTAACACTGATGTGATGACTATGATAATAGGTGCTAATCATCACTGTGAGAGAAGCTTTAAATGGAAACCATGTGATGTGAAGAGATTATGGAGTTAAAAAGAAAGTTTCAAGAATCCAAACAATGAAGAAGTTGCCATTACCAAGTTAGATCATTCACCTCCATACTTCTATCAGATCAGAAAATGTATCTTATTTAAATCAAATTTTGTATTTTCTTTCATTGTACATCAAACTAATACAAAGTAGAATGATCATTAATCAAATACATGAGTAAAGTACAATCTGAAATTTTAAATTCTACCTGCTTATATTTATAATGATAACTAAGATGAGCATTATTCATTATATTAAATAATCCTTTCATAGGTTTCCTCTATTGATATATGGTGCTACTATGAAAATATATTTAATAAATAGATAGTTTTCACAAAGGTTGATTCATGGATCACAGAATTGATACATTTTTCAGAAAAAGAAAAAAATATCCCATAAGAGAATATTGACTCATTCTGGAAGACCAGGCCACACCTGGTTCTAGGAAGATGACAAGCACTCATTTCGAACCCCAGATTCTCTTCCCTGTTCAGCTGAGACTCCGACTGCTCAGGCTCCAGCTGCTCGTCCCTTCCTTCTTTGTCGCCCTCAGGGCAAGGTCAGTATGTACAGCCAAAAGCTCAGGAGTCCAGCTAATGCCCTCTACCTCCGACCAACAACATCCCTTTCGAGTTTGGGTTTTATTAATCTACTTTATTCATTTACAAAGTGTATGAGAAAAACCGGCAACAATAGCTTTAATTAAAAAAAAAAAGAGTAAACAAAAAAGAATACAAAGAAATGCACGGGATAAGGCCAGGAAGGGGATTTAGCACAGAACTTTCCTAGCCCACAAAGAGATAAGTTACAGTCTCCCATACATAATTACCACCTAGAAATCTCCTTTAGCATCTATCATCTAATCCCTTTGTTTGCCTCCCATATGGTCATGACATACTAAATCACATCTATAGGATTTAGTCAGCATCTGGCCCCAAGGTACTCCAGTTCTCAGGAATCAAGATCAAAACCCAAAAGGAAGTCTCAAAGGTGATTCCACACATGCAATTGCCATTTGTTCAGCCTTTGGATCACTAGCAATATGCCTTGCAATATTTACAATCTGGTAAATGAGATAAAATGAATCTATAAATGAGAGAAAAAAATATACCAAAATAAAGAAAGTGGAAAGTCCGGTTTACACCAAACCAAGCAAAGCAGGAATCTAGAACCAAGTTTGTAAGAAAAACACAAATTTTAAAAAGACAGAGAAAAATGCTGAATAGTTCCTACCAAAAAGAATGAACAGTAATAAACTGTAGTATTAAGAGACTCTCAGCTCATTGCCATCAAGTCAGAACTGATTCATAGCTAACACATGAGCACGTTTTCAGAGACTGTAAATTGCTCATGATGAGATTGCCCATCTTTCTTCTTCAGAGCAACTGGTAGATTCAAACCACCTGCTTTCGGATTGGTAGCGTACAGTCCACTAGGCCACCAGAGCTTACTAAGAGATTCTAGGATATAATTGTTAAGAATATGCATTTGAAGCATTTCAGAATTCATATGATTTCTCACTTGAACATGAGCTAATAAAGTCTATTTTAGAAAAATCACTGATGGCTTAACATAATCAACATGTAGTGAGGTTCTTGATATAGAGTAAGCACCTAGAAAATGCTGACAGTGCCTATTATTATATATTAGTTGGGGCAGAGAATGAGATATTGTTACACAGACAAACAAAAGCAGGATAGCTCACATATGTCACAGTACAGAGTTACTACAACTTATCTAAGGATTCACCCTCCTATCTTATTAGTCTATCATTTTCCATTACATTTCATTACTTTTCATGAGTGCAGGTGGTTAATCTAATTTGCCTAACATCCTTCTGTTGTTGTCATTGTTTCTGTGTACCATCGAGTTGGAACCAGCCTATAGCTGACCCTCTAGTGCATTTTCAGAGGCAATTAATTGCATGGGAGGAGATTGCCTATCTTTCTCCCATGAAGCACTTGGTGGATTTGGACCACATGTCTTCAGGATTGCAGCACAGCTTCTTAAAATTAATCCACCACAGCTCTCTTACTAAAAAGTATAAGAAGAGAAAAGGTGAGTGCAAGTAATTTTCTAGTGTTAAGGAGTTTCAATCCCAACCCAAAGGCATGTGGTACCAGCTGCTCCTGCAGAGAAAGATGTGCAATCTCTTGCTGTGCCATTTACAGCCTCTGAAAACCCACGGAGGGTCGGCTATGAGCTGACTCAGAATTCAACAGAATTGTCATACAAGAGGCTAAACTCTAAAATTTTTAGAAAAAGTACAATAACTCAACAACACAAAAGGCAAGCAAGTCCATTACATAATGAACAGAGGACATGAAAGACACTTCACTTACAAAAAATTCAGATGAGGAAATTCTCAAGATCATTAGCTATTAGAAAGATGCAAATCAAAACAGTGAGCTATTGTCTCATCATAGTAACAATACCAAGGTTCAACAAGTCGAAAACAACAAATGCTGGAGAGGGTGGGAAAAGATTGTAACTTTTATATATTGCTGGTGGGAATGTAAAAATTGCACAGTCTTTATGGAAAGCTGTTTATTACTTCCTTAGAAAGTTGGGAATATAAATACCACTTGATCCAGCAATCTCACTGCTAGGAATCTATGCTAAAGAAATAAGAACTGCATCACAAACTGATACATGGACACCCATAGTTACTGCAGCATTATTTACAATTACAAAGATTCAAATAACTCCAGCGTTCACCAGTGGATGAATAGCAGAAAACAACGCAGTACATTCACACAAGGAGCACCATGTAACATTAACGAATGACAGGGATCTTTGGTAAGGAGTTGCTCTGCTCATCCAGAGATTGATCCTCTCTGGCTTTGAATCCAACTACAGCTCCTGGGGAGAAAGATAGGTTCTCTCTTCCTTGGTGATTTACAACTTCAACAACCCACTGGAGACTCAGCTATGAGTCAGTTCTGATTCGATAGCTCTGTGTGTATGAGTGTGTGTGTGTGTGCATGTGTGTGTGTGTGTGTGAGAGAGAGAGAGAGAGAGATGAAACACAACATAACATGGATAAATCTAGAGCAAAATATGCTCAACAACTTTAACCACAATAGAACAGTAATAATGTAAGACTAGTATTCTAAAAAGCTAGGGAGCTATGGTGGCTTAGTTGATAGCAAGTTCCACTACTGACCTTCATGTTTCAAGAGGTTCAAACCACTGAATGCTCCAAGGGAGAAAGATAAGCAATCTCTAGCCACTATGATTTATGGCCTAGGAAACCCAGTAGAGGGTGACTGTTAGTGAGAACCAACTCTGAGTTTGAGTTTGATTATAAAAAGCTAAGGAAAGGTTTGTTGCTGTTGTTGTGTGCTGTCAAGTCAGAACTGACTCATAGCTGACTCTCCAGTTGGCTTTCAGAAACAGTAAATCACACAGGAGGAGATTATCTATCCTTCTCCAGAGGAGATTATCTATCCTTCATCCGAGGACACACAGAATTATTCTTAGATGGCTACCAGGAATGGAAAAGGAAAGGAGTAAATATTAGTGAACAACTGGGTGAAAGGAAAGCAATATATAAAAGGGGTTGTTGTTGTTGTTGTTGTTATGTGCCGTCGAGTCGTTTGCGACTCATAGCGACTCTACGTACAACAGCCCTAAACCGTGCTCTATCCTGCGCCAATCTCATTGCCTCTGACACACCCATCCCGATTACCCCAGTTACTGAATCAATCCACATCATAGAGGGTCTTCCCCTCCTGCACTGTCCCTCCACTCTACCCAGCATGATGTCCCTCTCTAGAGACCTGTCTCTCCTTACAACATGTCCAAAGTATGTCAGACGAAGCCCCAGAATCCTTACCTCCAAGGAGCAGCCTGGTTTAATCCTCTCTACGATGAATCTGTTTGTTTTCTTGGCAGTCCATGGTACAATCAATACTCTTCTCCAGCACCACAGCTCAAAGGCGTCAATTCTCCTTCTATCCTCCCTAGGCATTGTCCAACTCTCTGATGCATAACAAGTGATTGCAAAAACCATGGCCTGTATCAGGCGGACCTTAGTCTCCAGAGAGACACTGTTGCTCTTGAGTATTTTGGAGAGGTCCCTAACCACAGACTTTCCCATCGCAATACGTTTTTTTTAATTTCCTGGCTACTGGTGCCAAGAGTGTTGGCCATGGAGCCGAGCAAACTGAAGCTGTGAACAATCTCAATCTCTTCGCCATCCATCTTGATGCTACCGATTGGTCCAGTGGTGAGAATTTTTGTCTTCTTAACATTGAGCCTCAGTCCATATTGAAGGCTGCAGTCCTTGACCCTCTGCAGTAAGTGCATGAGGTCCTCCTCAGTTTCAGTGAGCAAGGGTCATCTGCATAACGCAGATTGTTGATAGATCGTCCACCAATCCCAATGCCACGCCTCTCCTCATAGAGCCCCGCCTCTCGGATAATCTGCTCTGCATACAGGTTGAAAAGGTATGGAGACAGGACACATCCCTGACGTACACCCTTCCCAATTTTAAACCATGCAGTGTTGCCCTGCTCTGTTCTGACTACTGCCTCTTGGTCCAAGTATAGGTTTCACATTAGCACAATTAAATGTTCTGGGATTCCCATTCTTCTCAGAGTCAGCCACAGTTTGTTATGATTCACGCAGTCAAATGCCTTTGCATAATCAATGAAACACAGATAGACATTCTTCTGGTATTCTCTGCTTTCAGCTAAGATCCATCAACATCAGCTATAATATCCCTAGTACCACGACCCCTTCTAAACCCAGCCTGGACTTCTGGCAGTTCTCTGCTGATGTGCTTGCTGTTCCAGTCGTTTTTGTATAATCTTCAGTAGAATCTTGCTTGCATGTGAAATCAATGATATTGTTCTGTAGTTTCCACACTCAGTTGGGTCGCCCTTCTTTGGGATGGGAACAAATATAGACCTCTTCCAGTCAGTTGGCCAAGTGGTTGTTCTCCAGATTTCTTGACACAACTTAGTGAGCACATCCACAGCAGCATTTATTAGCGGAAATATGTCAATTGGTATACCATCTATTCCGGGGGCCTTATTTTTTGCTATTTCCTTCAAAGCAGCTTGAAATTCCGCCTTCATCACCATCGGCTCTGGCTCAAATGCTATTTCATTAAATGCTTCTGTATCTGCCAATTCCTTTCAGTACAATGACTCAGTATATTCCTTCCATCTTCTTTTGATACCTCCTGGATCATTTAACATTCTGCCAAAAGCATCCTTGATTGTAGCAACTCGAGGTTTGAATTTGCTCTTCAGTTCCTTGAGCTTAAGAAATGCTGAACGAGTTCGGCCCTTTTGATTTTCCAACTCTAGCTCCTCGCACAAACACAATATATAAAGAGAGGTTGATCAGACATTATAGTTAAATAAATCAGTTGTAATTAATGTTGTCAAACAAAATGTGTAGGAATTATTGAATGTAAAAGAAATATGATTCTCAAATATTAACTTAAGGGAAAAAGAGGAATTGTCATAGAAGTTGCAGACATCTACTGGGAACAACTTAATCAAATGGCTACACCTAGCTGCAAGGGAGTCCAGAAAACACAGTGCTAACATGGGCTAGCAATTAAAAGGTTTTATTTGCTTGTTTGTTTTGTTTTATGATAGCCATATGGGGGCCAAGACTAAATTGAAAGAGAAGAGCAATTACTGTTAGCAGCAAGTCAAGTCTGATAGTTGAGGAGCTCTGTGTACTATTACTGTACAACATAAAGGTAAATGGAGGAAGTGCCCAAGAGCCGAACTCGTTTCTGAAGAGTATCAAAGCCAAACTTAAAGCATGTTAACAGTAAAATGTCCCTTGTGTGTAACTATCCTTTCGTCTTTGGATAAAGGAAATGAGAAGCTAGGAGCAAGAATGGATAGAAAAAAAAGTTAATAATGGATAGAAAAAAAAGTTCTGCTCTAAATTTAGCCATGATGTAATATTTGAGCTAAATTGTCGTGTCCTCACCCATTTATTATGAAGAGGACTTGATTAAACAGTCAGAGGCAGCATGTGCCAGACTGTGTCTGGGGTGCCCTTTAGTGTCTGGACTAGTAAGTGTAGATTAAACCTTACTGACTCAGGGACATAAACTATTTCTGGAGTACAAGATGTGGGACAGAGAGGGTGATTGGACAGAGAATTAGAGGAACAACGATGACAGGAAAAGTCACTCAGAGCACTGAGAGTCAATACAAACTAACAAAAAGCTCTACAAACTATACACACATGCTTCTGGCATTCAAAGGAAGACAAGGATTAGGGTGGGAACTACCATAGGAAGTTACTATGAGAATATGCATGTCATAGGCAAACATTACGATAATATTTGGCTGAGCCTCACCACGTTGTTGCTGTTGTTAAGTGCTATTGATTCTATCACAACTCAGAACGACCTTATGAACTGTGGTTCTGAACCCTGCCCTATCTTGTGCCATCATGACTAACATACTTGAGCCCACTGTTACAGTGTCAAGCAATCTCATTCAGGGTTTTCTCCTTCGCTGAATGTGATGTCCTTTTCTTAGAACTGGGCTATCCTAATAATATATCTAAAGTATGTAAGATGAAGTTTCATTGTCCTTGCCTCAAGGAGCACCCTGGCCTGCACCTTTTCCAAAACATATTTGTCTGTTTGGTGATCTATGGGTTATTCAGTTCTTTTCTCCAACTCTGCAACTCAAAGGCATCAATTTTTCTTCTGTCATCCTTATTCATTATCTAACTTTCAGCTGCTACATGCTGTTACATGCTGTCAGTCAACTATGACTCACCCTATGCACAATAGCTCTAAAGCCTGCTCTATCCTGAGTCAATCTCACTGTCTCTAACACACCTCCCCTCATTACCCCAGTTACTGTGTCA
>NW_006399847.1:5343820-5345931 GCF_000299155.1 Elephantulus edwardii
ATCATGATACCAATTAGCCCAATGGTAAGAATCTTTATTTTCTTGATCTTGAGCTTTAATCCATATTGCAGACTACAGTCCTCAATCTTCTGCAGTAAACACTTCAGGCACCCCTCAGTTTAATCAAGCAATATTGTACCATCTGCACAACACAGGTTATTGATGAGTCTTCCTCCAAGCCTGATGCCACATTTCTTCTCATAAAGTCAAGCCTCTCAAATGATCTGTTCTGCATATAGATTGAAAAGGTATGGAGACAGGATTCATTCCTGATATAACTCCTTTACTGATTTTGAACCATACAGTGTTGCTTTGCTCTGTTCTGATGACTGCCTCCTGGTCCAAGTATAGGTTTCACATGAACACAATCAGGTGTTCTGGGATTCCCATTGTTCTTAAGTTTAGCCACAATTTGTTGTGATCCATACAATACAACCCAGAAATTGGAAGAATCCAATATAGCTCCAGTTAATTATCAATTTTCCTTTACCATTAAGGAGCCTCATATGTCCATTTGTTGCTTCCAACAAACTCTCCATTCCTAGGGAGTGTCCCAAATGTCATTGTCATTGCTAATGGTCTCTGTTTGTCTGTGGCTCTCGTTCTTCACAATGTATAGACTGCCTTCTCTCTGAGAGCATTTCAGTGAAGGTTCTCCTTGCAGTTGGTTAATTCTTGCTATTTCCTCAATTCAGATTCCGGTGAGTCTCAGCATGCTATTGAGAACCTTATAGTCTCAGTGCATTGTGGTTACACCTATAAAATGAATTTTTTGTGCCAAGTCACCTAATAAGCCACCAATGGAATATACTAGGCTTATTCTGACCCCATTGACTGTAAAATGGGAGGTTGAATCAAAAGGTGAGAACAAAGCTACTTGTGAGAAAGGGACCACTTTGAAAATCTTGAGTTTGCAAAGCATTGTGAGTGAATCTAGTATTCACATGCTTGGCTTTGTATAATAATAACTGTTAGGTAACTTTACTATACTCACTTGAAATAACAGGATATTCAAGAAAATCCTGGTGGAGAGAGACTTAATGTAAGTCTAAAGAAGTATATCCCCACAGAAGACAGAAACAGTTATAGAAATCCTCAGACTTTCCCATTTACTGATAAGCACTTGATTTATTTGCATATAATGAATATTTAGCTCTATCTTGTAGATGGCCTATCGATGCAATTGTCCTCTAACCTAATTAGCCTTTGCAAAATCATTTCCATATTTCACAAGAGATGATGAATCAATTTAGTCAGCTTTAAACACTTAAATGCCTGACATCAATACATTGAAGCAAAGAATGTGATGTAAATTTAATTTGTCTTCAGTATTATCTCTCCTCCTACTCTCCATTCAAGTATGGTGATCACCATGCTTCCCTGTGGCTGTCAAGCCCCCAGGCTATGAAGTTCCAGCTTTCCACAAATGGCCTAGTACCCATATCGTTCTTATTTCCCTTTAGAACTTACTGTTTATTATCCCATTCTCAACTATATAGGGAGAGGTGTCTAAGAAAATTTATTCCTATGTAGTTATGCTTTGATGCTGAACCTTGTGCCATTGGGCTCTCAGATGCAATAATGACTGCCCATGGTGGACAGTGTTTAGGGGAGCTCCCAGTTTAAGGCAGGTTTGGAAGCAGGAGTGGCATCCACTTCCTAAACCACATGTCTCTGGAAACTCTATGAACTTGGAGAAAGTTACAGAAAGGCTTCAGGTATTTTTGTTCATAGGGTCACTATGAGTCATATGCAACTTGATGGCAATCAACAACAACATGTAGTTATTTATTGGTCTTAATTCTTATTTATATCTATTAAAATTGTGCTTCTAATAACTACAGGAAGATCTTCCTAAAATACATACATAGATATTTTCCCCCTTTGGGCAGATGCTAAATTATCCAGGAAGCATTAAAAGAAGATGGAAGGACACATCCAAAACCTTCTCCAATAGAGTAAAAAGGGAAGCCACAGACTGGGGAAAAAATATTTGGTAATGGCATGTCAGATAAGGGACTTATATCCAGAATTTATAAAATACTTGAACACCACAATAAGATAAAGGTAAATAATCCAATAGAAAAATGGGCACAGGATATGAACAGACA
>NW_006399847.1:5347293-5352363 GCF_000299155.1 Elephantulus edwardii
CAGAGGAATGTCTATCTGTGCTTCATTGACTATGCAAAGACTTTCAACTGTGTAGATTACAACAAGATGTGGCTGACTCTGAGAAGAATGGGAAACCCAGAACATTTGATTGTGCTTATGTGAAACCTATCCTTGAACCAAGAGGCAATCGTCAGAAAAGAGCAAGGAGATACTGCATGGTTCAAAATCGGGAAGGGTATCCTCCAGGGATGTATTATATCTCTGTACCTTTTTAATCTGTATGCAGAACAGATCATCCAGGAATCTGGGCTGTATGAGGAGGAGGAATTGGTGGAAGATTCATCAACAACCTACGTTATGCAGATGACACAACCCTCCTTATTGAAATTGAGGAGAACCTGAAGCACTTGCTGCTGAAAGTCAATATGGATTGAAGCTCAGCATTGAGAAAACAAAGATTCTCACCACTGGACCAATTAGCAGCACCATTATGGATGGTGAAGACTCTTGGTACCAGCAGCCAGGAAATCAAGAGATGAATTGCATTGGGAAAGTTGGCTGTCAAGGACCTCTCCAGAGTACTGAAGAGCAATGACGTCAGGCTGGAGACTAAGGTGCACCTGATCTGGGCCATAGTCTTGCTAATTGTGTGCTATTGGAGAGCTGGACAGTGACTAGGGGTGATAGAAAGAGAATTGATGCCTTTGAGCTGTAGTGATGGAGAGGAGTGTTGAATATACCATGGACTGCTAGGAGAACAAACAGGTTTGTCCTGGAGCAGGTGAAACCGGGCTGCTCCTTGGAGTCAAGGATTCTGAAGTTTCATCTGACATATTTTGGGCATGTGCCAAGGGGGACCAGTCCTTGGAGAGGGACAACATGTCTGGGAGAGTAAAAGGGACAGTGCAGGAAAGGAAGACCCTTGATGAGATGGATCGATTCAGTGATTAGGGTAATGAAAGTATGTATGTCAAAAACAGTGAGGCTGGCACAGGATAGAGCATGATTTAGAGCTCTTGTACATAGGGCCGCTATGAGTCACAAGCAATCAACAGCACATAACAAAGTTTAAGTACAGTTTGTGCCAACTGTATTATTTAATAAAGTAGGTTAAGACTGCTTGAAAATGTTATTGTTGTTGTTAGGTGCTATTGAGTATACAATGATTCAAAGTAACCCTGTCTGTGAAGGAAGAACAGACTTACACCATCCTCACAATCTCTGCCATGTTCAAACCCATTGTTGAAGTCACTGTATCAGTCCCTATCATTGAAGGTTTTTTCCTCTTTTGCCATCCCTTTAGTTTTTCCAGCATCATGTCTTTTGTCAAGGACTAATCCCTTCTCTTTGGAAGCAGGAGTGGCATCCACTTCCTAAACAGCATGCTTCTGAAAATTTTATGAACTTTGATAAATGCCAATAGTTATAGAAAGGCTTCAGACCTTTTGTTCATAGAGTCGCTATGAGCCATGCTCGACTCAACAGCAGTCAACAACAACAGGTTTTGAAAAGGGTCATTGTTTCCATTTCAAGGTGGCATCCAACCAGTGGATTTTCATAGGTCTCACAGAACAGTATCTTTCTCTGGTCTTCCCATGATTTGGAGAAGTCCCTGTTAGAACATGAAAGGACTCCCTCACTATGACCTGTCCACCCTGGCATACAGTGTTGCTGATGTTAACTATTTAGTGTACGCTTTATTTTTCATTATCACTGTTTAAATGGAGGCCTAGAGGGTAAGGACTGGCAATGTCAACACATAGGTTCAAATACACAAGCTCCTTCAAGGGAAAGCTGGGAAATCTCCTCCTATGTGATGTACAATCTCTGAAAACCTGTTAGAAAGTGAGTCAGTTTGGACTGACTCAACAGCACCTAACAGCAACAATCATTGCTTTAGATGGAGAAAGGCATCAATCAGAAACTGTCACATGGAACACACAGGACAAGAACTAATTCTCTCTCCCCCTATTAATGGGATGGGCATCTTCTTTTCAATCCTCTTACTTTAGGAATTTTCCACAGAAGACCAAGTGTTGGATGGCACTTTTCTTTGCCAACTGTTCCTGGAGCCACCCTGCTGCCTTGCTTCCCCATCAAGCAACCTATAGTTGTGTGGCTTTTCACAGATAGGATAGTGCTAGAAAGCAACAACCTCTGAATGTCCTGCTTATTGCTAACCTCATCCAACTCTGCTACGTCTCCTCCCACCGTCACCAAATCACAAACAGTATTTCAGTGCATCCACAGGTGCTTTTCAGATGCAAAAGAAAGACAAGTATATGGCACTGAAGAACACTCTAGGTCACTTGTGAGTTACGTTTCACCATTCATCCCACAACCCCCACAGAATGCAGTATAAACCATTACAAATCACCATTACCTTTGCCCACAATGTGAAGGTACATATTTTCAGAATACAGCAGACTATTCTTGTAAACTACAGGTCTTACAACCTATTCTAGTTATGACAAACCACGTACAACTCTGTTGGTAAGTTTTGTGGGTTCCCCCCCTTCTACTTACTAATACTACAAGCATATGGAAGAAGCAGGTAGAGAAAAGCCACCTCACAAATGACACTGAGTATACTATTTGTGAAGAGAGCAAAAGTCATTACAAAGAGAGAGGAGAAAGAAAAAAATAAAAATGAGTGTCAGAAGAGACTAAAAACTGCACCAGAGCATCGAGAAACCAAAACAAAGGAAAGAGATAGTGGAAAAAAAGAGCTGAACAGAAGATTTCAAAGGCAGTTTGAAACAAAACAAAACAAAAGTACTATAACATCATATGCAGAAAGCTAGAGTTGGAGAATAAAAAGAGAAGAACTTACTCAACATTTCTCAAACTGAAAGAACTGAAAAACAAATTTAAGCCTCAAGTTGAAATACTAAGAGGTGCTATGCGTAAAATCTTGGATGATTCAGACAGCATTAAAACATTAAAATTAGACAGGAAAACATAGAGTCACTGAACCAAAAAGAACTGGTAGATACTGAAATATTACAGAAAATATCAAATGATCAAGAGCCAATTGTAATAAAGGAAGAAGCTCAAACTACTGTTGTGTGAACAGAGCAAGAGAGCACTACATGGTTTTAAATCAGGAAAGATGGGCATCAAGGTTGTATCTTCTCTCCATATCTATTCAATATGTATGCTAAACAAATAATTTGAGAAGCTCGTCTCTCACATTAGAATGTGGCATCAGGATCAGAAGAAGACTCATCAGCAATGTGCATTATGCACATGATACAACTTTGCTTTGTGAAAATGAGAACTTGAAACTCTTACTACAGGAGATTACAGCAATGTGGATTAAATTTCAACATCAAGAAAGCAAAATTCTCACCAGTAGATCAATAGACAACATAAGGATACATGGAATAAAGATTGAAACTGTCAATGAGTTAATCTTACTTGGATCCACAATCAACAAACTTGATACCAGCAGTTGGGAGATTAGTAGAAGTATTACATTGGGATGTCTGCAGTCCTGGACCTCTCCAAATTTTTGAGGAGTAGTGATGTCAGTTTCAAGACTGAGGTGCGCCTGACTCAAGCCATGGTCTTTTCAATCACCATCTGACAGCTGGACAATGAATAAAGATGAAAGAAGAAGAATTGATGCCACTGAACACAGTATTTGCGAAGAGTACTGAATGGACTGCGAAAAAACCAAATATGTCTTAGAGCAAGTACAGCTTGAATGCTCTTTGAAAGCAAAGATGGCAAAGCTTTTTGTCTCACATATTTTGGGCATGTTGGTAAGAGAGGCTGTTACTTGAAGAGGGGGATCATGTTTGGAAAAGTCGAAGGTTAGTGAAATAGAGAAAGACCCTCAATCGGATGGATTGACAATGAAAACCTGAAAACACAACAATAGTCCTATTCCGTTATATATTCAGTCACTGTGACTGACAACACAGCAGTTATACGTATAGTCTAATGTATATGTATGTGACTATACACACATATAGTAGTATGGAGAATAAAATAAGTCATTAGGACAAAGTGTTTCATTTATACATTCATTAATTTATTAAGAATTACAGAGTATTTACTATATACAAAACTCTTGGTTGGGTATTGGAGTTTAAAGAGTACATTGCCAAACAAATAATCAAATGTGTTTATAAATTGTGAGCATGGGAAAAGTGACATGGGAAAATCAGGTAGTCTCGTTTCTTCAGGGTGACTGGTGAGTTCAAACTGGCTGGCCTTTCAGTTAGCAATCTAGTCCTCTATCATTGCAACAAGAAACTGCAGCAACAATTAGAGAGGTATAGTAATTGAGAATGTGTGATATATCTGAATATAAACATATGCATCAGAGAGCTGGCCAATGAATAAGAATGGCAGAAGAATTGATGCCTTTGAGTTGTGGTGCTGGAGAATAGTCTCTAATATACCATGGACTGCCAAGAAAGCAAATCGGTCTGTCCCGGAGAGGGTGAAACAAAGTTTCTCCTTGGAGGCTAGGATTTTGAAGATCCACCTCACATATTTGGGGTGTGTTGCCAGGAGAGACCAGTCCTTGGAGAAGGGTATCATGCTCAGAGGGTGGAGGGACAGCACAGGAGAGGAAGACTTCAGATGAGATGGATTGTACAGTATCTAGGGCAATGGGGATTGGTGAGTTGGAATTAGTGAGACTGTGGCTCAGGACAGGGAAGGGTTCAGAGCTGCTGCACATAGGGTAGCAGGCAACCTAACAATAACAGCACATAACAGCAAAAACATACTATATTTGGTGTTATTTTATTTTTTTTTCATTTAAGCCTCTTGTTTAGAGTCAACAAGACCTTGGGGAGGGCCTCTGCCTTTAAAGTTGGTTGTTATTATACTTGGAAAGAACATTCTTCTAAGTGGTACAACACTCTTCTGTCAATATGCTGTACTGAGGCAACCTAGAGTTGCTGTGATGCTGAACCTTGTGTTTGGTGGACCTCCCAGCTTGAGACAGGTTTAGAAACAGGAGTGGCATCCACTCCTAGACAACATACCTCTAGAAACTCTATGAACTCTGATAAATGACAATAGTTATAAAAAGGCTTCAGGCCTTTTGTTTCATAGGACCACTATGAGTCATGCTCAGCTTGACAGCAA
>NW_006399847.1:5353856-5365526 GCF_000299155.1 Elephantulus edwardii
ATGCACCTTCAACCAGAGCCAAAGAGGAGCAAAGACATATCAACTGTTGCAGTCAGAAATGAATTGAACATGTAACCAAGATGTATTAATAGTAATGGTTACCTGGAATGCAAAAGTTGGGAATGAGGAAGAAGAATCAGTAGTTGGGAAATATGGACTTGGTGACAGAAATGAGACTGAGGATAGAATTATGGATTTCTGTAAAATCAATAATTTATTCATAGCAAATACCTTTAATAAGAAATATAAATACACCTTATGGTCAATTACATTCGTGGAAGGAATTGATGTAGAAGTTCACCATCAGCAGTGAAAACTAGACCAGGTGCTGATTGTGGAGCTGCTTGTATGCAAGTTTAAATTAAATTAAATCAAATCAAAGTGAACCAAAGTTTAATCCTGATTCTATCAATGAATTAAAAATCAACTTAAGAATAGGTTTGAGGCCCTGAACACTAATGAATGTAGACCAGATGAGCATTGGGAAGACATCAAGAGTATCATTCATGAAGAATGCAAAAAGTCATTACAAAGAAGAAGAAAAGACAAAAATGGATGTCAGAAGAGACCCTGAATGTTGCACTGGAGTGCCAAGAAGCCAAAGCAAAGGCAAGAAATCAAGAAGGTAAGGAGCCAAATAGAAGATCTCAAAGGGCTTCTCGGGAAGACAAGGCAATGAACAAGGAACTGGAGTTGGAAAATCAAAAAGGCTAAACTCACTCAGCATTTCTTAAGATGAAGGAGCTAAAGAACAAATACAAGCCATGAGTTGCAATGCTTAAGGATATCTATCATCCTTAGTCCTTGTCTGGCTTTCTGATGCATAGAACATCTAATATATAAAAAATTTTTCCTATATTATATATATTTCCCTGTATTATATGTGTTTCCCTATATAATATACATTTCCCCATATTTATTTCTATATACAATATATTTCCCCTGTATTTTATATACATATAGTTTTCCAAAGCATGGAGAGAGACTGCCCATTTTCCTTCCACCATGGAGGTGCTAGAGAGTTTGAGCTGCCAAAAGATACCACCTTTGTATTAGCAGCACAACTCTCTGTGTAGTGTGTGTGTATATATAAATTCACACAATATGAGAATGCATGGCACTGACACTGTAATGCTGTAGGGACAACTGCTGGTGCATAATTGGGAACAATGCATTTTTATTAAGCCAGTTGTTCTGGAGCAGGTTCTGATTCATATAGATATCAAAGCCCAAAGTCGTCAGTGGCTGATCTTTTCAAGGTAGGTTGTCAAACTTGTCTTCGGAAGCACTGAGCCCCTGAACCATTTCCTACCCAGGGACTCTGACTGTTTCATGCTCTATATGAGACACCAGACCAGGTGTATGCCATATCTGCATTTGATCCATGTAGTCACCAAGCTTTTAGAAGAAAGCAGAAGAGTATCTCTGTGATCTTACAATACGATTTCTTCAATAAGGCCCCCAAAAATGGGAAGGAAAACAATAAATTGAGCTACATTAAAACTAAGTGGTTTCTGCCATGGAAACAGAACATGGAAAAGGGCTTTTCACTTGAGGAAGGCTGAGGGAAGGCTTGTGAATGTGTCACTTTAGAAATACTTTATGTACCTCAAACAGCTGGATAATGTGTCTGGTATTCTGAGTACTTGTGTGACAAATGTAATCTAATTAAAAAGACCAGGCTAGGAGTTAAAGGAGATCAAGATCAGCCTTGCCTAACAGCTGTCCTGATTGCAACATAGATTTCTGCAAGACTTAGCTCCAAGTAACACTTTCCCCAAGTCTGGAGTGACAGGTCCTTCCTCTCTGGGCTGCAGAAGTAAAGCAGATGCTGCAAACTTGTTTAGCTCCATTATCTCTAGCTTCATTGCACCTCTTCTCAGCATAAGTCCAGACAGGAGAGGAAGGACAGAGCAAAGCTGTGGTGCACCAGCCTTGGGAGTCAGGTATTTAGAACAGAGAAATCAAGTCCACATAAGCAGGTGCCCTGAGACCCAAATCAACTCAAGTATTGCCCTAGATTCTTGTATTCCCCCCTCACAGGCAACTGTCGGTCCACATTTCTCCCAGTTTTTCTGCCTCTGTTGCCCCTGGGTAGTGGCATATATGGTTCCTTCAGACTGGCAGATACCAGAGGAGTAATTGGGCAGGTTGTTCATGACAATTTCCTAAATAGCAAGTGTGTGGCGTGTGTGTGTGTGTGTGTGTGTGTGTGTGTGTGTGTGTGAATATCAGTGTGTGTCTCAGAAATCCAATGTAAGGTCAGCTATGAGTTGATTCTGAATTGAAATGGCAATGAGTTCTGAGCTTTGAGTGGAGAAACTAGCACAAAGATGTTACTTTCTAGCCACAAATTTCTTTGCTAGGACATTTATAGATTCATCCTTCCCAGAGTTCTGTAGTGGCTGAAAATACAGCACAGCACTTTCCTGCCCTCATTCAGATGAAAATTACTTGACCGCATTATCAGATATCTTAAATATTTCACGAAAGGTCTTGAATTCCCAGACAGAATCAGTCACATGCTTTCCTTTCCTTCCCACCACATGGACATGGGCACTAGAAAGAGAAATGAATAGTAGCTCCCTGAGTGATTTTAAAGGAAGCCTTTGAAAATAAACAAACACCCCTCTCTCTCCTAATGTCTGTCCTAAAGGATTTGGCACAATCTTTACAATCATCACTTTTCTGCTATAGAAAATATAAAATTCCCTGCTATGATAAGTTATCAGAAAGGACCAGCTTAGAATTCAACTAAAGAATCTCTCAAAAGTAATTCTTAGTCCCTAGAGAAACCAAGTACCCAGGTAGAGTCTCAGGGGGTTAACCAGAGGAAGAAGATATTCTGACATGAGGTAGAATCTTCTGTTCTCCTTGAAGGAGCCACTCCTACCCTTTTGAAGATGATTTCTTTTTAATGTCAAAATATTTCACATATACCCTCATGACGCAGTGACAAAAAAAAGAGCCTATGATAGAGTCAAGGCTGCTTTGAGCTGTATTTTATTAATGACTGCAGCCTCCACTTACACTTGAAAAATTAACCACCGTGTGTGCCAATTTAGCAAACCTGTGGTGTTCAGTCGCTGTGAAGGTATTTGCATATGATTCACAATTACAACCAGATCATTTTAGTTAAAGTGCATTACCCTTCATAATACGGGCAGGCTTTATCTCCTCAATTGTAAGTTTTTAAAGCAAAAACAGGTTTCTAGAGTGAAGGAAGACATTCTTCCTCAAGACTGCAACAAAAAATGACAGTTGACCAGCCTGCTTGAAGTATTCTGGACTAAAGTCACAACATCAAGCTTACTTGAATCTTTTGTCTGCCATATTAGCTTTTGGACATGCCAGACCCTATGAACCAATTCCTTAAAAAATGTGTGTGTGTGTGTGTGTGTGTGTGTGTGAGAGAGAGAGAGAGAGAGAGAGAGACAGAGAGAGCGCGCGAGAGAGAGATGGGGTGGGGAGAGATCTCCCAAACCTTCCACCATCTTGTCAATTCTGACGAAAGCAAACCCTGGTGCTACGGGCAGAATCATGGGATTTTCTTGGCTGTCTTTTTTTAAAAAAAATACTAGTTTATTTACAAAATTCAAATACATTGTTTTCGAGAACAGATTCTTCCAATTTCACTTGGCTGTCTTTTTTACAGAAGCAGATCTTCAGACCTTACTTCTGCAACACAGCTAAGTGGGGTTAAATTACCATTTAGTTTGCAGTCAAGCACCAACTACTGTAGAACTGTATCACTCTATAGAAAAGTCCTTGGATGGCACAAAGAGAAGAGTTAAGCATTCCACGACTAGCCACAAGGTTTATGGTTCAAATCTATCCAAAAGTATCTTGGAAGAAAGTCCTGGCAGCCTGCCTTCCCAATGGTTTTTCAAAGAACTTGAAGAACATATGGATCACAGTTCTATCTGATGCACATGAAAGAGCTGGACAATCAGTAAGGAAAACTGGAGAAAAATCAATACCTTTGAAGAGTGGTTTTAACAAAGATATAATTCAATTTGAACACACCAAAAGAACAAACAAGTCTGTTTTGGAGGAAAGGGAACCAGATTGTTCCTTCAAGGCAAGAATAGTAAGACGTTTGTTGTATTTTTCATGTACTTTGAGCATGAAGTCAGAAGGAGTACTTGGAAAGGAGCATCATACTTGGAAAAATAGAGGGTCAACAAAATAAAGGATAACTGTTAAGGATAAGAGTTGACACAGTGACTGCAACAATGGGCTTGGGCATGTGGAGACTGTGAGAGTGGCATAAGATCACACAGGTTTTAGATCTGTTAGACTTTGAGTGTGGCCCTTGTTCAAAACGGAACAGATTCAATTTGGCCTCCTGTTTTAAAAGGCATTTGGTCGCCAGTCTGGTGATGCTGCTTTGAATTTTTTTCGGTCAAACATTCTTCTAAGTAATATAGCAATGGTCTGGCAATTTGCTGTACTAAGGTAGGTTGTGGTTTCTGTGATGCTAAACACTGTGACATTGATGTGTCAAATGTGGTAATGGTTATCCATGGTGGACAGTGCTTTGTGGATCTCCCGAATTAAAGCAGGCTAAAGCAGAAGTGGCATCCACTTCCAAAATTGCTTGCCTCAAGAAATTCTATGAACTCAAAGAAAAGATTAACGTTTTTCATGTTCAAGACTTTCATTCATAGAGTCGCTATGAGTCATCTATGACTCGACAGTACTTAACAACAACAACAACAACTGAGAATCAGAGTCAGTTTGACAGCTCCTACCAACATCCGCTGGACCAATAAGCAACATCATGATCTTGTTGTTAGGTGCTGTCAAGTTGAGTACAACCCATAGCAACACTATAAACAGCTGACCTGAACCTTGCCCTTTCCTGCCTCATCATCTCTGACACACTAGAGCCCATTGGTTAAGTCACAATGTCAGTCCATCTCAATGGGGGTCTTCGTCTCCTTCACTGATCCTCCATCTTTCCAAACATGATTTCTCTCTCCCAGAAATAGCCTCACCTAGCTACATGCCCAAAGTACGGAAGATGAAACTATGCCATCTTTGCCTCCAAGGAGTACCCTGGCTGCACTTTTTCCAAGACATATCTGTTTGTTCTTTAGTCAGTCAATGGGATATTCAGTGCTCCTCTACAGCATAACAAGCAAAATCATCGATTCTTCTGTCATTTTTATTCATTGCCCAGCTCTCTGATGTGTAGCTGGTGAGTGCATGGACTGAATCAGGTGCACCTTAGACTTCAAGCTGATATCATTGCTCTTCAGCATTTTGGAAAAGTCACTGACAACTGACTTGTCCAATTAAATTCATCTCCTAATTCTCTAACTGCTGCTACCAAAGACACTGATTGTTGATCTAAACAAGTTGAAATCATTGTCAACATTAATCTTTTCTCCATCTATCATAACGTTGACTGCTGGTCCTATGATAAAGACCTTTATTTTCTTGATGTTGAGATGTTATCCACACTGAACGCTATAGTCCTCGATCTTCTGTGGCAAGTATATCTTATTGTCCTCACCTTCCACAAACAAAGTTACGTCATCTACATAACATAGGTTTTTGATGAGTTTCTATCCAGTCCTGATGCCATGTTCTCCTTCATAAAGTTCAGCTTTATGAATTGTTTGTTCAGTGTACAGATTGAATAGGTATGGTTAAAGAATACAACCCTGATTCATGCCCTTCTTGATTTTAACTCACACAGTGTTCACTTGCTCTGTTCAGATAACAGCTTTTTGGTCTAGGTATAGATTCTATATGAGCACAAGTCAGTGTTCTGGGATTCCCATTCTTCTCAATGTTAGCCATAATTTGTTATGGTCCACCCAGTCAAATGCCTTTCCATAGTCAATAAAACACAAATGGACATTTTCCTGATGTTCTTTGGTTTCAACCAGTATCCATGTAACATCAGCAATGATATCCATGGTTTGATGGCCTCTGTGCAAGCCACTATTTGAGGATTTTCAACAATATTTTGCTTAATGATGTTCGATAATTTCTACATCCTGTTGGATCATCTTTCTTGAGAACAGGGACAAATATGAATCTCTTCAAGTCAGTTGGCCAGGCAGCTGCCTTCCAAATTTCCTGGAATAAACTTCTGAGCACATCCAGGGCTGCATCTGTTAGTTGAAGCATGTCAACTGATATTCTATTGATTCCGGGGCCTTATTTTTATGGCAGTGCTTTCAGTGCAGCTTCAACTTCCTCCTTTATCACTATTGGTTCTTGTTCATATGATGGTGGTGGTTGATGTTAGGTGCCATCAAGTCAAATATGAATCATAGTGACCCTATGAACAAAAGATCTGAACCCTATTCTATCCTGCTCCATCTCGATATAAGAGCCCATTGTGACAGTTACCATGTCAAATCACCCAAGTTGAAGGTCTTCTTCTTCTTTGCCAACACTTCACCCTTCCCAGAATCATGTCCTCCAAGGAAAGCCCTTCCTAGCAAAATGCCCAAAGTATGTGAGGTGAAGCCTCATCATTCATTCCTCCAAAGAGCACTCTGGCTGCACCCTCTCTAAGATGTAATTGTTCTTTTGACAGTCCATGGGGTGTTCAGTGTTTTTCTCCATTACAGCTCAAAGCTCTCAATTCTTTTCCTGTCATTCTTATTTATTGTCTAGCTCTCAGACGCATAGCAAGTAATCAGAAAGACGATAGCCTGAATTAGATGCACCTTAGTCCTCAAACTGACATCATTACTCTCCAATAATTTGGAGAGGTTCCTAACCTCACATTTTTCCAGTGCAATATGTTTCCATATTTCCCAAATGCTGGTACCAATTAATGGTCTGTTCCACAATTGGCACCTGGTCTGGTTTTTTTCCTAATTATTTTTTATTTTATGTTGGTTGTGTACACAATTCATACACATTGTGTTTCAACTTTCCTTCATTCACATTATATTTCATACAATTATTCCCATACATTGTGTTTTATAAAATTAATCACCATTAAACTATTCCCACCATTCTGGTTTTAACTGCAGATATTGAGCTTATCTAATAATTCTTTCTGAAAATATTGTCAACCTGTGCAATCCATACCAAGAGGTCTATGTGTAAAGTCTCAGTTCATGTTTTAAAAAAAGGTATGTGCTATGAATAAATCATTGAACACACAAAATCCGATCTTTCAAACTCTAGCCTCATTTCTTTCACCACGACCATACTTTCTGACTACTTTTCTCATTGTTTCCAACTTTTGTGTTTCAGTCACCAGTAATTATTAATATACCTTGATTGCATGGTTGGTAAAATTTGGACTGCAAAAACCGGTAGAAACCCTCAACCTCCACTTTGACATTAGTTTTTGCATATATTCAAATAATAATCATATTAACAGGTCTTCCTACTGTGTGTATGCATATTATCTTATTACTCACAGCATTGTACTTAAGGATGGATCTTCAAACTACCTTTTTAACTATGAAAGCAAAATCATTTTTTTCTGGTTTTTATTCCCAACATAGTAGATCATTGTCTGATTCAAAGTGGTCTATGCTTCATCCTACGCCAGGGATGCATCCTATCTCCATACCTTTTCAACCTATATGCAGAACAGATTATCTAGGAGGCTGGGCTCTATGAGGAGAAATGTGGGATCAAGATTGGTGAATGACTTATCAACAATCTGTGTTATGCAGATGACACAACCCTGCTTGCTGAAACTGAAGAGGACCTGAAGCACCTGCTGCAGAGGGTCAAGGACTGCAGCCTACAATATGGATTGAGGCTCAATGTCAAGAAGACAAAGATGCTCTCTCACCACTGGACCAATTGGCAACATCAGGATGGATGGTGAAGAGATTGAGATTGTTCACAGCTTTAGTTTGCTTGGCTCCACAGTCAACACTCTTGGCACCAGTAGCCAGGAAATTAAAAGGTGCATTGCCATGGGAAAGTCGGCTGTTAGGGACCTCTCCAAAGTGCTGAAGAGCAATGGTGTCTCTCTGGAGACTAAGGTGCATCTGATACAGGCTATGGTCTTCGCAATCACTTGTTATGCATCAGAGACTTGGACAATTACTAGGGAGGATAGAAGGAGAATTGATGCCTTTGAGCTGTGGTGCTGGAGAAGAGTATTGAATATGGACTGCAAGGAGAACAAACAGGTTCATCTTGCAAAGGGTTAAACCGGGCTCCTTGGAGGCAAGGATTCTGAGGCTTTGTGTAACATACTTTGGACATGTTGTGAGGAGAGACCATTCCTTGGAGAAGGACGTCATGCTTGGGAGGGTGGAGGGACGGCACAAGAGGGGAAGGCCCTCTGTGAGGTGGATTGATTCAGTGACTGGGATAATCGGGATGGGAGTGTTGGAGACAGTGCAATTGGCACAGAACAGAGCAGAGTTTAGGGCTGTTGTACATAGGGTCGCTATGAGTTGAAAGCGACTCGATGGCACATAACAACAACAACATGGTTCATCTCAGTTAACTGATGCCTAGAATGTTGATCTTCATGTGCTGCATTTCATTTTCTAAAGCTTCCTTTTTTCCTACTTTAATACTTCATGATAGGTGCAAAAAGGATTGAAATTGTCAACGATTTCACTTGCTTGGATACACATCAACATCCTTGATGAGTAACATTTCTATGATGTGTAACAGCAGTCGGTGATCAAGAGATATATTGCATTGGCAAAATTCACTGTCAGAGGCTTCTACAAATTACTTAGGAGCAATTATGTCAGTTTGAAGATTAAGGTATGCATGGTCTTTTCAATCACTTGCTAAGCATCTGCAAGGTGGAAAATGAAAAAGGGTGTTAGAAAAAGAATTTATGCTTTTGCATTGTGCTGTTGGAGACCAGCATTGAATATCACATGGACTGCCAAAAGAACAGATATATTTTAGAAGGAATGCAACCAGTGTGCTTCTTGAAAGCAGGAATGGCAAAACTTTGTCTCTCATGTCTTGGGTATATTATTAGAAGAGGTTGTTCCTGGAAGGGACATCATACTTGGAAAAATGGAAGGTCAGCAAAAGAGGAAGATCCTCAATGAGGTGGATTGATACGGTGTCTTCAGCAATGAGCTCAAGTGTGTCAGAGATGGTGTGGATGGCACAGAATAGGACAGGATCTAAATCTGTTGATCATAGGGTTATGTGAGTTGTACTCGACATGACAGCATTTAACAACAACAATAACAACATGTTTTGATGGAAGCAGTGGTAGTTCAGTGGAATTCTTCCCTTCCATGTAGAAGGAGCCTGGGACTCAATTCTTGGCCAATGTTGTTCATGTATAATCACTCTCTACCCATGAGTGGAAGCTTGTACATTACTATGATGCTGAACAGATATTAACAGAGCTTCCAAACTGAGAAGAACCAGGAATAAAGGTCTGATGATATATTTTTAAAGTCAGCCTGTAAAACACTGTGGATCACAATTGTCCGGTCTACAATGATCATGCAAATGGGGCAGGACCAGGACGCGCTTCATTCATCCTGTTGTGTGTGGTTTTGCCAGAAGTCAGACATCAACTCACTGGCACCTGACAACGACAATGTTGTTATGTGCCTTTGAGTCACTTGCGACGCACAGCAAACCTGTGTACAACAGCCCTAAACCCTGTTCTATCTTGTGCCAACCTTATTGTCTCTGACACCTACACCCATTACCCTAGTCACTTCCTCTCCTGTGCCTCTCTCCACTCTCCCCAGCATGATATCCCCCCAAGGACTGATCTTGCCTTGCAAATCCCCAAAGTATGCCAGAGGAAGTTTCAGAATCCTTGCCTCCAAGGAGCAGTCCAGTTTCACCCTTTCAAGGACAAACCTGTTTGTTCTCCTAGCTGTTGTTGTTGTTATGTGCCGTCGAGTAGCTTGCGACTCATAGCGATCCTATGTACAACAGCCCTAAACTCTGCTCTGTCCTGTGCCAATCGCACTGTCTCTGACATTCCCATCCCAAATATCTCAGTTACTGAATCAATCACCTCATAGAGGGCCTTCCCCTCCTGCCCTGTCCCTCCACCCTCCCAAGCATGACGTCCTTCTCCAAGGACTGGTCTCTCCTCACAATATGTCCAAAGTATGTTAGACGGAGCCTCAGAATCCTTGCCTCCAAGGAGCCACCCAGCTTAACCCTTTCCAGGGCAAATCTGTTTGTTTTCTTAGCAGTCCATGGTATTCTCAATACTCTTCTCCAGTACCACAGCTCAAAGGCATCAATTCTCCTTCTATCCTCCTTGGTCATTGTCCAACTCTCTGATGCTTTCTGAGTCCAGGGCACAATTTGACATTTTACAGATATTGACTTGTTTAGTATTTGTACCAGCCTATGTTGTGTGCTCCAGCTACCAACCTTCAACTAGCAACCTATACCACTCAGGCTCTTTTCCCTCATGTCTTATCTCCCCACTAGAGTGTCCCTGCCCATATGAAAGACTACAGGTGTTCCAGGACCAAATGGCTCACAGTGGATGCTCAGTTCATACTTGTTGAATGAATAATGGCTGCACTAGTTTTCATTTGTATGGTTTATCCTTTCCTCCCTTCCTTCTGTTCCTATTAATTTTCTGCTCTTGGCTTTCTTTGTTATGTTTTGTTGCTTCCCTGTGGTTAAAGCCCTAGAGAAAACAGCTGAAGGGACCAGCTCTGGCCCTCCTCCTGAAAAACAGTTCAAGCTGGAGAAAAACACCAGAAAGCCTGCTTTAATTTCCAGGCCATATAGAACTAAGCCAATAACCATTTTTGAAACATAACACCAAGCGAATAACTTTCATTTCCTGTTTTCTTTATTCTCCTTCATCCTCTTTCTTCCTTTGCATCCCTACATGCCCCTGAAGAGATCCATTTCTCATCACCCTGTCTTTGGCTTCCAGTACTTTTCCAAACAAGGCAGTGTAAAGACAAATACATTCCCTTCAGTTGGATGCAGTGATGGCTGCAAAGAGTTTGTTCCTTCTAGCCAAGTCTTCATCTAGCAAACACTGCACATGAGAAATTCCCTGAAGCTGGTACACAAGGTTACACAGGGAATTAGGTCTCCACATCAGCAGCCTGGCCTGTGTTGGACACACGGAGCAGGAATCCCACCGTAAGGTGCCTGAGCAGTCCTAGACCAGCCTCAGCTCTGTCATCTTTAAATCATATAACAGTATGAACACATTTTGATGATTTTTTAAGTATAAGAGTGAGAAAATGAGTTAACATTGATCCATCTACAAATCAGGGAAATACAAAAATTCTACTTCAACTGTGAATTTCCCTTGGGCCAAATACAAATGTATGTGACTTCTCTTAGAGGCAAGAAGCTGCATTGCTATCCCAAAGGCACATGGTCTGAATCCTACACCTGTGCTGTGGGAGAAGGATGGGTAGTCTCTTCTTGTGCAAATTACTGCCTCTGAAAACCCAACCTGACTACATACAACAACAATATGTATGACTATGAGAATGTTGGTTGCTCTTACTGTGTTAAAGTTAAAAGGAGATGGCTACAAAAGAAGGGGAAGAAAGAAAATGAAAGACTTTTATGTTTCTATTTGGGTTGTATTGTTTTTTCAGTGATCTATCCAAACACAAAAAAGAAGGCTGAAGGGAATAAACCTAGACTTTATGGAAGTATTAGAGGTCAATGACAGTAGGATGATGTCCTGTGTTTCATTTCAACTTGTGTCTCAGGGAGCCTTGTCTGCCAGGAGGT
>NW_006399847.1:5365626-5377305 GCF_000299155.1 Elephantulus edwardii
TCAGAATAAATCAAAGCAATTAATATGGACGTATCTGATTGAACTGACAAAGTGCTTTATATGTTCCCATCAGGCAAAATTAAAAACAAGTATCAATGGAATAAGGTTTATTATAACCAGCTTTATCAGTCCAACAGACTATTGAAACCATGGACCTCAGTCCCCATGACCCTGAGACCAGCATAACTAGATGTCCAGCTAGTGAGGAGCTGCCACTGCTGACCATTCTCAAAGGGATCATAGTAGAAAGTGCCAGAAAGACTGGGGGAGGGACCTCAAGATAAATAATGCCAAAGCCTGCTGCTCTGGTAGAGATCAGTGGAGTTTTCTAGATGCTGGTCCTTACTTATGCATCAAGCCTGGAATAAAACTCACCCACTTGGCTCAACTTTGAGTTAAACAATTGTCAGACCTATCAAGTAGACAATAATACTGGGGAGGTGCACACTCTTTAGAACAATCAATCACACAAACTCAACAGGGCAGCATTTGTTCAGAATAAAAGTGAGAAAGCAGGAAGGAATTGGGTGGAAGTACTGGTGGGAGTGAGAATCACAGAGAAGAAATGGAAGTGTGGTTACATTTGAGGTGTTGCCATTAATGTTATTTTTAAAAGTGTATGAATAGCTGTATGGAAAATGGTTTTACTCTATAATCTCCCACTCAAATCACAATTAAAAATATTTAAGAGTATATATATAGGAAATTTCTTTAAACCAGTGTCATATTTTGCTTTTTATAGTAAAAATAACACATTGCGTCTGGTGTGAAAAACAATGTATGCAAGCTTTTAAGTAAACCAGTATATAATAAAAATTTTATTTTAAAAAATAACACATTGCAAAAATTTGCACAGACAGATTTATGACCTAGAGTTCTTTTCACCTTATTTCTTCATGAAATCTCAAGTTCCCTGGACAGAAATTCTCTCATAGTTTGTTTACTATCCACTCAATATGAAATGTAGACATTGTAAGAATCTTAAAAGTAACTAAAAAAATAATTTTTTTAAAAAGTGACCCGAGTTCCTATTAACAATCACACCCTCTCTTTCTGAAAAGGTAAATAATCTGCTGAGTTGTCTCAAAATCACTCCCTTTCTCTCCATTAGTTGGACACATATCTATAGGTTGCCTGTAGCTTTAATTATTTTCAGAGTGTGGAAGTTATCGAACAACATCATTGATATCACATGCAAACAATATTCTGCTGAAGATTATCTATAAAAGATTGTAACAGCACATTGACAGAGAATTGCCAGAAGGGCAGGCTGGATTTAGAAGGATTGTGGTACTAGCAATATTGTAGCTAATGTTAGATGGATCTTGGCTGAAAGCAGGGAGTATCAAAGGAATGTCTATCTTTGTTTCATTGATTATGCAAAGACCTTTGACTGTGTGGATCACAACAAACTGTGGCTGACTCTGAGAATAATGGGAATCCCAGAACACTTGATTGTGCTAATGCGAAACCTATACTTGGACCAGGAGGTAGTCCTCAGAACAGAGTAAGAAAACACTGCATGGTTCAAAGTTGAGAAGGGTGTACGCCAGGGATGTGTGCTATTTCCACACCTTTCCAACCTGTATGCAAAACAGATTATATGGGAGGCTGGCCTCTATGAGGAGAAGTATGGCATCAGGATTGGTGGAAGATTCATCAATCTGCATTAAGCAGATGACACAACCCTGCTTCCTAAAACTGAGGATGACCTAAAGCACTTGCTGCAGAGGGTCAAGGACTGCAGCCTTCAATATGGTTTGAGGCTCAATATCAAGAAGACAAAGATTCTCATCACTGGGCCAATTGGCAGCATCAGGATGGATGGTGAAGAGATTGAGATTGTTCACAGCTTTAGTTTGCTTGGCCCCGCAGTCAACACTCTTACCACCAGAAGCCAGGAAATTAAAAGATGTATTGCAATGGGAAAGTTTGCTGTTAGGGACCTCTCCAGAGTATTGAAGAACACTGAAGTATTGGTGTCACTCTGGAGACTAAGGTGTGCCTGATACAGGCCATGGTCTTTGCAATCACATGCTATGCATCAGAGAGCTAGACAATGACTAGGGAGGATAGAAGGAGAATTGATGCCTTTGAGCTGTGGTGCTGAAGAAGAGTATTGAATATACCACGGACTGCTAAGAAAACGAACAGGTTTGTCCTAGAGAGGGTTAAACCAGGCTGCTTCTTGAAGGCAAGGATTCTGAGACTTTGTCTGGCATACTTTGGATATGTTGCAAGGAGGAACTGGTCTTTGGAGAGGAATGTCACGCTTGGGAGGGTGGAGGGACAGCAGAGGATAGACCCTCTATGAGGTGGATTGACTAAGCAACTGGGGTAATCGGGGTGGGTGTATTGGAGACAGTGAGATTGGCACAGGACAGAGCAGGGATTAGGGCCCTTGTACATAGGATCGCTATGAGTCACAAGTGACTCAACAGTACATAATAACAACAACAACCATAGATCAGGTTTCTTGTTCATAGGGTTGCTGTGAGTCATAGTTGACTCAATGGCACCTCATAACAACAGCCGTATATCAAGATTAAATCCTTCAGAAATATTCTGAATACTTCCTGAAGTTCTCTAAGAAGTATTTCTGCATACTTCTGGAAATGTTTCATGGAATCACTACCACCAGAGGTCAAGAGTCAATAGCAATGGAGGAAGAATTCAAGATGTAAAGACATTGGGGAAAATGGTGCTTTTGCCTCTACCTATACTCAGCCTTTGTTCTGACCCCTTCCTCCCTTAGGTCTCCATACATGTTTTACTAGTTATCCTTCTATTTTTACAGTAATAGTCTTGTGCAGTATTTGTCCTTATGAGACTGAGTTAGTTCACACAGCATAATACTCTCCAGTCTCTCTCAAGTTATATAGTATTTTTAAAATCATTGCTCCTGAAAGTTGTATAGTATTTCATTGTGTGAATGTAGCACAATTTCTCAATCCCTTAGTTTGTACATGGATATTTGGGCTGTTTCCACGTTTTTGTGGTGGTGAATGATGTTGCTGTGAACATTGGTGTACAAATCTTTGTGTCTCAGTTCTAATTTCCTGGGGATACATTCCTACTAGAGGAATACCTGGGTCATACGAAGTTAAGACAAGGTAATGATGGGATTAAACAAATCATGGTTAACTTTATAAAACATAGTACATGAATCCCAGAACACTTGATGGTACTCATGCAAAATCTATACTCAGACCAGGAAGCAACAGTCAGCACACAGCAAGGAAACACTCCATGATTCAGGAACAGGAAAAGTGGGAGTCCCATAATTTTCCAATCTATATGCAGAATAGGTCATTCAGGAGTTGGACTTTATGAGAATGTGGCATTCAGGATTGGAGGAAGAATCATCAACAACCTGCCTTATACAAATGACACAACCTTGCTTGCTGAAACTGAGGAGGACATGAGGACTATGTTGCAGAAGGTCAATGTCTGTAGTCTTCAATATGGATTGAAACTCACCACTGGACCAAGTGACAGCTTCTCGATAGGCAGAGAAGAGATTGAGATTGTTAGCATATTTTGCTTGCTTAGTTTAAAATCAACACTCTACTTTTTCTGGGTTCATATTTTTTTACATTCTATGTTCTGAGCATTAATGGATGTTTGCAGTTCCATTTATTCTCCTTTTTAGTCTTGCCACATCATCAAATGAAGGGTCTTCAGTAGGCACAACTTTTACTTCATGAGCGTCATTAACGATAAACTCTATTTTAAGGAGGCGGTTCTTCCCCAGACATATTTTGAGTACCTCCAACCTGAGAGACTCATCTTTTGGTCCAATATCAAACAATATTCTTTCATTGACCATAAGATTTTGGAAGACCTGTTATTTTAGAAGTGGATGGACAGTCCCGATTCTTAGTCTGTCTGGAACCTCCACTTAAATCTGTCCTCCATGGATCACCACAATTAGGCAAACTGATAATTAAGTGGTGGATAATTAGACTGTGTTATTAGTACAATCAATTCAACTATTACTCATAGTGGCCCTGTAAACAATGGATCTGAAAACCTGCACTGTTCTGTGCCATCCTTAGCAACTCTGATACACTTGAGCCGTAACTATGTCAATCCACCTTTCTGAGGGCATTCTTCTCTTTCCCTGACTTTTCACCTTTCTAAGTACAATATTCTTTTCCAAGGACTGGTCCCTCCTCACAACATGCCCAAAATATGAGAGATGAAGCTTCACCATCCTTATTAGCCCTTCTCCAAAATATATTTGTTTGCTCTTTTGACAATCTGGGATCTTTAGTACTCTTCTCTAATGCCACAACTCAAAGACATAGATTGATTGATTGATTGATTGATTGACTGATTTTTGCTATCATCCTTAGTCATTGTTCAACTTCCAGTTGTGTAGCAGGTAATTGGAAAGACTATGACTTGAATAAAATTGATCTTATTCTTTACAGTGACACCATTGCTCTTTAGCACTTTCGAGAGGTCTTTTACAATAGATTTTTCCAAAGGAATATTTCTTTTGCTTTCTTGACTGCTGGTATCAAGGGTGTTGATTGTGGAGCCAAGCAAGTTGAAATCATTGACTACTTCAAATTTTTATCCATTTATCAAAATGTTCCTTATTGACACAATAATGAGGATTTTGGGAAATGAAGAAAATAACAACAAAGGATAGAGTTCTTTTTCCCCCTCGCATTTCTTAATTAGAGTTCTCAAGGAACTATAGAAAGTCAAGTAAGAGTGTGCCA
The DNA here is from genome assembly GCF_000299155.1 of Elephantulus edwardii. NCBI lineage: Eukaryota > Metazoa > Chordata > Mammalia > Macroscelidea > Macroscelididae > Elephantulus > Elephantulus edwardii. Next base: position 5,370,360 of record NW_006399847.1, read on the forward strand.
TAGATTTAAGAAAGCCCATGATGTTAGATTAGTAAAGATGGATTTATATATGAAAGGCTACCATAAGCCTATGTATTTTAAAGAGATTTTAATAACTTACTAAAAATATTAAATCATATCATTTTATGACCACATTGTTTCACTTGTTCTATTTACCAACATCTTCTCTGAGAAAAAAAATGTCATAAATCAGGAGACCAGATTAGGTCTCACTTTCCTGGTAGTCTATGGAAGAATCCAAAACCATTCAACCCACCAGACCCCTTTGACAATTCTCATGGCCTGCTATTAAACAGAAACATTGTCTTACGGAAGGAGAGAACAGCACACATTCAAACATTTATGTCTATTTAGTGCCAGACAATGCACTAGTTATTAGGGGTATTAAGACATCTTCTATTGCCTGGTTCATAAGATGCTCCCAGAAGATAGTTTGTTTCTAAAAGCAAGCCTGTAGACCGCTTTGCTCAGTTTAAACTATTTTTCAAGTCATAATGCAAATATTTCTCCAGGTGTATTTCTTTATATATAAAGATGAATATGAGGTTATGGGGATTTAAGATTAATGTCCTAATGCCCTGTGGAATTGAGTAATTTTTTCAGGGAAGTAAGGTTTATTGTCATGTAGATCAAAAGAAATTGTTGGACTTCAAAACGCTGCCATGAGCAACAAGTTTTCACTTTGTACAGTCTGGAGAATAAAGGGAAAATTATCAAGAGGATTTACTGCTTCTAGCAACAAGTCAGATCCAAGAGATAGGCCTCAAGCAGGTCATAGAGCCTGTGGGTATTTCACTGTTCTCAAAATTACTACCCATAAGAATCATCTCAGGTTGTTCATTACAATGAGGATCCCCAAGCTTCCCACAGTCAATATGGGAATGAATTTGGGAATTAGCAAATTCAGCCACTGCTATAGATGCCAGAGGCAAGTGTCAGGTGGACCATCCAAGTATTTAATGTTCAATTTGGTCTGTACTTACAATGTGTAAGAAGACTGAATGCACACGGGATAATAGTTGATTTCATTTAAAGAGGAGAGAGGGAGGGCTGGTGTTTCCAGCCCCAAAGGGAAAGGCTGTCCTTTTCTTGTGTTGAGTGAGCTAATTACTAAGTCTGTGCTGCACTTCAGGAAACAAAAATCTAATAAAGCATTCATTTTCAACAAGTTTGTAATCATTGCTCCCAAGATGCTGACAATTACATCATCTACCCTTTCCTAGATCTCAAACTAAAGTTATGGAACTCACTATCCCCAAGTATTTATTCCTCTTTAATTATTTTTCTATTTTTCAAAATATCCAGGCTCATGAATAGTACAAGAAACAAATTATGTTGAGGGAAACTGTAACTACTTCTGTGATTATTTGGGGATCAAGAAGAAACCAAAATAAACAGGTAGAAAATATTCAAACTGAACTTTGTTATCAGACCAAGTCATTTCTAGCCAAAAGCACCTTTATATTAGAAACCTCTCTGTGGAAAAATTTCCTCTCATACTTTAGATTCTCTGTATGTTAAATTGCAGTCTTGGCATCACTCAAGCTATTTATTTTAATACTTGATTGGTGTCAACAGAAATGAATTGAAATGGCGTCTAAGAAGAAAATTAAGAGCAAGCACTTCCACAATTCATGAAACATTAAGAGGTTATTCAACAGAGAACATTTGCAAATTATTTTTTTTAATCCTGGCAGATAATGCTATCAATATGTGTTCAGAGGGTTGAATAATATGATTCAATATCTTTTGGATCCATCTGGTATACTTCATGAATCACATAATGTACTGGGCAGTTTGTTTTAAAAATTTAATAGTACAACAATGACACAATTTTAGAGAACTGGGAAGGGGGCTATAATTCTAAATATCAAATGAATGGATCAAATCACATTGCACATCGGAATATATATTGTGCACAGATGTAGCACCTGTATTTGAGAATGATTCTCTGTGCAGAAAATCTAGAATACGACCAGGGGGAAAATTGTATTGTGGAGAAAATAAAACAAGCCTCTATTTATTTTAATCTAAAATATACATGTAAATGATATTATATAAAATAATATTGCCCCAGGAAGATGGATGAATTAATTCACAAGACAATGATACAGGATAAAAAAAAAAAAAGCATTTCACTGGTGTGCCTCCATTACTACAAAGTCCTTTTTCATTGAGCAGGTCATAATGTACTGTTGTTGTTATGTGCCTTCAAGTCGCTTGAGACTCATAACGACCCTATGTACAGCAGCTCTAAACTCTGCTCTGTTCTGTGCCAATCCCATTGTCTCCAACACACTCATCCCAATTGCCCCAGTCACCGAATCAATCCACCTCCCAGAGGGCCTTCCCCTCCTGCGCCTGCCCTCCACCCTCCCAAGCATGATGTCCTTCTCCAAGGACCGGTCTCTCCTTACAACAAGACCAAAGTATGTCAGATGAAGCCTCAGAATCCTTGCCTCCAAAGAGCAGCCCAGTTGAACCCTCTCCAGGATGAATCTGTTTGTTTTCTTAGCAGTCCATGGTACTCTCAACACTCTTTTCCAACACCAAAGCTCAAAGGCAATATCAATTCTCCTTCTATCCTCCTTGGTCATTGTCCAGCTCTCTGATGCTGAATGAATTAGGGATTGAATTATGTCCTTAAAATGTAAGTGGTCTTGCTCGCTTGGCAGCATGTATACTAAAATTTGAACAGTACAGAGAAGTGTCAGGCCCAGATCAAGGTCAAAGAAAGAACAAGGGATTCAAGGAATATCAACATGTCAACAAAGGGAGTGAACAGCCTCAACTACCATAGAGTGCCCTTCCTTTTCTTCCCTAGAAGATCGCCCACCTGGCTAAACCACAATAGAATATCCCACCCTTCCCTTCCTAAATTAGACCCTTACTATAAAACCTGCCCTAATCCACTTTTGATTATGCAAAGGCGTTTGACTGTGTGGATCATAACAAACTGTGGCTGACTCTGATAAGAATCGGAATCCCAGAACACTTGATCGTGCTAATGCAAAACCTATGCTTGGACCAAGAAGCAGTCCTCAAAACAGAGCAAGGAAACACTGCATGGTTCAAAACTGGGAAAGCATATGCCAGGGATGTGTCCTCTCTCCATACTTTTTCAACCTGTTTGCTGAACAGATTATCTGAAAGGATGGGCTCTATGAGAAGTGTGGCATCAGGATTGGTGGTATGCAGATGACACAACCCTGCTTGCTGAAACTGAGGAGGACCTGAAATGCTTGCTGCAGAGGGGCAAGGTCTGCAGCCTTCAGTATGGATAGAAGCTCAATGTCAAGAAGACAAAGATTCTTAACACTGAACAAATTGGCAGCATCAGGATGGATGGTGAAGAAATTGAGATTGTTCAACAGCTTTAGTTTATTTGGCTCCACAGTCAACACTCTTGGCACCAGTAGCCAAGAAATCAAAAAACTTATTGTGATGAGAAAGTCTGCTATTAGGGACCCCTCCAGGGTACTGAAGAGCAACAGTGTCACTCTGGAGACCAAGGTGCATCTGATACAGGCTATGGTCTTTGCAATCATTTGTTATGCATCAGAAAGTTGGACAATGACTAGGGAGGATAGAAGGAGAGTTGATGCCTTTGAGCTGTGGTGCTGGAGAAGAGTATTGAATGTACCATGGACTGCCAAGAAAACAAGCAGATTCATCTTGGAGAGGTTTAAACCGGGCTGCTCCTTGGAGGCAAGGATTCTGGGGCTTCGTCTGACATACTTTGGACATGCTATAGGGAGGGAGAGATCCTTGGAGAAGGACATCATGCTTGGGAGGGTGGAGGGACAGTGCAGGAGGGGAAGACCCTCTATGAGGGGGATTGATTCAGTGACTAGGGTAATCGGATGGATGTGTCGGAGACAGTGCGATTGGCAGAGCATAGAGCTGGGTTTAGAGCTGTTGTACATAGGGTCACTATGAGTCACAAGCAACTTGACGGCACATGACAACAACAACAACAGGTATTTCCCTGGTATGTCCCTCTGCCTGTTTCTCTATCTGCAGACCAAGGAATCTGCCCAGGTGAACCCTTAATCAAGAGTCTTTAGCTTCCTTTCTTTCTCTGGTCCCTTCCTTGAGTAAGAACTAACAAGAAGATTAGCATGGCCCTCATACAAGAATGAGAAGCAAATTTGTGAAGAATTTCATGTTTTTAAACAATCTATCAAGTTCATTTTCCAAGGAGATCGAAAGGGAAATTGTCAAATTTATTTAGAGAGGCAAGAGACCCCAAATAAACAAAATACTTCTGAAAAACAAAAATGAAGTGGGAGGCAAAGCACTCTCTGACCTCAAAACCTGCTATATGGCATTAATAACCAAAACAGCATGGCACAGTACAATGGCAGGCACATAGACCAATGGAACAGAATTGAGTACCCAGAAATAGACCCAGCTATCTATAGTCAACTAATATGAGACAAGGAAATAAAAACCAATCAAATGGGAAATGACAATCCTTTCAACAAATGGTGCTGGCAAAACTGGACTTCCATCTGCAGAAAGCTGAAACAAGATCCATATCTTACACCATGCACAAAAATCAACACACAGTAGATCAGAGACCTGGAAGTAAAGCCCAAAACTATAAAATTCATAAGAGACAAACTGGGGTCAAGCATAGAAGTCCTAGTCTATGATATAAAGAGACTGCAAAGTACTGCCAGAAATACACAATCTGAAAAGAATAAAATTGATGGATGGGACCTTCTAAAGATTAAATCCCTGTGTGCATTAAAAACTTTTTCCAACAGAGTGAAATGAAAACCTATCAACTGGGAAAATCATTTGGCACTACCAGCTCTAACAAGAGCCTCATAATGAAAGTTTACAGAATTCGTCTGGGACTCCACAAGAATAAGACTGAAATCCAATTACAAATTGGGCAAAAGACAAAAAAGAATTTTCACAGAGGAACATACTCAAATGGCAAACAGACACATAAAGAAAGGCTCACAAACACTGGCTATAAGAGAGATGCAAATCAAAACACAATGAGATAATATTTCACTCCAGTAACAGTGGCAAAGTTTAACAGGCCAACAAGTAATAAATGTTGGAGAGGATATGGTGAGATAGGAACTCTTATATATTGTTGGTGGAATTGTATAATGGTCTAACCACCCTGGAAAGCAGTTTGGTGCTTCCTCAAAAGACTGAACATAGAAATTCCATATGACTACAACAAGATAAAGTTAAACAACCCAATTGAAAAATGGGCACCGAATGTGGGCATTTCACCAAAGAAGACATGCAGATGGCACACAAACACATGAAGAAATGTTCAAAATCCCCAGCTCTAAGAGAGATGCAAATCAAAACAACTGTGAGATATTATCTCACTTCAATAAGAATAGCAAAATTTAACAGAACAGCAAACAACAAATGTTGGTGAGGTTGTGAAGAAACTGGAACCCTTATTCACTGTTAGTGGCAATGTAAAATGGAGCAACTACTGTGAAAGGCAGTATAGCATTATCTCAGAAAGTCACAAATAGAAACACCTTGTGACCCAGCAATTCCACTATTGGGAATATACCCCAAAGAAACCATAACCGCTATCCAAGCAGATATATGCACACCCACGTTTATTGTGGCTTTGTTCACAATAGCAAAGAGTTGGAAACAATCTAAGTGCCATCAGCAAATGAATGGATTGAGAAGCTGTGGTATGGTCACACAATGGAATACTACCCTACTTTGAAAAACAATGAACTAATGAAATGCTATTCAAAATGAGTGATCCTGGAGGACATTATGCTGAATGAAGTATCTTAGTCACAAAAGGACAAATACTGCATAGTGCCACTATTGTAAAACAGGACTGACATCAGGGTTGGGGAGAGACTGAGAAAGATAGGATCAATTACGTATACTGCATTGAAACAGATGAGGAAGAGAACTGTTTAAAAGGGATATATTATTAGATAGTATGGTCATGATAGGAGTTCAGAATGAAGGCTGTATAGTGAGTGGACTCGGAGTAGGGGGCAGATTTTACAAGGAGAAAAGTGCAACAATGAATGAATGGAAATCCAAAGTCTCTGTAAACTTTCATTAAAATTAATAATAAAAAAGTGGGGGAGAGGAAGAAATTTCATATGAGCCAGTTATTCCACTGCTTGAAATATGTTGTTGTTGTTGTTTAGTGCGGTCGAGTCGTAGACGACTCATAGCGACCCTATGAACGAATGGCCTGAGCACTGTTCTTACATAGAGTTTCCGGAGGCAAGCCATTTCGGAAGTGGATGCCCCTCCTGCTTCCAGGCTTGTTTTAGTCGGGAAGCTCCAGCCCACACTGTCCACCATGGGTACCCATTATCACGATTGGCATATCACTGTCACAGTCTTCAGCATCACAGCAACCACGAGTTACCTCTGTACAGCAATGCGCAGACTAGTGATATACCACCTAGAGGAATGTTTGACAGGAAAACAATTTGAACCTGGCCGAGGGCCGCAGGCCCAGGGCCCTTTGAGCTTAAGGCCGCCTCCTGGCTCAAACCCTAGGCCAAGCCTGGCTTGCCTCGGTCCTGGGGACAGAACAAACCTGCACACCAAACACATGCCCAGAAAAGCACTGAGGCATAAATGGAAACTTGTCCAATGTTCATAGCAGCATTATTCACTATTGCAACATGGAAACAGCCCAAATGTCCAACCACAATTGAATGGATTGAGAAAATTATGAATGCATACATTCACACAATGGAATACGATACAGCGTGCAGGACCAATGATTTTTTTAAATAATTTTAATGAACATTTACAGAGAATTTGGATTTCCATTCATTCATTGCTGCACTTCTCTCCCCGCCCAGCCCTCTCCCCCCACCCCCCAGTTCACTCCTCTCTTTCAAAAGTAAAAGAAAGACTTCCTCCCTGGTACATACCCCTCCCACTGCCCCAAGTACATTCCACTATGCAA
>NW_006399847.1:5377577-5403837 GCF_000299155.1 Elephantulus edwardii
ATACCACAGCTTCTCTATCCATTCGTTTGTTGATGGGAACCTGGGTTGTTTCCAACTCCTTGCTATTGTGAACAGACTGCGATAAACATGGGTGTGCATATATCTGTGTGGATGTCAGTTACGGTCTCTTTGGGGTATATTCCCAGTAGTGGAATTGCTGGGTCCAATGGTATCGCTATTTGCAACTTTTAGAGAAAGCGCCATACCACCTTCCACAGTGGTTGCACCATTTTACATTCCCAACAGTGAATAAGGGTTCCAGTTTCTCCACAACTTCGTCAGCATTTGTTGCTTGCTGTTCTGTTAAATTTTGCTATTTTGACTGAGGTGAGATGATATCTCATAGTTGTTTTGAGGACCAATAATTTTGTAAATTATTACCTAAATTGGAAGCACTATGCTGAGTGAACTAACTCAGTCCCACAAGGACAAAAACTGTATAAAACCGTCTTTGGAGAATAAGTATGAGGATCCAAAGTTGGGAAGAAGAGGTAAAGACTTTACCCCAGAGTCAGCAGAGAGAAAGCCTTCCAGGAGAGTCAGTGCCCTGAATGCATACATGTCCCTCCTAAATTAAGAAAATTAATTTGTGTTCTTTGTGGCCACATATTTTGGTATTTCTACAAAAATATCTAAGAGAAGGAGAGCAGAAAGGTATTCACTCTCTTGATAGCTATTTTTGTTGATAAACAAGATAAAATTGAATGAGGATGCAGTGCACACAACCTCACGAAGGTTAATGATGGGACAAAAACATGAAAGATAAAAGGACTTTTTCATAAATCTCAAAGAATATATAATTTTGAAAGAACAGCAAAATATATATTATCAAATATGTATATTATTGTTGCTATTGTTAGGTGTCTTCCAGGTGACTACATCTCACAGCAACCCTATACTGCACCATCTTTGTGTGACCTCTACCATGTTCCACCCCATTGTTAAAGTCACTGTGTCAATCTCTTTTCTTGAGGGTCTTCCATCTTTCACTGACCTTCCACCTTTCCCAGCATGATGTCTTTTTTTTAAGAAACAGTCCCTTCTGACAATGTGTCCTGGTTGAACTTCCTTTAAGACAGAGTTGTTTGTTCTTTTGGCAGTCTGTATTATATTCAATATCCATAGCCCAAATCACAGTTAAAATTCATTTATAGTTCTTTGGTCTTCCTTAATCATTGCTAATGTAAAATGGATCCTGGCTGAAAGAAAATAATCACAGAAGAATGGTTATTTGTGCTTTATTGATTATACAAAGGCAGTTGACTGTGTGGATCCTAACAAATAATGGCTAACTTTGAGGAACAAATAGGAATCCCAGAATACTTAATTGTGATCATGTGAAAATTATGTCTATACCAAAAGGCTATCATGTTAACAGAGCAAGGGATTAATTCATGGTTAAAAATTAGGAAAAGTGTGTATCAGGGTTTTATCCTTACCAGTGGCCAGGAAATTAAAAGGTGCATTGCCATGGGAAAGTCTGCTGTTAGGGACCTCTCCAAAGTACTGAAGAGCAATGGTGTCTCTCTGGAAACGAAGGTGCATTTGATACAGGCCATGGTCTTCGCAATCACTTGTTATGCATCAGAGAGTTGGACAATGACCAAGGAGGACAGAAGGAGAATTGATGCCTTTGAGCTGTGGTGCTGGAGAAGAGTATTGAGAGTACCATGGACTGCTAGGAAAACAAACAGATTCATCCTGGAAAGGGTTAAACCGTGTGACTCTTTGGAGGCAAGGATTCTGAGGCTCCATCTGACATACTTTGGACATGTTGTAAGAAGACACCGGTCCTTGGAGAAGGACATCATGCTGGGGAGGATGGAGGGACGGCGCAGGAGGGGAAGGCCCTCTATGAGGTGGATTGATTCGGTGACTGGGGTTATCGGAATGGGAGTGTCAGAGACAGTGTGATTGGCACAAGACAGAGAAGAATTTAGGGCTGTTGTGCATAGGGTCGCTATGAGTCGCAAGTGACTCGATGGCACATAGCCGCAACAACAACAACAACAACAACATGCCTATTTCATCTGTATGCTGAACAAATTATTTGAGAAGCTGGACTCTGTAAAGAAGAATGTGGCATCAAGATTGATAGAAGACTTATTAATAATTTTCATTATGTGGTACTAGGGATATTATAGCTATTGTTAGATGGATCTTGACTGAAAGCAGAGAGTATCATATGAATGTCTCTCTGTGTTTTATTGACTATGCAAAGGCTTTTAACTGTGTAAATCACCTGTAGCTGACTCTGAGAAGAATGGGAATCCCAGAACATTTTATTGTGCTGTTGTGAAACTTATACTTGAACCAAGAGGCCGTCATCAGAAACGAGCAAGGAGACACTGCATCGTTCAAAATTAGGAAGGATGTCCACCAGGGATGTATTCTCTCTCCATACCTTTTCAATCTATATGCTGAACAAATTATCTGGGAGGCTAGACTGTACAAGGAGGAATGGAGGAAGATTCATAAATAACCTGCATTATGCAGATGACACAACCTTGCTTACTGAAACTGAGGAGGACCTGAAGCGCTTGCTGCAGAAGGTCAAGGGCTGCAGCTTTGAATATGGATTGAAGCTCAACATCAAGAAAATAAAGATTCTCACCACTGGAACAATTGGCAACATCATTATTGATGGTGAAGAGATTGAGATTGTTAACAGTTTTAGTTTGCTTGGCTCCACAATCAACAGTCTTGGTACCAGCAGCCAGGGAGTCAAAAGGCAAATTGCGTTGGGAAAGTCAGCTGCCAGGGACTTCTCCAGAGTACTGAAGCACAGTGACATCAGGCTGGAGACTAAGGTGTGCCTGATCCAGACCACAAACTTCACAATTGTGACCTATGCATCAGAGAGCTGGACAATGATAGAAAGATAATTGGGATGATAGAGAATTAATGACTTTGAGTTGTGGTGCTGGAGAAGAGTGTTGAATATACCATAGACTGCTAGGAGAACAAAGAGGTTTGTCCTGGAGAGGATGAAATTGGGCTGCTCCTTTGAGGCAAGGATTCTGAAACTTCGTCTGACATACTTTGGGCATCTTGCAAGGAAGGACCAGTCCTTGGAGAGAGACTTGATGTTTGGGAGGGTGGAGGAACAAACAACACAAGAGATGAAGACCCTCGATGAGATGGACCGATTCAATGATTGGGTTAATGGGAGTAAATGTCTCAGAGATAATGAAGTTGGCACAGGATAAAGCATGGTTTAGGGCTCTTGTACATTGAGTTGGTGTGAGTCACAGCAATCTGATAATACATAGCAACAACAATGTGCATGACACAACCTAGTTTGCTGAACGTGAGGGAGATTTGAAGCACTTGCTAGAGATTAAACACTGCAGTCTTCAATATGGATTTCATATCAGAGTAAAAAAAAAACAAAAATTGTTGCAGCTGGACCAATAGGCAATATCATGATAGATGGACAAAAGATTGAGATTGTAAATTATTTCATCTTACTTGGATCCACAATCAATACACTTCCTTGGTAGTAGTAGTCAGGAGACCAGAAGTATTTTCACTGGAAAAGTAAGCTGTCAAGTATATCTCCAAATTATTAGAGGAATAATACCCATTTGAGAACTAACGTGCACTCAATTTGGGCTGTGGTCTTTTCAGTCACTTCCTATGCATCAGAATTGATGCCTTTGAGCTGTGGTATTGCAAAAGCATACTGAAGATTGCATGAACTGTCATATCAGCAAACAAAGGTACTGTGTTAGCTAAAGTTTTACTCTATTCACATCATTAAGGAAGACTCTTCTATAAGGAAGCAATTCTTTTCCAGTTTTACTTTGAGTGCTTTCAATCTGAGGGCCTCATCATTCTGCAGTGTGTCAATCAGTGTTGCTATTTGTAGGGTTTTCCGTGATCTATTCTTTCAGAAGTGAATTATTTCCCACCTGCTGCAGAGGGTCAAGGACTCCAGCCTTCAATATGGATTGAGATTCAATGTCAAGAAGACAAAGATTCTCACCACTGGACCAATTGGCAGCATCTGGATGGATGGTGAAGAGATTGAGATTGTACACAGCTTTAGTTTGCTTGGCTCCACAGTCAACACTCTTGGCACCAGCAGCCAGGAAATTAAAAGGTGTATTGCCATGGGAAAGTCTGCTGTTAGGGACCTCTCCAAAGTACTCTCTGGAGACTAAGGTATGTTTGATACAGGCCATGGTCTTCACAATCACTTGTTATGCATCAGAGAGTTGGACAATGACCAAGGAGGAAAGAAGGAGAATTCATGCCTTTGAGCTGTGGTGCTGGAGAAGAGTACTGAGAGTACCATGGACTGCTAGGGAAACAAACAGATTCATCCTGGAAAGGGTTAAACCGGGTGGCTCCTTGGAGGCAAGGATTCTGAGGCTCCGTCTAACATACTTTGGACATGTTATGAGGAGAGACTGGTCCTTGGAGAAGGACATCATGGTTGGTAAAGTGGAGGGACGGTGCAGGAGGGGAAGGCCTTCTATGAGGTGGATTGATTCAGTGACTGGGATAATCAGGATGGGAGTGTCAGAGACAGTGCGATTGGCACAGGAGAGAGCAAAGTTTAGGGCTGTTGTACATAGGGTCGCTATGAATCGCAAGCGACTTGACGGCACATAACAACAACAACATACTAGTCTGGAAACTGCTAGTTCATCATTAATGGCTGTGCTGGTATTTGAAATGTCTGTGGCATATTTTCCAGCATCATAGCAACACACAAGCTACCACAATACAACAAATTTACAGAAGAGTGGTGGAAATATTGCCTTTGTTGTTGTGTGCTGTCAAGTCAGAACTGATCCATAGCTCACCCTCAAGTAGATTTTCAGAGGCACTAAATCATAAGGGAGATTCCCTATTCTTCTACCCTGGGGAAGCTGGTGGATTCGAGCAGTGTGCTTTGGTATTCAAGACAGCTTCTTATCAAGAGGTCACCAGAGCTCCTTTATTTTTTGTTTTGTTTTGTTTTTAGGGTTAGAAAAATGTGACCTATCATATAGATATAGTTATTTATACTCTTCTTGGTACAATATTTTAGCTTCCTTTTTGTTGTAAAATGGGACTGACATCAGGGTTGAGGGAAGACAGAAAAGAAGGGGAGGAATGATGTATATTCCATTGAAACAGATGAGGGAGAAAACTTTCTAAAAGCGATATTTGAATGGGTATTCTTGTCATTACAGAAGTCCAGAGTGAAGGCTGCACAGTGGAGTGGATTTGGGGGGAGAGATTGCATAATAATGGAAGAGTTTTTCTTTTCAAGGAGAAGAATGAATTGCGAGGGAGGGCATGTGCAGGGAGAAAAGTGCAACAATGAATGACTGGAAACCCTAAGTCTCTGTAAACTTTCATTAAAATTAATAATTAAAAAAGTCACCTTGGGGAGGGGAAAGAGAGGGAGGGGTAAAATGTGCAACAATGAGTGAATGAAAATCTAACTTTTCTGTAAAATTTTGTTAAAATGAAAATTAAAATAAAACATTTTATTTTTTAAAAAAAGTCAAAACAACATAAAAGACATGTTGTTTCCATAGCATTTTAAGCTTTAGAATTCTTAAGTGGCCACGTAGGTGTCTTGTTTGTGAGCATATCCAGAGAAGATGTCTTTGTAAAGAAGGTTTACTTGATATTTACTAAAAAAAACTAAAAACATAACAAAACAAACCTGCTAGTGAAAACCCTACTGAACACTGTTGCATACTGATGCTGATGTGTTGTGTTGTTAAGTGTCTTTGATTAGTAGACGACTCATAGCGACTCTATGAATGAAAGACCTGAACATTTGTATAACTTTCATTTTTTCTCCAAGTTCATAGAGTGTCTGGAGGCAAGCTATTTCAGAAGTAGATGTCACTCCTGCTTCCAAGCTTATTTTAATCTCGGAGCTCTACCAAACACTGTCCGCCATGGGTACACATCAGTGTCACAGTGTTTAGCATCACAGCTACCATTAGTTAACTTTGTACAGCAAATGGACAGACCAGTGCCATATACCACTTAGAAGAATACTGATACACACGGGATTCCCACAAGTTGAATTGCTTTGATGGCAGCTTACTACTGGTTTACCAAAACCCAAATGCGTGTAGTCAACCTACCATCAGGCTTTCATCAGGTTAAATGAGGAGGCTGATTATCTCTTTATAATCAGTTATAATTTTACTTGCTGTTATTGTTGTTGTAGTTGACTGCTGTCAAGTCAAGCAAAACTCATAGCAACCCTATGAACAAAATGCCAGAAGCCTTTCTATAACTATCAACATTTATCAGAGTTCATGATATCAGAGTTCCAGAGGCATGTTGTTTAGGAAGTGGATGCTACTTAGGGGATAATTATACTTGTAGTCAAGACTGGTATAACTCCTGAATTACTGATTCACACATTTGAGATATTAAAAATATTCTTATTTTTAATAAAATATACTGCCTATTATTCAATATGTGGCAAAATATGTAATACTAATAACCTTGGCAGAAATTCATTTGATCATGTTAATCACAAAAGTAAAGGGAAAAAATCTATTTTGCAAGTGGCATTTGTACTCAAAGTTAGAGAAGAGATCTCCTTCATTTATAACCTGGACTATATTCTAATCAGATTCTAAGAATCTCTGCATATTGGACACTCATGATTTGTGATAGTTAACTAACTGTTTAGAAGTCTATTTCACTAACAGTAACTCTGTAAGTTTCCACATTCTATAGTCTGACCTTGAGTAATAAGCAATGATTGGAAGGTGGAATGAAAAACTGCAGAAGTCTCTGCTAATCAAAGACTTTGTACAGCACTTAGCACGTTGTTATTGTTGAGTACTGTCAAGCTGGAACCAACCCATAGCTGTCTCTCCAGAGGGTGTTCAGAGGCAGTTAATTGCATGGGAGGAGATGGTCCATCCTTTTCCTGTGGAGCAGCTGGTAGTCTTGAATTCCACGCCTTCAGGATTGCAGCACACCTTCTTGCCACTAGGCCACCAGGAGTTCATTGGACATACTCAATAATAGCTCTTTCATTTGCTCACTGCTGTTGAGTTGCAATTGATTTATAGCTGACCCTCCATTGGGTTTCTGAGGCTGCACATCACATGGGAGGAGACTGCCCACCTTTCTCTCTAGGAGCTACTGGTGAATTCAAACCACCAGAGAGGTGTGGCCTCTTTGGGTTAGCAATGAAACTCCCTATGGACTAAGCCACCAGACCTCCCTCAGTAACAAGAACAATCAAAAACATCCAATAGAGCAACCATCTCATTGCTGTCAACTATGTCTAAGTCTCAGAGATTCTCTGAGTTACAGACTAGAACTGCCCTATAAGGTTTTCTTGGTTATAATGGTTATAAAAGTAGATCTCTTGACCTTTCTTATACAACACTGTTAGGTAGGTTTACACTGCCAATCTTTAAATTAATAGATGAGCACAAACCTTTGCATGAGCCAGGGACCTTCAATAATAACAACAAAACCACAAACTAAAAAACAATAAAGTTATGGCCAGGGCATTGAACACAACTCAATGCAGTTCTTACTCATTTTTACAGTGTGCTAGAATTTTATAGTTTATCTTTAAAAACGCCATAAAAATGACTACAGTAATATTTCTGATCCCTGTACTAGTCAGAACCTTGCTATGTTCACCAAGGGATGGAGTATGTTTTTCTTGTTTTGTAATTATGTGGCTATTTGTGGCTCAAATGGAATGTAGTAGATGGACATGCCATGAGTTTGATGATACGCTAGAAAAAGCAAATGTTGTTTTTAAGAGCTGTCAAGTCACTTGCAACTTAGAGCTCTGAACCCTACTCTCTCCTGTGCCAACCTCATCATCTCTGACACACCAACTTTTATTACCCCAGTCACTGAGTCAATGGATCTCATCCAGGATCCTCCTCTCTTGCACTGTTCCTCCACCTTCTGAAGAATGATGTCCCCCTTCAAAGAATGGACCCTTCTTGCAACACGCCCAAAAGTATGTCAGACAAAACTTCAGAGTCCTTGCCATCAAGAAGCAGGCTGATTTCACCCTCTCCAGGACGAACCTGTTTGCTCTCCTAACAGTCTATGGTATATTTGATACTCTTCTCCAGCACCACAGTTCAAAGGCATCAATTCTCCTTCTATCCTCCTTAGTCATTGTCCAACTCTCTGATGCATAATGAGTGATTACAAAGACTATGGCCTGTATCAGGGGCACCTTAGTCTCCAGAGAGACATCGTTGCTCTTGAGCACTTTAGAGAGGTCCCTAACCGCAGACTTTCCCATCGCAATACGTTTTTTTATTTCCTGGCTGCTGGTGCCAAGAGTGTTGACCTTGGAGCCGAGCAAACTGAAGCTGTGAACAATCTCAATCTCTTCGCCATCCATCCTGATGCTACCAATTCGTCCAGTGGTGAGAATCTTCTTGACACTGAGCCTCAGTCCATACTGAAGGCTGCAGTCCTCCTCCTTTAGCTATCTTAATCTCTTCACCATCTATCATGATGCTGCCAGTCGATTCAGTGTGAGAATTTTTGTTTTCTTTTTTTAAAATAAGATTTCATTTTAATTGTTTTTTTTAAATGAACAGTTACAGGGAAATTAGATTTTCATTCATTCATTGTTGTACAATTTACCCCTTTTTCCTCCCTTCCCCCTCCCCCAATTAACTTTTTAAAATATTCATTAATTATTGCACGATTACCTACTTTTGCATTGATATATGTATTTTTAAAAATTTTCTTCTAGGTTATTTACAAAATTAGAATACATTGCTTTCGGGAACAGATTCTTTTCCTCACCTCCCCCCATCAAATTGTACAACCTCATGATTAATCCCCTGCCCCCCTGCACATCATCTTTCTACTTCCAACCTCTCCCACCCCTCTTGGATCCTTATACTCATTCTACAATATTGGTTTTATACAATTTGATGTTGAGCTTCAGTTCATATCTAAGGCTGCAGTCCTTGACCTTTTACAGAAAGCGCTTCAGGTCCTCTTTAGTTTCAGCAAGCAAGGTTGTGTCATCTGCATAATGCAAGTTGTTGATGAATCTTCCTCCAATCCCAATGCCACATTCTTCCTCAAAGAGCCCAGCCTCCCAGATGATCTGTTCAACATCTAGATTGAAAGGGTATGGAGATAGGATTCATCCCTGGTGTATACCTTTCCTGATTTTGAACCATGCAGTGTAATATTTTCTTGCTATGTTCTGATGACTATCTCCTGGTCCAAGTTTAGGTTTTGCATAGTCACAGACAAGTGTTCTGGGATTCCCATTTTTCTTAGAGTTAGCCACAGGCTATTATGATCCACAGTCAAATGATTTTGCATAGTCAATGAAACACAGCTAGACATACCTCTAGTACTCTCTGCTGCTTTCAGCCCAGAACTATCTAACATAAGCTATAATATCCCTAATGCCATGACCTCTTCTAAACCCAGCATGCACTTCATGCAGCTTTTTGTTGATGTGCTGTTCCAGTTTTTTGGATAAGTTTTAGCAGGATCTTGCTTGCATGCGATATTAATGATATTGTTTGATAATTTCCCCACTCTGTCAGGTTAGGTTTTTCTGGAATGGGACTAAATATATATCTTCTACAGTCACTTGGCCAAGTTTTTATGTCTTGGAAGCCCAGCTTCCAGGCTATGAAACCAAGGCAAATGAAGAGGTCACATATAGGGAAGTGTTCCAATCTAGTTAAGATCTTAGCTGAGAGCTAGCACCAATCACTAGACAAATAAGTAGAGGAAACCTTTGATGATTCCAACTTTGTAGTTGTCCCAGCTGATGCCAAATGGAGAAAGTTCAAGTTATCTGTCAAGCCATTCATTCATATAAAATATTTATGATCAAAATAAATAATGTCATTTTCTTGAGCCACTAAGTTTTGTGGTTTGCTACATGGTATCAGATAACTAGAACAAAGTCAGGAGCATTATTATCTTATTTTACATATGAGAAAATGAACAGACAGAGGATTGTGTCAATGTATTCAAGACCACAGAACTTGTAAATTTAATCTGAACCCAGAAAGTCTGACTCAGCCATTCATAAACATGGTGTACAGTACAACCCTGCTTGCTGAAATTGAGGAGGACCTGAAGCACTTGCTACAGAAGGTCAAGGATTGCAGTCTTCAATATGGATTGAAAGTCAACATCCAGAAAACAAAGATTCTCACCATTGAGCCAACTGGCAGCATCAGTATGGATTGTGAAGAGGTTGAGATACTTAACAGTTTTAGTTTACTTGGTTCCACCGTCAACACTCTTGGTACCAGCCACTAGGAAATCAAAAGACAAATTGCATTGGGAAAGTCAGCTGTGAGGGACCTCTCAAGAGTACTGAAGAGCAATGACATCAGGCTGGAGACTAAGATGCACCTTATCCACGCTATAGTCTTCGCAATTACGTGCTATGCCTCAGAGAGTTGGACAGTGAAGAGGGATGACAGAAAGAGAATTGGTGCCTTTGAGCTGTGGTGCTAGAGAAGAGTGTTGAAGATGCCATGAACTGCTAGGAGAACAAACAGGTTTGTCCTTGAGGGTGAAGCCAGAATGCTCCTTGGAGTCAAGGATTCTGAAGCTTCATCTGACATACTCTGGGCATGTTGCAAGGAGGGACTGGTCCTTGGAGAGGGACATCATCTTTGGGAGAGTGGAGGGGCGGCGCAGGAGAGGAAGACCTTTGATGACATGGATCTATTCTGTGATTGGGGTGGTGAGAATGAGTGTGTTTGAGACGGTGAAGTTGGCACAGGATAGAACGGCATTTAGGGCTCTTGTACATAGAGTCGCTATGAGTCGCAATTGACTTGATGGCACATAACAACAACAACAACAACAACAATATTTCCATTCAATAAGTATTTGCTGAAATAATGAGTAGGCATTTATTCATCTCCATATTTATTCCTATTAAATCTATGATATTTCATATTGTAGTGGTCCCTTACATATTAAGTATTAGAGAAGCTGTTTTATATTGTTAGCATTAGAGAAACCATTTTATTCTGACAGCCATTTTAAGAAATGTGTGCCTCAGTAATTTTTGCAATGGCATGTTTCACTAAGCTTTATGCTCTAGTACAAGCTGACCTAGCTTGGTTACCATTCCCTCTGCATCCAGCCCAGGGCCTGGATACCCATGAGAAGTCAGAAGCAATTAGGACTCCTGAATGTGAAGAAATCTCAACAGCCAATCACAATGAACTTTGTGTAACCCCATGCCCAATCTCTGTATATAACCTCAATCTTTGCTTCCCTTCAGAGTTGGAATGGTTTGAGCACTAGCTGAAGTTTTTGCATGCAAAAAACTCCTTTTGTTGGTCCCTAGACTTTGGCTGAGTGTTTAGAGTCTTGCATTTTCTGTCATTTACAATATATAGTTGCTGTTGTTGTTCTTACCATTGCATCAGAACTGATCCATAGCTGCTCCTCCAGCTTGTTTTCAGAGATTATTAATCACATGTAAAGAGATTGTACAACTTTTTCTCAAAGGTCAGCTGATGGACTTGAACCATTTGCCTGCAGGATTGCAGCACAGCTTTCATGTTTTATATAATTCTATGTATTTGTTCCCAAAATTTAAAAGTACCAAAATCAAAGATGATTGAAAATAACATTTTACAGAAAGGGAAAAAAATCACTAAAATGGAAAGGTATTTGTTTCTTGGAGTCTGCTATTTATACTTGCCAAGAATATGTTGTTGTTGTTAAGTGCCGTCAAGTTGCAGGCGACTCAGGGCGACTCTATGAACTAAAGTCCTGGACACCTCCTTTATAACTTTTGTCCTTTCCTCCAGGTTCATAGGGTTTCCAGAGGCAAGCTATTGTGGAAGTGGGTGCCACTCCTGCTTCCAAGCTTGTTTAATCACGGAGCTTCACCAAACACTGTTCACCATGGGTAACAATTCTCACATTTGACTCATCAGTGTCACAGTGTTCGACTTCACAGCAACCACAAGTTACCTCTGTACAGAAAGAATATAGAAAGTTAAAAATTAACTGCTAGGAGAATCAATTTCTGAGAAGTCTGATATAATTAATTTATACCGTGTTTTATTCCTCTCTGAGGAACATAATTAGGTTTAAAAGATCAGAGTCCTCCCAAAGAAGAATAAAAAAAAAATGTAATGAAAGAAAACAGGGGAGGCATATAATTTATACAAATTTTTGGCTTAAAGTTTATAGCATACTGTAACTGGATACTTTGGAACAACAGAAATGATGTGCTGAAAAGTCTTATTTAAGCCGTAAGTATAATGAGTGAGTTGTAATCATTTTCAACTGATTAACAACTATTTAAACATTAAAGTCTTGTGAGTTGATAAAGAGTTTAATACTCTATTTGAAGTACCATGAAAATGCTCATCTCCTTTCCCAGGAAGAAAGGTGTTTTCACTGACCATGACTACTGCATAATAAGTGTAGATTTCTTCAGTGTTAATCAAGAAACTCCTCAGAACCTTTCCTCTTGCAGTTCAAATCCACCAGTGGTTCTGAGGGAAAAGATGGATAATTGCCTCCCTTGCAATTTACTGTGTCAGAAACTCAAAGGAAGGTCAGCTATGAGTAGGAACTGACTCAATGGCAATGAGTTGAGAATTTTGTGAAATTTTTAGACTTGATCCTAGAATGTATTTCATTCCAAAAATCTAAAGAAGAACACTTTGAACTATGGTGTTGGTGAAGAGTATTAAACTATGAAGAAAAAAAAAAAGCCCAAATAAATCTGTCTTGGGGAAAATGCAACCACGGTGCTCCTTAGAAGCAAGCATAGAGAAATTTCATCTTGCATACTCTGAGCAAATTACTGGGAGGAACCAGTCAATGGAAAAAGACATAATGGTTAGAAGAAAAGGTCAGTGAAGGAGAGAAAGATTCTTGATATGGATTGACACAGTGATGGCAACAATGGCCTAACTAAGCACAATGGAGACTGTGAAGATACCACATGTTTTGATCTACTATAAACACAGTTGCTATTTAAATCTTAGTAACAAGATCAAATTGTGGGATCTTGGAGGGAGGGGTTGTGAACATGCTGTGTTATATTTAATCTCTCTTTCTTCCTCTCATGACTATCAAGTTATAACCAACTCATAGCTGTTTCTCTAAGGTTTTCAAAGGCTGTAAATCACACAAGAAGAGACTTCCCTCTTTTGAGGCAGTGGTGGAGTCAAACCACCAGAGAAGTACCACTTTTGTGTTAACAGCACATTCACTAACCTCTAGGCTAAAAAAGCTCCCTTGTTATATTTAATAGCATTCTAAAATGTCTGTCTAGTTTTTGTTTTCCAATCCATTGCTTCAAAATACTGGCATTTTCCTCAGGTCCAAAAAGAAGAACAGTTGTCAGTGACATGAGTCCAACAAGGACAGCTGGCAATGCTGTTGTAAGCCAAAGCAGAGAAAGGAGCTGAATTGTGCTGTATTCCATTTGGCATAAAATTAAGCTTGTTCCTAAGAGATGGAAACACAGTGAAAGTTACCAGGGCTTGTTTTTTCAGGTTATGCACCCCATTAATGGCAGGGACTTTGTATTTTTAGTAGCCTAGGTCTGTCACATGGTGTTTGTCTATCAGATAAGTAGTTCATTTGACCCAAGCTCTGTTTCAAAGGCTGGAATTCAGACATGATGCTCAAGAAAGAACTCTAAGTGTTGACGTGTGGCAAGGGAAGGGAAGTGTGTGCAGAGCATTAAGCAAAGCTTTACATTGATAGTAAGAAATAGCCTCATATAGTGCTAAGAAAGTACCCATCCTCTCTGGACCTTCTGTGGAAAGCTCCTCTTGTCTGTCATCTGCTGTGCATAGCTAGAGACCTATAACTAGAATTAAAGCCTAAAAGAATGGCAGGATTAATTCCAGCATGTCTGGGGTCTTTTCTTCCCATCTCCTGTCCTCCTTCTGGCCCATGAAAAATTAAATCAGAGAAGATGCAGCCCTGGACCTTCTTGATGTGTTCATGCCACATCTGTTCTTCACTCCTTGCCCAAGGTTCCTAGCTCCCTAAGGCAGCTCTGCCTCCATGAACATTTTTTTTCCTTTGAAAAAGTTCAAACTTGTAGGTAAGTTGTAATGGTGTTATGGACTCTGATATACCTCTTACACAGAAGCATGAATGGTTCTATTTTGTGTTATCTGTTTTACTTTGTCTATAGAGATATGTGTGTGTGTGTGTGTGTGTGTGTGTGTGTGTGTGTGTGTGTGTGTGTTTGAGGAAGCATGTACTTTCCCCCCAGCTACTATATCACTGGTATATCACTGGAGATACTGGATCCTGGACAGAACAATCCTGAGAACCATTGCATACAGAGGTCTAGGCACTTGGGAGTTGCCACTCCCAATGTTCCACCTTGGATAAAGGCAATGTGCACAAGGGACTTTCCTTCATTGCCTACAGTTACCCCAAGGTCACATCCAGGAGCAGTCAAGGTCAATCTTGAAGACCAAAGCTACCTTATCTGGGTTTATCAGTACACTGACAACAAAGAGCACTAAATTAAAATTTCTCAGTCTCTGAGGGGACTAGCAGTGACTACTGCAGGGTCAGGAGCATGCAGCAATTGTTCTGAACAGAGCAACCTGTGTTCTGTGGAGCACTGTGGAGCAAAGAGTAGACACCACTCCCCAATGCCATAAATAACTCTTTTTAAAGGAAAAGAACTGTATGCTGTAACCTGGGTTTGCTGTGATGCTGAACCTTATACCATTGGGATATCAAATACCAGAATGGTTTCCTAATGTGGACAGCGTTTGGTGGAGCTCCGGGGTGTAAAACAGGTTTCAAAGCAGGAGTGACATCCACTTTCTAAAGCACATGCCTCTGGAAACTATGAACTTGGAAAAAGGACAATAGTTTTGGAAAGGCATTAGGTCTCTTTTTCATAGAGACTCTATGAGTCCTGCTTGATTAGACAGCAATCCACAACAACAAGGGAAAGAACAGGCCTTAGCATCCTTCAGGGACAGGATACAAATCTTTGCAAGAGACCACAGTCATAGGAAGAGGAACAAATCCTATTTTTCCAGGAGCAGCTGTCAGGAAGCAGGGAATAGTCCCTCTGAACAGAGTGACTTTAGGGACCATAATGTCCTCCTTATATTGAAAGTCACAAACTCAGGACTACTGGCATTCGGACAAGTTAATTCTTCGATATGGGGGCTTCCCTAAGTACTATAGAATTTTGAGCAGCATTCTCGCTTCTCCCAAACTAGATACCAGTAGCTTGGGCAGGGTCCAGGGTGTATAAAAATAAACTCCATCCTCAGAAGGGCACTGTGCTTGGTTTAATGTTCTATTACTGTCATCTTTTGCGGGAGTTGGGGGTGGGCGTGGATCTTTTTCTTTTTTGAAAAAACCCACTATTTCATTTTGATTTACATAAAAATGTACAGAGCAAATTCATCTCTTATCCAATAATTTCAAGTGGTTGTTCTCCAGATTTCTTGGCACAACTTGGTGAGCACGTCCAGGGCAGCATCTGTTCGCTGAAATGTATCAATTGGTATACCATCTATTCCTGGGACCTTATTTTTTGCTATATATTTCAAAGCAGCCTGAACTTCTTCCTTCATGACCATAGGCTCTTGCTCATACATTGCTTCATTAAATTCTTCTGTGTCTGCCAATTCCTTTCGACACAGTGACTCAGTATATTCTTTCCACCTTTTTTTAATATTTTCTGGATCATTTAATATTCTGCTGAAAGCATCCTTATCCTTGATTATAGCATCGAGGTTTGAATTTGTTCTTCGGTTCCTTGAGCTTAAGAAATGTTGAGCGAGTTCGGCCCTCTTGAATTTCTGACTCCAACTCCTTGCACATTTCATTGTAATATTTTACTTTGTCATCTCGTGCTGCCTTTTGAAATCTTCTCTTTAACTCTTTGCTGTTGTTATTGTTATGTGCCGTCGAGTCACCTGTGACTCATACCGACCCTATGTACAACAGCCCTAAACTCAGTTCTGTCTTGTGCCAATTTCATTGTCTCCAACACACTCATCTTGATCACCCCAGTCAACCAAATCAATCCATCTCCTAGAGAGTCTTCCCCTCCTATGCTGTCCCTCCACCCTCCCAAGCATGATGTCCTTCTCCAAGGACCAGTCTCTCCTTACAACATGACCAAAGTATGTCAGACGAAGCCTCAGAATCCTTACCTCCAAGGAGCAGCCCTGTTTAACCCTCTCAAGGATGAATCCGTTTGTTTTCTTAGCAGTCCATGGTACCCTCAATGCTCTTCTCCAGAACCACAGCTCAAAGGCATCAATTCTCCTTCTATCCTCCTTAGTCATTGGTCATTGTCTAACTCTCTGACACATAACAAGTGATAGCAAAGACCATGGCCTGTATCAGATGCACCTTAGCCTCCAGAGAGACACCATTGCTCTTCAGTACATTGGAGAGGTCTGTAACAGCAGACTTTCCCATGGCAATACGCCTTTTAATTTCCTGGCTACTGGTGCCAAGAGTGTTGACTGTGGAGCGAAGCAAACTAAAGCTGTGAACAATCTCAATCTCTTCACCATCCATCCTGATGCTGCCTATTGGTCCAGTGGTGAGAATCTTTGTCTTCTTGACATTGAGCCTCAATCCATATTGGAAACTACAGTCCTTGACCCTCTGCAGCAAGCGCTTCAGGTCCTCCTCAGTTTCAGCAAGCAGGGTTGTATCATCTGCATAATGCAGATTGTTGATAGATCTTCCACCAATCTTGACGCCACATTTCTCCTCATACAGCTCAGCCTCCCGGATGATCTGTTCTACATACAGATTGAAAAGATATGGAGACAGGACACATCCCTGGCATACACCCTCCCCAATTTTGAACCATACAGTGTTTCCTTGCTCTGTTCTGACGACTGTCTCTGGGTCCAAGTATAGGTTTCACATTAGCACGATCAAGTGTTCTGGGATTCCCATTCTTCTCAGAGTCAGCCACAGATTGTTATGGTGCACACAGTAAAACTCTTTAGTATCTTGAATTCTTCCTTCCGCTTTGGCTTTTCTGTGCTCCAGTGCAATTTTCAGAGTCTCTTCTGATATCCATTTTGGTCTTCTCTTCCTCTTCTGTTTTTGCAGTAAGCGTTTGCACTCTTCCTGGATGACACCCTTTATATCCTCCCAAAACTCATCTGGTCTTTGCTCATTAGTGTTCAAGGCCTCAAACCTGTTCTTGAGATGGTTCTGAAATCCAGGTGGGATAGACTCAAAGTCATACTTTGGTTCCCGTGGATTTGGTTTAATTTTCCTCAACTTAAGCTTGAACTTACATATGAGTAGTTGATGGTCTATTCCACAATCAGCTCCTGGCCTAGTTTTCACAGATTGAACTTCTCCAGCAGTTCTTTCTGCAAATGTAATAGATCTGATTCCTATGCATATCATCAGGTGAAATCCCTGTATATAACCTGTGTTTATGTCTCTTTAAAAATGTATTTACAATGAATAAGTCATCGATTGTACAAAATTCAATCATTCTCTCTCCAGATCCATTTCTGTCACTGAGTTCATATTTTCCAACTACTGACTCTTCTTCTCTGTTCCCAACTTTTGCATTCTAGTCACCCATTATTATCAATGCATCTTGATTTCATATTCGATCAATCTCCGACTGTAAAAGTTGGTAAAAGTCTATTCCCTCTTCCTTGGCTCTGGTTGTTGGTTCATATATCTGAATGATAGTGGTATTCACTGGACTTTCATGTATGCATATGGATATTATCCTGTCACTCACAATATTCTACTTCAAGATGGATCTAGAAATTACTTTCTTAACTATGAGAGCAACTTCATTTTTACTCACCTTTTCATCTCCAGAGTAGTATATCATATGATCATCCGACTCAAAATGCCCCATGCCAGTCCATCTAATCTAACCAATCCCTAGGATGTCAATATTTATGCGTTCCATTTCTTAACAATATCTAATTTTCCTACATTCATGGTTTTCACATTCCATGTCCCAATCACTATTGTCTGCTTATAACTGACTGGAAGAAATCTATATTTGTTCTCATCCTAAAGAAGGGTTACCCAAAAGAGTGTGGAAACTATAGGACAATATCATTGATTTCACATGCAAGCAAGATTCTACTGAAGATTATCCAAAAACAACTGGAACAGCACATCAGCAGAGAACTGCCAGAGGTCCAGGCTGAGTTTAGAAGGGATCGTGAGTACTAGGGATATTGTAGCTGATGTTAGATGGATCTTAGCTGAATGCAGCGAATACCAGAGAAATGTATATCTGTGTTTCATTGTCTATGCAAACACGTTTGACTGTGTGGGTCATAACAAACTGTAGCTGACTCTGAGAAGAATGGGAATCCCAGAACACTTGATCGTGCTAATGTGAAACCTATACTTGGACCAAGAGGCAGTCGAGCAAGGAAACACTGCATGGTTCAAAATTGGGAAGGGTGTATGTCAGGGATGTGTCCTGTCTCCATACCTTTTCAACCTGTATGCAGAACAGATCATCCGGGAGGCTGGGCTGTATGAGGAGAAATGTGGGGTCAAAATTGGTGGAAGATCTATCAACAATCTGCATTATGCAGATGATACAACCCTGCTTGCTGAAACTGAGGAGGACCTGAAGAGCTTGCTGCAGAGGGTCAAGGACTGTAGTTTCCAATACGGATTGAGGCTCAATGTCAAGAAGACAAAGATTCTCACCACTGGACCAATAGACATCATCAGGATGGATGGTGAAGAGATTGAGATTGTTCACAGCTTTAGTTTGCTTCGCTCCACAGTCAACACTCTTGGCACCAGTAGCCAGGAAATTAAAAGGTGTATTGCCATGGAAAAGTCTGCTGTTATGGACCTCTCCAAAGTACTGAAGAGCAATGGTGTCTCTCTGGAGGCTAAGGTGCGTCTGATACAGCCCATGGTCTTTGCTATCACTTGTTATATGTTAGAGAGTTGGACAATGACTAGGGAGGATAGAAGGAGAATTGATGCCTTTGAGCTGTGGTTCTGGAGAAGAGTATTGAGGGTACCATGGACTACTAGGAAAACAAACAGATTCATCTTGGAAAGGGTTAAACCGAGTGGCTCCTTGAAGGCAAGGATTCTGTGGCCCTGTCTAACATAATTTGGACTTGTAAGGAGGGACCGGTTCTTGGAGAGGGACATCATGCTTGGGAGGGTGGAAGGACAGCGTAAGAGGGGAAGGCCCTCTATGAGGTGGATTGTTTCCATGACTGGGGTAATCGGGATGGGTGTGTCAGAGGCAGTACTTTTGTCACAGGACACAGCAGAGTTTAGGGCTGTTGTACACAGGGTCATTATGAGTTGCAATCAACTCATCAGCATATAACAACAACAACAACATCCAATAATTAATATACATTTTGTTCTGTGACATTGATTACAGTCCTCACATTGTAACAACAATCTTCTTACTTCTTCTCAGTGTTTCCATTTCTATTCATCCTACTGTCTTGCCTTCTGAGCATTATCCCCCAGCTAATGCTGGGGTTTTTTTAATGTTATGTACTTGATTATCCTAAAGAATGTATTCCTCCAAGGTGAGTATGATCACCTAACAGCCTGTTCTTTGGTGGAAAGTTGAGCAACAGGGGTAATTTTAGTTCAGGATTAAAGTGGAACTAGAAGTTGGCTTCTCCCAACTTGATGGGGGGGGTCACGTAGGAAAGTTTTGGATTGTGTTGGTTTGTGTTACTGTTTCTTTTCCCTCCACAAGAGGGTGTCAGCTGGCTGGACTTTTGCCCACGTTAGCCAGGACTCAAGGGCAGAGAGTCTACTGGGTTTATCATAGTCAACAGCATCTACTGAATGTGTCTTTAAAATTCCATAGTGATTGTTTGAGTCTGCAGCTGTCCTGGAGGCTCCTGTGCAGTGGTTTCACTCTAGCAGTTGGTTTCTTATGTATTGATGAGGGCCAAATTTATTGTTAGGATGAACATTTCTTTAAGTGGTACAGCAGCCATTTGTCCAATTGCTGTTCTGAATAACTTGGAGTTGTTGTGATGCTGAACACTATGCCATAGTGTCAAATAATATAATGGTTGCCTATCATGGACAGTGTTTGGAGGAGCTTCCAGATTGATTCAGGGTTGAAATCAGGAGTATCATCCACTTCCTAAACCAGATGCCTCTGGAAATTCTATAAACATAAAGAAATGATGTTAAGTAGAGGATAGAGTTCAGGTCTTTTGTTTATATGGTCACTATGAGTTGTCTTCAACCTGAGGAGACTTAAGCACTGCTAAGTGAGACTAGTGTTGTTATATTTTGGAGGGACATTCTTCTATTTTGTACATCACTCTATGTCAGTTTGCTGTACTGAGGTAATCTGGGTTTGTTGGGATACTGAATCTTGTACCAATGGAGTGTCAAATGCCATAATGGTTTCCCAGTGTTTACAGTTTTGGTAGAGCTCCCAGTTTTTAAACAGGTTTGGAAGCAGGAGTAACCTATGGGAACTCTTTGAACTTGGATAAAAGACAATAGCTATAGAAAGGCATTAGGTCTTATGTTCATAGAGTGGCTATGAGTCATGCTCAACTCAACATGAGTTAACAACAACAAGGACCAAGTAGGGAGCTCTAGTGGCGTCATAGTAAGAAGCTGTTCTACAATAACAAAGACATGCAGTTCAAATCCACCAGTTGTTTCACAAGGGGAAGATGAACAATCTCCTCTTGTGTGATTTACAGCCTCTGACAACCCACTGGAAGGTCAGCTATGAATCATTTCCAACTTGACCGTACATAACAACAACAAGAGCCATAGTCTTGGGGTTACACCAGTCTTTGTGACACAAGTAAGCCTGGTATTTTATTTTTATTATTTGAGTTTTGCCCCTCATTTTTACCCATTCTGTCAAGGCCTTTCTGTTTGGATTCCTTTCAGAGCAGTCAGTAGTAATAGCCAGGCACCATCTAGTCCTTCAGTTCTTGGGCTTGTGGAAACTGAAGTTGGCATGGTCCAAAGTCTGATTATTTCCACTCTTCATTACTCTGAACAGGTAGAAACCTTAAATGATTGCTCACAGGACAAGTTGCTACTCAACAAAGTAGGATGCAGAACCCTGCCTTTGTATACTTTAAATCAATTGACCTTAATGTCCCCATGACTGTGGTCATGAACTTCCAGGACCATGACTTCCATGACTCATTTGTCAAGGTGTTTGGTCTCAGCTGAAAAGTTTTCATAATTTTGTCCTCTGTTTGTTCTACTATATACATGAATCTATTTCTAGCACATCCAGATACATAAGAAGAAATACCATCTTACAAACTGAACATGGCCTTAAGTATAATTTCCTTTGCCTCTGCATACCTGTTCATCTTACCTGTTAGCCTATTAATCTGCTGATAGATTAATGTCATATTACTGATTATTCTATACTGTATACATAATAGTATTTCTCTTTGAACTCATGTTCTATGTTGTGTTTGTTGAGACAGTGGAGCCTGAGGAAAGGATATGTATATTGTAACCTTTTAAATTCACTAATAAAACCCATATCTGTGAGTCTGGCCCTGTAAGATCTGTGTATCTATTGCACTGATTTCATACCCACTAGGGGATCAGAAAAAATGGAGTTGGATATTGTAAAAGTAAGTGTGGTAGTTTGCGGGCAATGTCTGAACTCTTAAGAATAGGTTTTGTTCTTTGGATGTAACTAATGGAGACACCTCTTGTGGACTGAGTTGTGGTCAGACTCAGCTAGCCCCATATTGCTTCTATTCTTTTGACATACACGCCTAAATACATCATGGAATTTTCTTTTTAGAAATTAATCCAAGGTGAATCTAAACAAACTATACAAATTATTCAAACAATACAACTTACATTAGATTGGATGGAGGTAGACTCATCAACAATCTGCATTATGCAGATGACACAACCCTGCTTGCTGAAACTAAAGAGGACCTGAAGCGCTTGTTGTAGAAGGTCAAAGACTACAGCCTTCAATATGGACCAAAGCTCAACATCAAGAAAACAAAGATTCTCACCACAGGGACAATTGGCAACATAATGATAGATGGTGAAGAGACTGAGATTGTTAACAACTTTAGTTTGCATGGCTCTACAATCAACATTCTTGGTACCAGGAAATTAAAGGCGAATTGCACTGGGAAAGTCTGCTGTCAGAGACCTCTCCAAAGTATTAAAGAGCAAAGATGTCAGTCTGGAGAATACAGAGTGCTTGATACAGGCCATGGTCTTTGCAATTTACTTACTATGCATCAGAAAGCTGGACAATGATTAGGGATGATAGAATTGATGCCTTTGAGCTGTGGTCCTAGAAAAGAGTATTGAATATATGATGGACTGTTAAGAGAACAAACAAGTTCGTCCTGGAGAAAGTGAAGACAGACTGCTCCTTAGAGGTAAGTATTTTGAAGCTTAGTCTGACATACTTTGGACATGTTGCAAGGTTGGACCAGTTCTTGGAGAGAGACGTCATGCTTGGGAGGGTGGAGGGACAGCGCAAGAGAGGAAGACCCTTGATGAAATGGATTGATTTAGTGACTAGGGTAATGGGGTAGGTTTCTCAGAGACAATAAGATTGGCACAGAATAGAGCAGGCTTTAGGGTTGCTGTACATAGGCTCGCTATGAGTCGCAGGCAACTTGATGGCACATAACAACAACGGTCTATTTAACTCACTTTTTACTATTAATCACAGCTCTGTAATGTAAGCCACAACATGTTATACTGCTGCCTGTCGTCTCCTGAAATTTTAATTCCTCAGTCTCCTTCCATTAAGATATACAGCCTCAGAAACCTAAAGCAGAGTCAGACAAAGTCTACGCAAGAGCAGTGAATTAGCTATATGATTAAAAAGATAATTCATTATTGTTGTTGTTATGTACCGTTGAGTCGCTTGCAACTCACAGTGACCCTATGTACAACAGCCCTAAACTCCGTTATGTCCTATGCCAATCTCACTGTCACTGACACACCCATCCCAATTACCCCAGTCACTGAATCAATCTACCTCATAGAGGGCCTTCCCCTCCTGCTCCTGCCCTTCACCCTCCCAAGCATGATGTCCTTCTCCAAGGACCAGTCTCTTCTTACAACATGAGCAAAGTATGTCAGATGAAGCCTCAGAATCCTTGCCTCCAAGGAGCAGCCCATTTTAACCCTCTCAAGGATGAATCTGTTTGTTTTCTTAGCAGTACATGGTACTCTCAATACTCTTCTCCAACACCAAAGCTCAAAGGCATCAATTCTCCTTCTATCCTCCCTAGTCATTGTCCAAATCTCATGCATAACACGTGACTGCAAAGACCATGGCCTGTATCAGACACACTTTAGTCTCCAGAGAGGCACCATTGCTCTTCAGTACTTTAGAGAGGTACCTAACAGCAGCCTTTCCCATCACAATACATCTATTAATTTCCTGGCTGCTGGTGTCAAGAGTGTTACTTGTGGAGCCAAGCAAACTAAATCTGTGAACAATCTTAATCTCTTCACCATCCATCCTGATGCTGCCAATTGGTCCAGTGGTGAAAATCTTTGTCTTCGTGGCTTCAGTCCTTGACCCTCTGCAGCAAGCGCTTCAGTTCCTCCTCAGGATATAGATATATGATTAAAAAGATAATTCATTATTGTTGTTGTATTCATTATTAGTATTTCATAATTAGGGAAACTCAGAAAGATGAAGTAACTTTTCTTTTTAGATGAAGTAACTTTTCCAAAGTCTCCTGGGCATTTGTAGGAGCAATGGTTAATCTTTTATGTCAAGTTGGCAGGGTCATAATTCTCAATACACTCTCCACTTTGAGATTTTGATGCATCAGAAGTCCCTTTATGAGGTTGGTCTGCCTCTAATATACACAGATAGTTTTGCAGAGCTCACTTGTGCTCACTCATCTTTGCTTCTCTCTCTGTGTGTCTTCTATATCTAATTTGTCATTCATCTGATATTCATCTCCTGTTCTTGCCTATTAGCCTTTTACATGACCTGCTGACCTTGAGTTTATCAGTTCCTGCAACCACATGAGTCAGGAGAAACTTCTAGTCTAATGTCTGACTCGGATTAGGGATCATTTCATTGAAATGAGCTCTAGTGGATAAGTGGTAAGGAGTTGTGCTGACAACAAAAAGGTCCATGGTTAGAACACACCTTCCCGTGCAATTTAAAACCTCTAAAAGTTTGATGGAGGCTCAACCAGGAGTCAGATCTGACTTGATAAGACATAACAATAATAGCTATTTCACTGGCTTTCATCCTCAGAGAATGCAGGCTCAGACACTAGGTAAACCTGATATTGAAACCAAATTTTTTATTACAAATCAAGTAATGTTCCCTGTGCCATGATGCAAGAAGTTAATTAAATGATCGCTTTTAAAAGCTTTGAACAGTAAATAACATAAAAATTGTATGTACTTTGATGTTTTTGTTGTTGTTGTTAAGTGCCATCGAGTTGTAGGCGACTTATAGTGACCCTATGAATGAAAGTCCTCAACACTTGTGTGACTTTCATCCTTTCTCCAGCTGCATAAGGTTTCTGGAGGAAAGCTATTTATGGAAGTGGATGCCACTCCTGTTTGCAAGCTTGTTTTAATCAGGGATCACCACCAGATACTGTCTGCCATGGGTTACTGTTAAGGCATGTGACACATCAGTGTCACAGTGTTCAGCTTCACAGCAACCACAAGTTACCTCTACACAACAAGTGAACACAGCAGGGCTATATGACCTAGAAGAATGTTTGAACAAAAACAATGAAAGACAGGCCTGAGGGCCACCGATTAGAAGTTACTCACCTTTGATATTCTACGTTAATATATATTAAGCAGGAGTGGCATCCACTTCTGTAACAGCTTGCCTCTGGAAACCTTATGAACCTGGAGAAAGGATGAAAGACACCCAAGCACTGAGGACTCTATAGGGTCACTATGAGTTGCCTGCGACTCGATGATACTTAACAACAACAATATATATTCCCCTTTATATGTGTGTGTGTGTGTGTGTGTGTATAGAATTTAATAACAAGTATATATAATTTATCAACAAATATATATGTATATATATGCATATGTATGTATATATGTATATGTATATATGTATCGACTTGCTTTCATAGTTGAAAAAGAAATTTCTAGATCCATCTTGAAGTACAACATTGTGAGTGATAAGATTATATCCATACACTTACAAGGAAGACCAGTGAATACCACTATCATTCAGATATATGCACCAACATCTAGAGCCAAAGAAGAAGAAACAGATGATTTCTACCAACTCTTACAGTCAGAGATCACTCGAACTTGCAATCAAGATGCATTGATAATAATGGGTGACTGGAATGCAAAAGGTGGGAACAGGGAAGAAGAATCAGTAGTTGGAAAACATGGACTTGGTGAAAGAAGTGAAGCTGGAGATAGAATGATTGAATTTTGCACAATCAATGACTTATTCATTGCAAATATGTTTTTTAAGAGACATAAACACAGGTTATATACATGGATTTCACCTGATGGTATGCATAGGAATCAGATCGATTACATCTGCAGAAAAAAACCACTGGAGAAGCCCAATATCAGCTGTCAAAACTAGGCCAGGAGCTGATTGTGGAATAAACCACCAACTACTCATATGCAAGTTCAAGCTGAAGCTGAGGAAAATTAAACCAAATCCACAGGAGCCAAAATATGACTTTCATTTCATCCCACCTGAATTTCTGAATCATCTCAGAAACAGGTGTGAGGCCTTTAATACTAATGAGTGAAGACCAGATGAATTGTGGGAAGATGTTAAATGTATCATCCAGGAAGAGTGCAAACGGTCATTACAAAGACAGAAGAAGAAGAAAAGACCAAAATGGATGTCAGAAGAAATTCTGAAGATTGCACTGGAACGTAGAGAAGCCAAAGTACAAGGAAGAATTCAAGATACTAAAGAGCTGAACAGAAGATTCCAAAAGGCAGCTCGGAATGACAAAGCAAAATATTACAATAAAATGTGTGAGGAGCTAGAGTTGGAAAATCAAAAGGACAGAACTCATTCAGCATTTCTAAAGCCCAAGGAACTGAAGAACAAATTCAAACCTCGAATTGCTATAATCAAGGATGATTTAGGAAGAATGTTAAATTATCCAGGAGGTACCAAAAGAAGATGGAAGCAATATACGGAGTCATTGTATCAAAAGGAATTGACAGATACAGAAGAATTTAATGAAATAACATTTAAGCATGAGCTTATGGTGTTAAAGAAAGAAGTTCAAACTGCTTTGAAGGAAATAGCAAAAAATAAGGCCCCAGGAATAGATGGTATACC
>NW_006399847.1:5404529-5407057 GCF_000299155.1 Elephantulus edwardii
GGAAGATCTATCAATAATCTGCATTATGCAGATGATACAACCCTGCTTGCTGAAACTGAGGAGGACCTGAAGCGCTTGCTGCAGAGGGTCAAGGACTGTAGCCTCCAATATGGATTGAGGCTCAATGTCAAGAAGACAAAGATTCTCACCACTGGACCAATAGGCAGCATCAGGACAGATGGTGAAGAGATTGAGATCGTTCACAGCTTTAGTTTGCTTTGCTCCACAGTCAACACTCTTGGCACCAGTAGCCAGGAAATTAAAAGGTGTATTGCCATGGGAAAATCTGCTGTTATGGACCTCTCCAAAGTACTGAACAGCAACAGTGTGTCTCTGGAGACTAAGGTCTGCCTGATACAGGCCATGGTTTTTGCAATCACTTGATATGCATCAGAGAGTTGGACAATGACTAGGGAGGATAGAAGGAGATAGAAGCCTTTGAGCTGTGGTGCTGGAGAAGAGTATTGAATGTTCCATGGACTGCCAAGAAAACAAATAGATTCATCCTAGAGAGCGTTAAACCAGGCTACTCCTTGGAGGCAAGGATCCTGGGGCTTTGTCTGACATACTTTGGACATGTTGTAAGGAGAGACAGGTCCTTGGAGAGGGACGTCATTCTTGGTAGGGTAGACGGACAGCACAGGAGGGGAAGACCCTCTATGAGGTGGATGGGTGTGTCCGGTGTAATGCGATTGGCACAGGATAGAGCAGGGTTTAGGGCTGTTGTACATAGGGTCGCTATGAGTCGCAAATGACTCAACGGCACATAACAACAACAATGTATATATATGTGTATATATGTATATACATATGTATACGTGCATATATATGTATATGTAATATATTTGTTTGTTGCATATTGTAGAGTTGGAACCGACTCATAGCTGACTCCCTAGCAGGTTTCAGATGCAGTTAATCACATGGGAGGAGATGATAAAGCTTCACCTCACATACTTTGGACCTGTTGTTAGGAGAGGTTATTCCTTGAAGAGGGATATCATGCTTGGAAAGGCGGATGGTCAGCAAAAGGGAAGAAGAAACTTTATCAGATGGTTTGACAAAATGACTACAGCAATAGGCTCGTATGTGTCAGAGATTGTGAGGATGGCACAGGACAGGACAGGGCTCAGATCTATTGATCAGAGGGTGTTGTACTTGACTTGATGGCACCTAACAACAGTAAAAATTGTCAGGAGCTGTGCTGCCATCCCAAAGGCATGTGGTCCTTATCCACCAGACAAATGTTTAATCTCCTCCTGAGCAATGCTTCTGAAAACCCTCTGGACTGTCAGCTATGAATCTGTTCCAACTCAACAGGACAAAACAACAAAAAATAATACATGCTTTACTTACTTATCCACATCTAAAATTATTTTAAATTGAATTATTGTCAGGCCAGACCCAAGGTCAAAGGGAGAACAAAAGGTTCAAGGAATATCAACATGTCAGCAAAGGGAGTGAACAGCCTCAACTACCATGGAGTGCCTTTCTCTTCCCTTACTAGAAGACCACCCACCTGGCTAAACCGCAGTGGAACATCCCTTCCCTCCCTAAAGACCCTCACTAAAAAACCTGCCCTAACCCACTTTAGGGCATGGCATTCCCCTGGTCCCTCTGCCTGTTTCTCTCTCTGCAGACAAAGGAATCCTGCTCGGCAGATCCCCTAATAAAGCTTCTTTAGCTTCGTTTCTTTCTCTGGTCCCTTCCTTGAGTCCTTGGCCTTATGTCCACTGCAAAGATCTAACAATTATATGGCAAAAATGGATACCTTAATCTTAAAGCAAAAGCGATTTAATAATATAGTGGCCTCAATGATTTTCTTTTGTGCTTGAAATCTATAATTATATGAGTGCCCCAACAGAGAGCCAAAAAAACTTTTCCTATTTCTCTGTTTGACCTAGATTGCTATCTGAAGTAATATCAAAATTATAGGCTCCATAATGCTATGAGTAATCCCTTAGCACATGCGTAGGCAGTAGCTGTTGATTTACTCCTTCTTTGACAATGTAAGACCGTGCATGCAAAAAAACCCAAACAAAAAAAACCCAAAAACCCGTCAATGGAGAGTCTTAATGTCCTTGAGATCCCCCGAGTAGACCTGGATTAATGCTGTTGACTCTGTGCTCTGGCTGTCTGTGTCTATACTTGAGAAATGGCTAACTTTACTCGGTAGCCTTATGACTACAATAAGAATCACCTGCCTAAGGACATAAAGCCTCCCTTAGTTGCTTGGGGCTAAGGTAACAAAATAATAGAGTGGCTGGCTTTAAGGAACAGAAATTTATTATCTCACAATGGAGGTGAGGGACTCCATTTTGTAACCAATATGTCATTTTAGAATGTATACGCCTCTAGAGCAGTAAACTGAAAGCGGTGGGGGAAGGGGGAAAAGAGCCCCCCACCCAAACATCAGCCAATCCTGTATCACCCTGTTTTCACGCCCTTCCTTTGAACCAGCCAATCCTGTATCGCCCTGTTTTCGCGGGCTTTCCCCTTTAAATAGGCGGGACAGCCCAGAATCGGGGCTG
>NW_006399847.1:5412240-5421330 GCF_000299155.1 Elephantulus edwardii
GAGCTCTGCTCATAGGAGGAAGCCTAGTGACCGCTATAGGGCTGGGAGCAGGAGGCTTGGGCATAGCCACCCATTTTTATTACAAACTCTCTATGGACATTAGCCGGGACATAGACAAAGTAGCAGATTCTCTCCTGGGTTTACAAACCCAGATAACTTCTCTGGCCAGGGTGACCTTACAAAACCGTGGAGCTCTAGACTTGCTTACAGCAGAGAAAGGAGGTATGTGCCAGTTTCTAGGGGAAGAATGTTGTTTCTTTGTGAATGCATCGGGCATAATCCAAAATAAAGTCCGAGAGTTAAAAGAATCTGTTAAAAAGCGCCTGTCTGAGGCAGAAGCCTATGATTTATTTAACTAGTGGAAAACATCCTGGGGTAAATTGCTTATTCCACTTCTTGGACCCCTCACTGCCCGGATGCTTATCCTAACCCTAGGTCCCTGTATAATTAACAGAATACTCAACTTAATTAAAGAAAGGATAGGAACAATCCAGTTGATAGTTATGCGGTCTCAATACCATTACTTAAGAGACCGAAGAGGAAAGCGCTCATGATTGAGCTAGGGTGCAGAAGAAGAGGGGAATGAGGGACTCCATTTTGTAACCAATATGTCATTTTAAAATGTATACGCCTCTAGAGCAGTAAACTGAAAGCGGTGGGGGAAGGGGGAAAAGAGCCCCCACCCAAACATCAGCCAATCCTGTATCACCCTGTTTTCGTGCCCTTCCTTTGAACCAGCCAATCCTGTATCGCCCTGTTTTCGCGGGCTTTCCCCTTTAAATAGGCGGGACAGCCCAGAATCGGGGCCGCGGCCATCTTCCCTGTTGTATGAACAGTTTGGATCGCGGCCCAGTTTCGAATCTGAAATAAATTCCCTCTTGCCCTTGCATCGGTGTCGGCTCCTTGGTGACTTGGGGGGAAACTGGATTTGGGGCACAACAGAGGCTGAAGTGAGAGAGGCCAAACAGAGTGCCTTAGCCATAGTAATTCCCCAAGGACTCAGAATTGTTTGCATTTCTTGAATCCTCACAAGGTCTGTGTTTCCATGTGTGTTCTTTCTTTTAAGAGAAGAGAGATTATGATTATGACTGTCTCTACTCCAGTATAATTTTATCAACTTCACAGACTTAACTGACGACACACACATGGAAAATCCCTGTCTCTCCAGACAAGGTCACCGTCATAAATGCAGAGTTGAACTTCAGCGCACCTTTTTGGTGGACACATGTAATCCATGACAAGGACTCTCATGCTAATTGATGTGCAGAATTCTAGTTGAATGAGTGCTATGACCATTGAACAATTGACAGTTTATCAGGAAAAACTGGGACAGAATCACTTCTCATTTCTAAAGATAGCCCTATAATCTTTCTAATCAGGAGAGAAGTGTAATCTCCAAACCAGGGACAAGGTGTGGTTGGAAAGGCCCCCTGTGGGTAACTGCGTTAAAATCTGGTACTGGTTTTTACTTTGATAGGAAGACTATGAAATGAAAAGAAATATAACCATTTAAGCATTTATGAAATCCGTGGCCCTCGGGCATGTCTTTCATTATTTTTGTTCAAGACATTCCTCTAGGTCGTATAGCCCTGGTGTACAAGTTGCCATACAGCAGCAACTTTTGGTTGCTGTGAGGCTGAACACTGTGACACTGATGTGTCAAATGTGTTAATGGCTCCTTACCTAAAGCAGACAGAGAGTGGGGTGGAGCTCCCCGATTAAAGCAAGCTTGCAAGGAGGAGTGGCACCCACTTCCATAATAGCTTGCCTCTGGAAACCCTATGAACCTGGAGAGAGGATGAGAGACACCCAAGCATTGAGGACTCTACTTCATAGGGTCACTATGAGTCCCCTGTGACTCAAGGGCACTTAACAACAACAACCCATGCCCGAGGCAATTCATCAAAAGAACTACAAGGCAGCTCACCTGGTCTCAGTCTGCTGGTGGCAGTTGACTCTGAAGGAAGATGACCAAAGTGAAAGGTAACTTGTAGGAGCCAGAGTCATTGTCCTATCAAATACTCTTGCTTTACAGAGGGGTCCCTAAACAAGTCATTAATATGCTTCTTCCTTAACTATTTCTCTTCATTTAAAGGCATTCAAAATCCTTTTTGTTTCATTTCGTTTAGAAAAATGTTATTTATGTATCTAAAAAGATAGGACATGAGAGACTTAAGTTTCTCTCCCTCTGTATCATGTATTCCAGGATTTAGGACCCACTCTACTACTCCAGTATAACTTTATCAATTCAATGGAAAATATCTTCCCCAAATAAGGCCACACAGATGCAGAGTTAGACTTCAGCCCACCTTTTTGGTGGACACATCATAACAGGGACTACAAAACAAGGACTCTTTTCCTAATTGATGTGCAGAATTTTGGTTGGCTGTGTGCCATGATCATCGAACAACTGACATTTACCATGAAAAACTGGGACAAGATCACTCCTAGTTTCTAAAGACAACCCTATAATCTTACTAATCACAGCTCAGAAGCATGATGGGGTGGTCAAAAATGTTTCTCTACTAAATCAGAGTTTTAACCATTCCCTGGTACATGCAGCCTGGCATGGGTCAGGCCTGAGTCAAGAGAGTCTATCAGACAGAAATGATGAATTCTCATTCTTCTTGTTCTCATTGCCCACTCACCTTGTGACTCAAAACTCTAGCCCTTAAGTGGCCTTATTTGTATGAAAGTCCTATCAACCACCACCTCACAGAGTTCCTGCCTCCCAAATGTCAGACATGAAAAATCTGATGAATAAGTGAAATTGGTGTATCAATGAAGGAATAAGTATCTAAAATGTCTGCCCTATCCATTTAGGTCCTTCTTGGATGATACTTCTCTCCCTGGGCCCAACTACAAGTAACCTTCTTTAACAGATCTGCTCTGATGCAAGGTGGCATAGTGACAAAGCGGTCAGCTTCTAATTAAGTGTCAAGGGTTTGAAACCATGAGATGCAGTGGAAGGAAGGTATGGACGCCTGTTTGAAGCTACAGCCTGAGAAACCCTATGAGGAAATTCTCCCCTGTCCTACAGGATCACCATGAGTCAAGATTAACTCTATGACAATGGGTTGGATTTTCCGTTTATTTGCATTTTGGGGAAGTGGGTGGATGGAGTGGTAGATCTTTTTTAATCCTGTTCTATTCTAATGACCACTGTTTCCACCCAACTAGCATTGCTCATAAACACAGGGAGAATGGCAAGCTAAGTGGAGTTTTAAATGCTATTCTTGACATAATCTAGTTTCAGAGTAAAACAACTAATTTTTTTTTATTTGCATAGCATGGCCTAATTACACGGTAAAATAACCTATTCAGAATCATGAGTCAGATTGCAATTAAGCCTATAGGGAACTTTGTTCTAAATTCCCTACTTAGTGCTGATTAAAAATTCATGTATGGGACTGCAATAAACATACAATTTCATTTCTCATACTCACAAAAAAAAGTAAAATTAAAATGGAAAGGCAGAAGTAAGTGCAAAAAAATATTAGAAATAAACCCGTGGAGATAGAAATAACCAATCACTGCGAGACAGTACACATGCAGGTTCCAGAAAGCTCTCTTGTCTAAACACCAAGCTGGCCCGTGATGGCTGGTCTGTGACAAGTGTCCAGAACAGATATATAATTGCATTCATAATTTGAGTAGTATTTCTTAAAAATTATAATCACTATCTTCCTCAGTCTTGTGAAAGAATACAATATTTTTTAAAAGGGAATTGGAAAAGGTATCTCATTTCTCTCTGCTGCTTTTAGCAAATAAGTCAGCAGCTATGACCAACCACTTGGAGGAGAGCTCTGGTGGCATCATCTATAGGGATGTGCACTCTTAGTCCAAAGGCAGCATCTCTGTGGGGGTTCAAATATACCAGCTCTGAGGTAGAAAATCTCTCCTGCAATTGACAGGCTCCAGAAAATCCACCACAGGGGTCAGCTATGAGTCCCTTCAGACCAGAGGGCAGTGAGTCAGAGTGACCCCTGCATGGCCTTTAGAACTTTTCTCTAGGCAAACATTGTCCTTTTGATCTTGTATGGTTGGTTGACTGTTCTAAGGAGTATACATTGCTTGGCTTACTGTTAGGCCACAGGCATAAGCTTAGCTCCAGGATTAAAGGGTGACTAAGGACCACAGTCTCAGGAATGGAAAGAATGTGCCCAGTAAAGATCTACTGAAAGTAAGATGTTACATCTTTTAAGAATGCTAAGCGTGATTATTCCCAAAAGTAAGGAAAAGAAACGCAGGAGACAAAACATACTCAAGTCAGTATTTTTCCAAAGGGACGATTAATGTTTTTCATAATACTTATGGATGACTGGTGGTTCCTTCACCAACAAAGTTTGTGGCTTTCTTCCTAATAAAATTCATTTGGCACCTACGTTCTTGGGAGTGAAGATCGTGTTCATAGACTGGAATATCTGTCTTACTTTAACATAAAACTGCAGGATGAGAACTCATGTCTCAAACATGACAAGCACAGGAAATGTGAAACAGAACCTCAGAATTCAAATTTACCCTATGTGGTTAAGTATTAGAAACATGTGCTCACTAGAAATTTACCATTCATGGCTGCTAGACATTCTTCTACATTCAACCTTGTATCTTAATGCATGCAGCTTTTAAATGTAGACAAGATCAGAATTATTCAGATCATCAAGATGGCCATCTGCTTTCAGGAACGCAGCTGCTAGCCTTTAGACAGCAACTTTCCATGATTCATAACTTATTCATCCCAGGACGCACTGACACATCTGCTTTATCATCAATTCAGCTTGTCAGAGCATTTTGCTTTAAAGTTTTGTAACCTCTTCCCAGGTAACAGAGTGAACCAATAAGTCCTCTTTATCCACAGAAAGTAAGCTGGAGAGTTCTCAGAAAAGGTGGCCAATTCAGGAATCATAGATGTGCGTTTTATATACTTCTATATTACTCATTATTAGTCATTTCCTTATGAAATAACAGCAGTATCAGTAATAGCTATCATTGAGCACACCATGGGCCAGCCATTTCATCTTTATTCTCAACTTCACTTTTCTTAGAACCTTGTGTTTACAGATGAGCAAGCAAGTGATTCAATGACTCACCCAGTGCCACTAAGTGTGGAAATGGCAAAGGTGAGAAGTTTCAAGTCAGGCCTATCTGTCCACAGGGTCAAGCTTCTTTAGCAACCAAATTTGGTCCTTATTTTAATTGCTAAGATATGTCTTAAAAACTTATATTTATGCTTGGCTCCACAATTAACTTTCTTGGCACCGGCAGCCAGGAAATTAAAAGATGTATTATGAGAAAGTGTGCTGTTAGAGACCTCTCCAAAATACTGAAGAGCAATGATGTCACTCTGGGGACTAAGGTGTGCTTGATACAGGCCATAGTCTTTGCAATCATTTACTTTGCATCAGAGAGCTGGACAGTGACTAGGGATGATAGGAGAATTGATGCCTTTGAGCTGTGGTGTTGGAGAAGAGTATTGAATATACCATGGACTGCTAAGAGAACAAACAGGTTCAACCTAGAGAGGGTTAAACCAGACTGCTCCTTAGAGACAAGGATTCTGAAGCTTCATCTGACATACTTTGGACATGTTGCAAAGAGGGACCAGTCCTTGGACAGGGACATGATGCTTGGGAGGGTGGAGGGACAGCACAGGAGAAGAAGATGCTCTATGAGATGAATTGATTCAGCGACTGTGATAATGGGGGAAGGTGTATTGGAGATAGCAAGATTGGCATAGGATAGAGCAGGGTTTAGGGCTATTGTACAAAGGGATCACTATGAGTCTCAGGCAACTCAACAGCACACAACAATAATACCATATACTTTCAGCCGAACCAATATTATGCATGTGATACTTTCCCCTCCTTTTCTTGTTGTGTACTGTAAAGTCGGATCCGAATGGCACAGGAGGAGATTGCCTCTCCCTCTCCAGCAGAGCATCTGGTGGATTCGAATCACATGCCTTCAGGACTGCAGTGCATCTTCTAGTCACTCGGCTACCAGAGCTCCTACATGTGATACTGATTCTGAAAACAATAAAGCTCTATACAAATTATAGGATCCTTTTAACTTCTAGGTCAAATTTTTGACAATATTAGCTTCCCATTGTTTTAATCTCTACCACTGACAGCAAGACCTGGAATAAACCGAAAATTCAGGATATGTCCATGAATAGAATCCATTCTCTGCAGTCTGAAAAAAAAAACACACCTGGTAACTTGGAAGAAAAGACGTTAATATCCGGAAGATTCTCTCAAAAGAGTTGAATTTTATTAAATGCAATCTCTTACTTCTTTGTTTCTAATTTTACTACAACAAATTGCTTGTCACTTACTATTTACTTAATAACTGTGCTGTGGGTTGAAAATTAGTTGACCCAATTTTATATCTTGGCACTACAACCTAAAACTGGTAACCACTAGAAAAAAAGTAGGAATAATAACACTTTCTGCTCTATGTCTTTTTAAAATATGGTATGTATAAGAATACTGAAAGTCGTAATAGGATATAGGTGTTAAAAAGCATAAAAAAATGATATGCAAGTCAAGCAACCCTTTCGTTTAGTGGAGAAATATATTCAGAGACAAAAGATAAGTAATATGCAAAATATGAACAGTGGTCCCTGCTGTATGGTATTGTTATTGATTTTTTATTTGTATTCTTTAGTTAACTGCTTTCTAATATTTCTAAAATTATAATTTTGTTGTTGCTATGTGCCGTTAAGTTGTAACCCACCCATAGCGGACCCTGTGACAGGTTTTCAGAGGCAGTTAATTGCATGGAAGGAGATTGCACATCCTTCTATGGAGCAGCTGCTGGCCTCAAACCAAGTGCCTTCGAGATTCCAGCACAGCTTCTTGCCACTAGGCCAATTATAATAGCAAACATTTTAATAATAAAATACTTAATTTTATGTCATAATGGTGAATTATAAAATGCAAATAGTATAGAAGAAAGACATCTAGATAGTTAGTAGCTAATTTAACCACCTGAAGACCAGAGGTGTACCTCAACATCAACAAAAGGAAAATATCCACAACTGGACCAATAAATAACACATGGCAGAGGGAAAAAGTCATCAATGATTTCATTTTACTTGGATTCACAAGTCACACCCATGGAAGCCAGAGTCAAGCAATCAAAAGTTGTATTACATTGGGGAAATCTGCTGTCAAGGACCTCTTTAAAGTGCTAATGAATAAGAATATCATTTAAAGACTAAGATGTACCTAATCCAAGCAATCTTATTTTTAATTGTTTTGTGTGCATGTGAAAGTTGGATGATGGATAAAG
The DNA here is from genome assembly GCF_000299155.1 of Elephantulus edwardii. Lineage (NCBI taxonomy): Eukaryota > Metazoa > Chordata > Mammalia > Macroscelidea > Macroscelididae > Elephantulus > Elephantulus edwardii. The sequence continues at coordinate 5,419,534 of NW_006399847.1, forward strand.
AAGACTGGCTAATGTATGTCATTATGTGTTGGCAAAGAGTATTGAATGCATCATAGACTGTTAAGGGAATGCACAAGTTTGTGTTAGAAGAAGTGATAGCAAAATGCTTCTTAAAGGCAAAGATGGTGAACCTTTGTTTCACATATTTTAGGCATGCTGTCAGAAAAGGCACTAACCATCTATTAAAATTACAAGGATGCAGGGCACAATTGAAATTGTCATACATTGTTTGTGGTAATGCAAAATCTCACAGATCTTTGAGAACAATTTAGCATACAGTAAGACCCAAGTTTGGAAGCAGGAGTGGCATCCACTTCCTAAACAATATGCCTCCAGAAATTCTATGAACTTTGATAAATGTCAATAGTTGTAGAGGGAGTCCAGGCCTTTTGTTCATTGGATCTCTATGAGTTGTGCTTGACTTGAAGGCAGTCAACAACAAGATCTAGTTATTCCACACCTACCTATGATGACAGAAGAGAATGAATGCCTTTGAGTTGTTGTGTGAAGAAGAGTACTGAATATCCTATGAACTGCCAAAAGAACAAACAGGTATGTCTTGGAAAAGGTGTAGCCAAGTGTTTCTAGAGACAAAGATAGCAAAACTTCCTCTCTCATACTTTGGTGTTCCTAGAAGTTTTCCTAGAAGAGGCTATTCCTTTGGAAGGGTTATCATGCTTAGAGGGAAAGGTCAGTGAAAGAGATTGAAAGACCCCCACTGAGATGGATTAACATAGTCACTGCAGCAATGGGCGCAAGTGCATCAGAAATAGTGAGGACAGCACAGGATATGATGGGATTCAAATCTGTTCATAGGGTCATTAAGAGTTGTACTGGACTCAACAGCACTTAACAAACTATAACAACAGGTATTTACTTAGTTATTGTTATGTACGATAGAGTGAAACTGACCCATAGCTGATCTTCCAGAAGGTTTTCAGAGGTGGTTAATCACACAGGAAGAGATTACCCATCCTTCTCCCATGGAGCAGCTGGTGGCCTTCAATTGCATGCCTTTGAGATTGCAGAACAGCTTCTTGTCAGTAGGCCACAAGAGCTCCCTAGGTATTTATTCTAGACAAATGATAATATATGTTTAACATATAAATATAGGAATTTTAATGGTATCCTTACAGTCACCAAAAATTATCTTTTAAAAAAATATTTTAAATTGTGATTTTACTGGACATTTATGAAGAGATTGAAATATGGTTTATGCTTCCTATTTTATTGTAACAGGAGAAAGAGGGACAATTTCCTCCTATGAAATTTCAGCTTCAGAAAACCCACTGGAGAACCAGCTATTAATTGGTTCCAACTTGATAATGAATAAGTGGGTGAGTAAAATTCTATTGTACTCTATACTCAGTAAGAAAAAGATGAACTTCTTTTTGTTTTTTTTTTTTTTTTAAAGATGAACTTCTAATACATGCAACAACATGAATAAACCTGGGTGGCAGTGTGCTAAGTGGAAGAGGCCAGACTCAATAGGTTATATACTATATTATTGTATGTACATGATATTCTGGAAAAAGCAGAAGTATGGGGCTAAACAATAGATCAGAAGTTGCAAGGGGTTGGGAGTTGATGGGGAAGTTTTGACTACAATGGAGCAGTCAAAGAAAAGTTTTGTTGTGATAAAACTGTTCTATATCCTGATTGTCATTGTCTTTACGTAATACTAGAGAAATGTGTGTACAAACTCATAGAACTGTATAGAAAAGTAAATTACCCTGTATGTAAATTTTATAAGTTGTTGTTGTTGTTATGTGCCATCGAGTCGCTTGTGACTCATAG
>NW_006399847.1:5422730-5445052 GCF_000299155.1 Elephantulus edwardii
ATAATTTCCACACTCTGTTGGGTCACCTTTCTTTGGAATGGGAACAAATATTGATCTTTTCCAGTTAATGGACCAGCTGGCTATTCTCCAAATTTCTTGGCACAACTTAGTGAGCACATCCAGGCCAGAATCTGTGTTGTGTGCAATTTTATAAGTAGTAAATGAATAAAAGTTCTTTTAAAAACTCAGTGCTAACAGAAAAAAACTTATTTGGGTTGTTACAAATATTACAGTGAAGATATTAATTTGTGTAATTTATTTATTTCTTTTTAAAAATTTCATTTTAGTAAGAGATTACAGAGACTTAGGGTTTCCAGTCATTCATTGTTGCACTTTTCTCCATGCCCACCCCTCCCCCAATTCACTCTTCTCCTTGAAAAGTAAAATTAAAAACTCTTTCATTGTTATGCAACCCCTCACCCCAAGTTCACTCCACTGTGCAGCCTTCATTCTGGACTCCTGTTATGACAATAATACCCAATAATATATCCCTTTTAAACATTTCTCTCCCTCATCTGTTTCAGTGCAGTATAAATCGTTCTTCCCCTCTTTCTCTGTCTTCCCTCAATCTCAATGTCAGTCCCATTTTACAACAGTGGCCCTATGCAATAGTTGTCCTTTTTTGACTGAGATATTTCACTCAGCATAATGTCCTCCAGGTTCGTCCATTTTCATAATATTTCGAGTATTCCCTGTTTCTCAATGCTGCATAGTATTCAATTGTGTGAATATACCAGAGCTTCTCTGTCCATTCGTTTGTTGATGGACACTTGGGTTTTTTCCAGCTCTTTCCTATTGCGAACAAAGCTACAATAAACATGTGCATATATCTGCTTGGGTGGTGCTTATGGTTTCTTTAGGGTAAATTCCCAGTAGTGGAATTGCTGGTTCAAATGGAATTTCTACTTGCAACTTTTTGAGAAAGTGCCATACTGCCTTCCATAGTGGTTGCACCATTTTACACTTCCACCAACTACCTCACCAGTGTTTGATGTTTGCTGTTCTGTTAAATTTTGCTATTCTTACTGAGGTGAGATGATATCTTATAATTGCTTTCTCTTAGTAGTAGGGATTTTGAACATTCCTGCATGTATTTGTTGGCCACCTCAAAGTCTTTGGTGAAGTGTCTGTTCATATCCTGTGCCCATTGTTCAATTGGGTTATTTACCTTTATCTTGTTGTGGTGCTGGAGTACTTTAGAAATTCTAGGTATAAGTCCCTTGTCTGATACATCATTATAAAATATTTTTCCCAATCTGTGGCTTCCCTTTTACGCTGTTGGAAAAGATTTTGGATGTGCATAGGGATTTGATTCTTAAATGGTCCCATAAGAATTGTTGTAGAGAGATGTGGAGTTGATCCTGACTCACACTGCTCCATAGGTTTCCTTAGTTGTGATCCATATGGGAATAGATTACTAGGTCTTTCTTCTGCAGCTAAATGGTTTTGAAATTACAACATCTCAGCTATGCATTTAACCATTGGGCCATCAGGGCTCCTTTTCAATAATTGACAGGAGGTGTATATAAAGAACAGTGTTAGGCTAAAAATAAAACTGGAGGTTTAAGCTCAATTCAAAATTCCCTGTCAGGATATCTTCCAAAACCAAAACTCAGACAATCCTATGTCAGAACTCAGAAATTCCCATATTAGGACCTTTTCCAAAACCAGAAATTTTATGCACCAATGAGCTACTGCAACGTCAAACTCATCTCACAACCCCCTAAAACACACTTGCTGAAATCCCATATAAACCCATGTAGGCCCAACACACAATGCTACTCCCCTTGCTGAGTAGACCAGCAGGCAGTAAACTTTGAGAAGAATTCTACCTCTACCTCGGCGTGGTTCTTGGCTTCAATCTGAAACATTTCAAAAAGATGTATCTTTCAAGCAAGAAATATTTTGGGTTTTTTTTTTTAAAAAAATATTATTTTTTGTGTGTACCGTCAAATCAGATCTGACGAGTACAGGAGGAGATTGTGCCTCCTTCTCCAGCAGAGCATCTGATGGATTCAAACCACATACCTCTAGGATTGCAGTGCAGCTTCTTGTCACTAGGCCACCAGAGCTCCCCAAGAAATATTTTCTAAAATATCTTTCATAGCTTTTTCTGGGACTACTGGCTCAAAATAGACTTCAAACTGAATTTAGAAGCCCAGGATCTGGCTGCTAATTGAATACCATTCCCCCTACACTCACACTCTCACTCTCTCTCTCTCTCTCTCTCTCTCTCTCTCTTTCTCTCTTTCTCTCTTTCTCCCTCCTTCCCTCCCTCTCGCCCATGAAGTCTTTGTCTATGTGCAAAGGAAAATAATTTTTCTATTGAAAATATATCAAATTTAAAGGCAATCCAAACAAGTCAAGAAGTAGGGTGTATTTTAGGATAGCCTACAGTTATTCATTGCCTTTAAGTCCTCATTATAACCGACTGAAACATTTTGTAGTTCTGCACCATCTTCATGTATAGTAATATATTTGAGTCTGTGCTCACTAAGTTGTGCCAAGAAATCTGGAGAACAGCCAGCTACCCACTGACTGGAAAAGATCGATATTTGTTCCCATTCCAAAGAAAGGTGACCCAACAGAGTGTGGAAATTATCGAACAATATCATTAATATCACATACAAGCAAGATTCTGTTGAAAATTATCCAAAAATGTTTAGAACAATATGTCAAGAGAAACTTCCAGATGTACAGGCTGGATTTAGAAGAGGTCATGGTATTAGGGATATTACAGCTAATGTTATATGGATCTTGGCAGAAAGCAAAGAATACCAGAAGAATGTCTATCTGTGCTTCATTGATTATGCAAAGGCTTTTGACTGTGTGGATCACAACAAGCTGTGGCTAACACTGAGAAGAATGGGAATCCCAAAACATTTGACTGTGCTAATGCAAAAGGTATACTTGGACCAAGAAGCAGTCGTCAGAACAGAGCAAGGAGACACAACATGGTTCAAAATTGGGAAAGGCATATGCCAGGGCTATGTCCTATCTCCATACCTTTTCAACCTGTATGCAGAGCAGATTATCTGAGAGGCTGGGCTCTATGAGGAGAAGCATGGCATTAGGATTGGTGGAAGATCTATCAACAATCTGCGTTATGCAGATGCACAACCCTGCTCGCTGAAACTGAGGAGGACATCATGCACTTGCTGTAGAGGGTCAAAGACTGCAGCCTTCAATATGGACTGAGGCTCAATGTCAAGAAGACAAAGATTCTCACCATTGGACCAATTGGCAGCATCAGGATGGATGGCGAAGAGATTGAGATTGTTCACAGCTTCAGTTTGCTCATCTCCATGGTCAACACTCTTGGCACCAGCAGCCAGGAAATAAAAAAACATACTGCGATGGGAAAGTCTGCTGTTAGGGACCTCTCTAAAGTACTCAAGAGCAATGGTGTGTCTCTGGAGACGAAGGTGCATCTGGTACAGGCCATTGTCTTTGTAATCACTTATTATGCATCAGAGAGTTGGACAATGACTAGGGAGAATTGATGCCTTTGAGCTGTGGTGCTGTAGCAGAGTAATGAATGTACCATGGACTGCCAAGAAAACAGATTCATTGTAGAGAGGGTTAAACCAGGCTACTCCTTGGAGGCAGGGATTCTGGGGCTTTGTCCGACATACTTTGGACATGTTGTAAGGAGGGACAGGTCCTTGGAGAGGGACATCATGCTTGGGAGGGTAGAGGGACAGTGCAGGAGGCGAAGACCCTCTATGAGTTGGATTGATTCAGTGACTGGGATAATAGGGATGGGTGTGTCAGAGGCAGTGCGATTGGCACAGGATAGAGCAGGATTTAGGGTGGTTGTACATAGGGTTGCTATGAGTCGCAAGCGATTCGATGGCACATAACAACAACAACAACAACATTAACCTATTCTCCTAGCCATCCATGGTATATCCAGTATTCTTTTCCAACACCAAAACTCAAAGGCATCAATTCTCCTTCTATCATCCCTAGTCATTGTCCAGCTTTCTGATGCATAGCAAATAATTCCGGACTATGGCCTGAATCAGGCACATCTTAGTCTCCAGATGGACATCATTGCTCTTCAGTACTTTGGAGAGGTCTCTGGTGGCAGACTTCCCCAATTCAATTTGTCTTTTTATTTTCTAGCTACCACTACCAAGAGTGTTGATTGGGGAGTCAAACAAATTGAAGCTGTTAACAATCTCAGTCTCCACTATGTATCCTTCGTTCTAGACTCCTGTCATGAATGGGGGAACTTTTACTTTTCAAAGAGGAGAGTGTACTGGGAAGGGTGAGGGGTGGGCAGGGAAAAAAGTGCAGCAACAATGAATCAATGGAAATCCAAAGTCTCTGTAAATGTTCATTAAAATTAATTAAAAAAATAATTTAAAAATCTTAATCTCTTCACCATCTATCATTATGCTGTCAAACTGGCCCATTGGTGAAAGTCTTTGTTTTCTTGATGTTGATTTTCAATCCATATTGATGGCTGCAGTTCTAGGCCTTCTGCAGCAAGCACTTCAGATCCTTCTCAGTTTCAGCAAGCAGGGTTGTGCCACCTGTGTAACGCAGACTGCTGCTGAGTCTTCCTCCAATCCTGATGCCACAGTCCTCTCATAGAGCTCAGCCTCCCAGATAATCTGTTCTGTATATAGATTGAAATGGTATAGAGATAGGGGACATCCCTGGCATCCACCCTTCCTGATTTTCAGCAATGCAATGTTTCCTTGCTCTGTTCTGACAACTGTCTCCTGGTCCAAGTATAGGTTTCACATAAGCATGATCAAGTTTTCTGGGATTCCCATTCTTCTCAGAGTCAGCCACAGTTTGTTATGATTCACACAGTCAAACGCCTTCGCATAGTCAGTGAAACACAGACATTCCTCTGGTACTCTTTGCTTTCAGCCAAGATCCATCTAACATTAGCTATAATATTCCTAGTACCACAGACTCTTCTAAACCCAGCCTGCACTTCTGACAGTTCTCTGTTGATGTGCTGTTCCAGTCATTTTTTTTATAATTTTTCAGCAGAAACTTGCTTGCATGTGACATTAATTATATTGCTTGATAATTTCTGCACTCTGTCCTGACTTATATTAAGCTATTTAGAGATATTCAGACATTCCTATATGTAAATTTGAACATACTATGGACTTCTAAGAGAACAAACAGGTCTGTGAGTAAAACCAAGCTGCTCCTTGGTAGCAAGGATTTTGAATCTCTGTCCCACATACTTTAATCATGTTTCCAGGAGGGACACGTCTTTGGAGAACAACATCATGTTTGGAAGGGTAGGGTGACAGTGCAGGAAAGGAAGACCATGGATGAGATGAATTGATTCAGTAACTGGTGTAATAGGGGTAGGTGTGTCAGAGACAATGAGATTGGTTCAAGATAGGGCAGGGTTCAGAGCTTTTGTACATAAGGTCACTATGAGTCACAGGCCACTCAACAGAGTGCATAACAACAACAACGTTGAAATTTAGAGAACTCTGGTGACTTAGTTGTAAGGAGTTGTACTGTGAACCCAAAAGAACATAATTCAAATCTACCAGCTGCTCTGAGAAAAAGATAGGCTGTCTCCTCCAGGGCTATGAATTGCTGCTGAAAACTTGCAGGAGAATCAGCTCTGAGTTGATTCCAATTTGATGGTCATTGTTGTTATGTGCCATTGAGTTGCCAGTGACTCATAGCAACCCTACATACAATAGCACTGACCTCTGCTTTGTCCTGAGCCAGTCTCACTGTCTCTAGCACACTTACCCTCATTATCTCAGATACTGTGTCAATTCATCTCATCCTGGGTATTTCTCTCTTGTGCTGACCCTCTACAATTCCAAGCATGATGTCTTTCTCCAAGTACTAATCCCTCCTGGTAACATGCCCAGAGTATGTGAGACAGAGCTTCAAAACCCTTGCCTCCTAACAAAATCCTAGCCAAAAGCATATAAAATCCTATCGGAAAGATAATTCATAATGACCAAGTGAAATTCATAGCAAGTATGAAAGAATGGTTCAACACAAGAAAAACAATCAACTTAATTCCATATTAACAAAGCAAATAACAAGAACCACATGATTTTAGCAATTGATGCAGGAAAGGCATTTGGCAAAATCCAACACTCCTTCCTGAAAAAGACACTCAGCAAAATTAGAATAGAAGGAAATTTCCTCAACATAGTATACAATATACATGCAAAACCAAGAGCCAATATAATTCTCAATGGAGAAAGACTAAAAGCATTTTCCTTGTGAACAAAGACTAGACAAGGATGTCCACTGTCACAACTTCTATTCAATATAGTATTGGAAGTACTCAATAGGGCAATATGACCAAAGAAGGAAATAAAAGGCATCCCAATTGGCAAAGAGTTAAATTACCACTATATGCAGATGATATGAAAGTGTATACAGAAAACTCAAAGATTCAAAAACAACAAAATTTTTTTTTAAATTAGTAGACCAGTTTAGTAGAGTGGCAAGATATAAGATCAGTGCTCGCTTCAGCAGCACATATACTAAAATTGGAACGATACAGAGAAGATTAGCATGGCCCTTGAGCAAGGATGACATGCAAATTCGTGAAGCGTTCCATATTTTTTTTTAAAAAAAGATATAAGATCAATATCCAAAAATTAGTGGGATTCTTCTACAGTAACAAAGAAAACTCAGAGAATGAAACCAAGGCAAGCAATACCATTTATAACACCCAATCACAAATTGACATATTTGGGACTGAATCTAACTGGAGACATGAAACACCTGTATAAAGAAAACTATAAAATCTTACTACGAGACACAGTAAAAGACCTAAATAAATAGGAAAATGTTCCCTGTTCATGGAAAGGAACACTTAATATTGTAAAAATGACAATCTTACCAAAAGCAATCTACATGTTCAACAAAATCCTAATTCAGACACCAAATTCATTTTTTAAGGAAATTGAAAGGGAAATTGTCAATTTTATTTGCAGAAGAAAGAGACCTCAAATAAGCAAAGCACTTCTGAAAAATGAAAATTAAGTGGGAGGTATAGCACTCCCTGACCTCAAAACCTACTACACAGCAGTAGTAACTAAAATAGCATGATACTGGTACAATGATAGGCACATTGACCAATTGAACAGAAGTGACAGCTCAGAAATGGACAAAGTTATCAATGATCAACTGATACTCAGCAAGAAATAAAACCTATCCTATGGGGAAATGACAACTTCTTCAACAAAACCTGTCTGCTACATATAGAAAGCTAAAACAGGATCCACATCTCACATAGTACACATAAATCATCTCAAGGTGGGTCAGAGATCTGGCAGTAAAGCCCAAAACGATAAAGGTCATAAAAGACAAACTGGGATCAAGCTTAGATGGCCTAGTTTATGGTATAAAGAGACTGACAAATACAGACAGAAAAGCGCAATCTGGAGAGGATAAAATTGATGAATGGGACCTCTGAAAGATTAAATCCCTGTGTATATGAAAAATATTTTCTAAGAGCGTGAAAAGAAGACCGGGAAAATACATTTGGCAATACCATTTCAGACAAGGGTCTCATATCAAAAGTTTACAGAATCTTACTGGAACTTCACAAGAAAAAGAATGATAACATAATTACAAAATGGGCAAAAGACATGAACAGATATTTCCCAAAAGAAGATATTTGGATGGCCTACAGACAAATGAAGAAATTATCAAAATCACTGGCAATAAGAAAGAGACAAATCAAAACCACAGTGTAATACCATCTCACTCCAGTAGCAGTAACAAAATTTAACAGGACAGCAAGAAATAAATGTTGGAGAGGATGTGATGAGATAGCAACTCTTACAGACTTTTGGTTGGATTGTAAAATGGTACAACCACACTGGAAGGTAGTCTAGCATTTCCTCAAAAAGCTGAACATAAAAAATCCATAGGATCCAGCTATTCCACTGCTTGGAATATCCCCTGAGAAAATTAGAACTGAGGCACAAACAGGGATTTGTACTTCAGTGTTTATAGCAACAAAAACATGGAAACAGTCCGAATGTCCAACCATAATAGAATAGGTTGAGAAATTATAGTACATTTGCATGATGGAACACTATGCAGCATGCAGGAACAATAATTTTGAAAATCACTACCCAACTTGGGAGTAACTGGAGAACATTATGCTAAGTGAGCTAACTCAGTCTCATAAGGAAAAATACTGTATAAGACTGTTATTGTAGAAAAAGAAAGATAACTAGTCAAACATGTATGAGAATCCAATAAGGAGAGGGCAGGAGCAGAGTGGTGAGGATGGACAAGGGAGTAATAGGATCACACAGTTTGATGGGTAGAAGGAGGTGTGAGTAAAGGAAATGGGGAAGATCCAGTGTGAAAAATAATATATACAAATTTTGTAAGTAAACTGGTATAAAAAAAGTTATTAAAAAAACCCATGCCTCCAATGAGCAGCTTGGCTTTACCCTCTCTAGAACAGAACTGCTTATTCTTTGGCAGTCTATAGTATGCTCAATACTCTTTTCCAGCATCACAACTCAAAAGTATAAATTCTTCTATCCTCTTTATTCATTGTCCAGCCTTTTGATGCATAGCACGTAATTGTAAAGACCATGGCCTGCATCAGGTGCACCTCTAGACTGATACTTTTGCTCTTTAGCACTCTGGAAAGGTCCCTAACAGCAGGTTTCCTCAATGCAATTTGGTTTCTGTTAATTTCCTAGCTTCTTGTAGCAAGGGTATTTGTTTAGATATAAGTAGTTACAAGTACTAATAATTATTTCCCCCCCTCTCAGATGGAAGCTTCTGATTTCTCTACAAGATATGTAAATTGGGTATGTTTAGTTTTATAAAATGGAACAAAAATCTGTCTCCATACTATTGGGAGGAGAAATAGCTAATCTGCCCTCTTCAGATGCAGAGTCTGCAATTCTTTGGGTGCAACTACAACATTAAAAATAAATATCAACTAGTGCTTGTATGAGCCAAGATACAGCCTAGCCTGAGTCTTTTCTTGTCTTCTGTTTTAATTTCCAATGCTCTTGCTCAATGGCCTGTCCTCCTACTTCTACTTTGACTTTGTCTACAAATTGATAAGAATTACTTCCACAAAATCAATGGGATACCACGACCTAGGACTATTTTTTTTTTCTCCAAATAGAAACTTTTGATTGGAACAATAGATTTCTTTACCGGGATCAGTTTTGTTCATGCTATCTTTCAAACTCTTCCCATTGATCTAGAAAGATACCATCTTCAATTTAGGGGGGTGAAAGGAGGGGAATACATAAGAGATCAAGGAAAAGGAAGCAAAGTCCTCTTGTTGAGCTCTAGATGTAATGCAATCTGGAAGCCACACAGTTCCAGTCCACTGGCTGCACCTGTGGGAGGATGGTCAATCTGCTCTTATACGATTAATTGCCTCTGAAAACCCACCAGAGGGTCAGCTATGAGTCAGTTCCAACTGGACCATACAGAACAACAAACATCAACATCTTAGCTTAGTTTAAACTGTATTTAGTGTTATGATTATTTACGGAAATTTTTTAGATCTATACTTTGTTCCTCATCTAACTGTTACACATTTTGCACAGCTCCTATGAAAGGAAGAAGAATTGAAGGATAGGCTTCAGGCATTTAAAATATTAAATAATCAGTAGTGTGGCCACTCTAGGTATAAAGTATTTAAAACTTAATATGTAGTTGTTGTTGTGTGCCATTGAGTCTCTTGTGACTCACAGTGACCCTTGAACAACAGCTCTAAACTTTGCTCTATCCTGAGTCAACCTTATTGACTCTGACACATCTACCTTCATTACCCCAGTCACTGAGTCAAACTATCTCATCAAGGATCTTCCACTCTTTCACTGTCCTCCTCCCTCCCAAGCATGATGGACCTCTCTAAGGATTGGTCCCTCCTTGCAACATGCCCAGAATATGTCAGATGAAGCTTCAGAATCCTTGCTTCAAAGAGCACTCTGGTTTCACCCTCTCTAGGACAAACTTGTTTGTTCTCCTAGCAGTCATGTTATATTCAATACTCCTCTCCAGCACCACAGTTCAAAAGCATCAATTCTCCTTCTATCATCCCTAGTCATTGTCCAGCTTTCTGTTGCAAAGCAATGAATTGCGAAAAGCATGGCCTGGATCAGGCGCACCTTAGTCTCTAGACTGACACTGTTTCTCTTCAATTATCTGGAAAGGTCCCTGACAGCATACTTTCCCAATGTAATTTGTCTTATGATTTTCTGGCTGCTGGCTAAAAACCCTTCTAAATGATACAAAGTCTGTTAACATCACAAGAAAAGGAAAAGTTATGGAATTAAATTATCTGTATATAAACATGTAAACCACCTACAGAATCTGCTCATTTTAATCCCTAATAATTCTTGCAATTTGTAAAGAACTGAGTCAAGAAAATGCAAAGATATTTTATACTAAATGTGCCTTTCAGCTGTGATGTCGGAGAAGAGTACTGAATATCTCATGAACTGCCAAAAGAACAAATAGCTATGTCTTGGAGAAAGTACAGCCAAAATGCTCCTTGGAGGCAAGGATAAAAAACTTTATCTAGCTCTGCCGGGGAAGGAGGAGCAGTCTCCTCCTGTACCAGTCAGATCTGATTTGACGGTACACTCACATAAAAATAATAAAATTTTTTAAAAAAAACAAAACTTTGTCTAACATACTTTGGGCATGTTGCTAAGAGAGGCTATTCCTCAGAGAGGGACATCATGCTTGGAAAGGTGAAGTATCAGCAACAGAGAGGAAGACCTGCAAAAAAAAAATGGATTCACACAATGACTGTCGCAATGAGCTCAGTATGTCAGAGATGATGATGATGACACAGGATAGGACAGGGTTCAGATATGTTGCTCATAGAGTCACTATGAGTTGTACTTGACTTGATAGCATCTAACAACAATAGGATAAAAGTGAACCCTACTTCATTATTTTCCCTATTTTATTGTGCATCTGGACTGAAACATGCTTTATGACTTTCTGTAAAATATCACTTTTGTTGTTAAGGTAAACAAATAGGCACATGCAGCTCACTCATCAGAGGCATGAGTATAACCCTCAGGACACTTGCTAAAATCCGGATAACTACAATGCATTTTGAAGAGCATAATACCCACTGACCCAATTTTATAAAAAACTTGTTCCTTCATTGTCATGTACATCACAGATTATCTAATACTCTTTTTATTACTTTTTCTTTGTACATGACTTCATTCTCTTTCTTCCTAAAAGTTATGATAGTTTGGAGTATAGAGATAGGGAGTATGTCCTTTAGCTAGTACAAAACATCTGGATCCTCAGATTATAGAGATTTAGAAGAATAGTCCAAGAAACAAGGTTGTAATGATGAAAATCCAGCAGTTCAAAGAAATTCATTGCTATGGTTTTCTTTCATAACAAATCATTATATTATTAGAAGATGTATAAAGTACAGGCAAGAAAGCAAATTGGCATTAACATTTTAGCATTCTATTCTTATACTTCAAAATTGTTTATTTCTTTCTCAAACAGGCTCAAAAATTTAAAGATATAAAGAGCTCTGGAGGCATAGTCTGTACAGTATTATGCTGCTAACCAAAAAATCAAAGAAACAATTATAAAAATGTTTCCCCACAGGCTTTTGCACCTATCCCATCCAGGTCAATTTATGCTATCAGTGACCAGTGACAGTTATGAATTATTTCTTCTTTACTCTCAGGTAAAAAAAAGAAAACTCAGCAAACAAACAAACAAAAACACCCCCAAAATTAATACAAAACTTGGCAATAAAATAGAAAAGTCCTATCCAAATTGTGAGCTTATTAACACAGTCAGCTCTGGAAATTCCCAACTGCTCATTATACAATCCTTCACTGAAGATGATGCTTTTAGGAAATGCCTAGTCAGTATCATCCAACAACCCAAACTCTGGTCAACACCTCCCATCTCTCAACTTGGAATGGAAAGACATACTGTTCCTCTGACTACCATTAGCCTTAGATCATAAAGAAACTAATGCTCAAACTGGGGAAATATTTTCCCCAGGAAGGAAGACTCAGAAGCATAGGAGAGAAAGACAGAAGTATGAGGTCAGAAAACTCAAGCTGAGGTTGGCAAGGCTACATAAAATTAACTGCCCTGTGGTTAGTAAAATAAGGACGGCATTCCTCATCTCACAAAGCAGTTTGCAGATTAAATGAGGTAACTGGCATGAAAATGCTATCTAAAGTAAATAGTTTGTAAGTGCAAGGAAGAGCTATTGTTTCCCACCTGCTCTGGTACTTGGATTAATGAATTTCCTTCACTGTCTAGAATAAATTCCCCACCTGGTTCTTTGGGATGGAGTGCAGAAGTGCACTTGGGCCAAAATTATATTCCTCTGAGAGTCCCTACTACCTATAGCAACTTCAGAACCATCGGCACAACTCCTTCTTGTATTCCCAATAAGCACCCATCAGAGGAAGAGACTGCCTCCTCTCAAGTTCCATTGACTGAAGTTTTTAAACTCAATTCTTCCCTTTAAAAAATAAAACACCTTTCTCAACTCTTCTATTTAAAAAGTAAAAGACTTTTCTTCCCCAGCTATTTGAGGCCCATGACCCCAGCAAACACAAATCAATCTTTCAAGTTAAAGATCTACAGAAAGTTTTAGAGTTCTAAACGTCTCCACTGTTTTTCAACAGCTATCCTTAAAGAAAACAAAGCTTATAATAAAGGGGGAGGGAGGAATACTTTATATGTATTCCTGGAGACAACACCCTACATTAGCAGTGACCACGTTTCTCTGGCTTCTTCTTAAGTTCACCTGACCTCACTTGATATACACTCCCAAGTCCTTGCTTCTCTAGGGCACACTCAAAGGTGCACGTGTACAAACAGACAAGCTGGTTAACACCATTCCAACTGACTCCATGTCAACTTGTAGCCATGGCTAGCAACAAGGAGACCCATGTCCTTTGCCACCAGCTCCCCAGATATGTTACTACTGCCAGCGGTGCTGCAGCCACTGCCTCTGTATTGCAGCCTCCAGCAGTTTCAGGTCTAATTCTTTAAGGCATATCTATCACTCACTCCTCTGCCCTTGGCGCCCTCCCTGTGGCTTTGCTCTTTTCTCTAAAGAAGTAGTGAGGAGCCTGGTCACTTTCCACTTCTACAGAGTCAATGAAGGAGAAGTCAGCTGAAGCCCACTACTCTTTGTTCCACTTCTCTACCACCCAGCCCATGTAGGTGCCCAAGTTTCTGGCAAAGGTCCAGTTCTCAAGGTGCTGGGCTCGGATGGAGTGCCTGGAAAAGCTGTGCGACAAGAGAAGAGCCGGACAATGGTTGGAGGTTGTTAGAGGACAGATGGGGCGGGACTGGAGCAAGGGGTGAAGGCAGCTCGCCAGGACACCTTGTACATCCGCGCTCAGTTAACTCCCCATCCTGCAAAGGGGCCTTTTCTCCTGTCCTCTCTTCTCTTCCCCGCTCCCCTCCTGGGTACCTGGTGGAAAAGCAAGGTGCGAGTGTACCTGGAGCGAACACCATGGTTTCCTCCAACTGCTACGCCCCTAGGTTGACAAAGGATGGAGGGTGGAAGGGAGGCCAGGAGGCGGAGAGGTCCAGCCGAGTGGGCGTGCAGGGCGCGGCGCGGGGCCGCCGGTCAGCACCGCGGACAGCTCCGCGCGCTCAGGCTGCAGCTTCCGCGGCGCGCTGTCTCCACAATGCACTGCTGCGCCGGCGGCCGCCGCGGCTGCAGGAGGAGGAGACCGCGTCCCGCGGTTCATCCCTCAGCCCCATGCCAGCTCAGCTCACATCGCTGCTCAGGGAGTAAAGCACTTCTGCTGCTTCTACGAGGGAAGGAAAAATGGAAGAGGAAGGGAGAAGAGTGGAAAAGGTAATTGTCCTGCTTCCCGGCAGGAAGAAGGCTAATTGCTTCTAATTACCTGCTGTCTCTTGCCTAGTGGATGCTGACTGACATTTAAGATCGGTTTGCCCTTTGGGTGAAAAAAAAAAAAATCTCAAAGGGCTTTACTCTAGAGACTGACTGAGTTCTTAAAGTTGGGTTGCTCTGAACAAATGGGTGGGGCTGCTAAGAGAATCCCTGGCTCGTCTCGCGCCCCCCTTGCCAGGTCCTCTGAGCTACAGGGAATGATGGAGGGGCCCTAGAGCTGGCGAGTGGTGTGCTGAGGTTGGCGCGCTCCCTGCAGCTCATCCAGCTTTAAAGGTTCCTAGACTAGAGGCTCTCAAGGTCACTGCTTTTGAGAGAACCGGGCCAGAGAGCGCAGAGAAAAGGGGCCTCAGTGGGGCGATCTTCCACAAACTCACATATTCCCTTGAGGATGAGCAGAGTTTCTATTAAGGCTCAAAACATCCTTGATGTCAACAGAAAACATTAGCGCTCCCTGGCCCCCACCCAGCTGAAAACTCTGTCTCACATTGTTCTTCTTTTCAGATGATGCCATATATATCATATTTGTTTTATTCAAATAACACATTTTAAAAATAATCTTTATCAATTCCCACCATGTGTCCACCATCCAATCACAGATTTTCCCTCTTTTTTCTTTCCCCAACCCAAAGATGTCAGTTGCTTTTCCCCCTTTATCTTTTTTCCCTTTTGTCCATTTTTGCAGCTGAATGGGGTTTTCCAAGAACTTGGGGTGACCAGGGTCATCTTATATGTATGAATTTTCTTCACTTGTATTTATCACTGAAAAAATACAGCTATGCTGAAAATACAGTAATTATTAATAGTTTAGTTGCTGGCGATCCGTGTTTACACTCTTTTGGCAAATATAAAGCGTTCACATAGCCCTTTTGGCACAAGTTTTATTCAAAGCAATCTGTTAGATTGAAAATGAAAATAGTTTTACAGCTCTTGAACTACAGTTTGTATGGAGGCATATGGACAGCCTCAACAAAACACGATCAGCACTGCTCTTAGCACCTGGTTCAATGCAGGCTTGGACAGATGGGGCCTGCCTCAGATTCGAGTCAGCTGATGGGCAGGATGAGTGTATGTGTGACAAGATGCAGTCCTCGCACTTCCAGGGGATACACTCTAGCCAAGGACCAATGATCCTTCACTTTCTCAACTTGACATTATCACCAGGGAAATGTGAAACACAATTTTAAATCATCTTTGAATGACCAAAGACCTCTTTCTTTTGTTGTTGTGCATCAGTGAGTCTATCTTTCAAATACTAAATACTTCCAGGAAGCTTTCTTTTACAACCTTTCTTTTTCAGTAGACTGTTTTTTTAATGCATAAACAACTACTCATGATGAAGTTAGAAAAAAAGCAATATTGGGTTGTTTTGATACCATCAAATTGGATCTGACCCATAGCTGATCCTTCAGTGGGTTTTCAGAGGCAGTAAATTGCATGGGAGGAGGTTGCCTTTTTCTTCTAGAGCAGCTGGTAGAGTCAAACAATTCCTTATCACTAAGCCATCAGAACTCCCTGGTGGATAAGTCCTGATGGCTCAGTGGTAAGGAGCTGTACTGCCAACTCAAAAGCATACAGTTTGAGTCACCAGCTGCTCCAATGGAGAAAGATGGATAATCTCCTCCCATGTGATTTACTGATTCTTAAAACCTGCTGGAGGGTCAGCTGAGTCAGTTTTGACTTAATGGTTGATAACAGTAGTATGGTGCAGGAACAGAAAAGAGTCTTGGAGATCAGAGGAAGAATGTCCTCACTCTACTGGATATGTTACTTAATCTGCTCTTTTATCCAATTTTAAGATTAAGATAATGTTGAAGATTATGAAGGTTTTGTTGTGAAATTTAAATGTAATAATGGATTAATTAAGGAAGAACCTGATTAAACTCATTTCAGGAAATCACTGGCATCCCTAGAGTATATAATGGCTGAGGAGAATGCAGATTAAGCCCTCAGATGCTACAGGTTAACATCTTGAAATCATCATTTGCTTTGATGACAGAAAGACCTAACGATTCTGCAAGGATTATAACCAAGAAAATCTAATGGGGCAGGACTACTTTGTCACTTGGGAACATCGTAAGTTGGAATCAGTAGCACCCAACACAAAAGCAGCATCGGAATACAAGCAATATATGTTAGATACATGATATTCTATTGTCAGTGTGTCTAAGTATGCCATAGAGATCTTGTTAAAGTCCAGATTATGATTCCTTAATTGGGGAACAAGGCCTGTGGTTCTGTATTTCTAATAAACTCCTAGTTGCTGCTGATCTACAGACTGTACTTTGAATGCCAATGTGTTTTATACATCAGGATTGTGAAAGGAAAGAAATTATTTATGTATCCTGCAACCTCAGAGTTCTGATGGCCTAGTGGTAAGAAGCTGTGCTGCAATCCAAAAAGCACACGGTTCAAAGCCACAAGCTGATCCACAGGATATGGATGGGCAATTTTCTCCCATGTGATTTACTGTCTTTGACAATGGGCTGGAGGGACAGCTATGGGTCAGTTCCAACTTGATGGCACACAACAATAACAACAAATGTTAAACAAGGAAGATAACCAAATAGATCCCCATAGATTGTCAAGCTAGACAGAGGTCAAGTTGGTAGAAGGAAAAGATGCATGTGAATGGTCTCTGAATCTCTTTTGTGATGCTACTTGGGCAACTGGCTGTTTCTCCATGAAGCTGAACATCTCCTTCTCAGCCACTGGCTGCCAAAAACGCATTGAAGTGTACAATGAATGAAAACTTCATACATTTTATGAGAAGCGAATGGCTACAGAAGTTGCTGCTGACTCTTGGTGATGAGTGGAAGGGATATGTTGTCCAGATCAGTGGTGGAAACAACAAGCAAGGTTTTCCCATGAAGCAGAGTGTTTTGACCCATGGTTGAGTTCGCCTGCTGCTAAGTAATGAACACGCTTGTTACAGACCATGGAGAACTGGAGAGAGGAAGCCCAAATCTGTCCAGGTTTCATTGTGGATGCCAATCTGAGTGTCCTTAACTTGGTTATTGTCAAGAAAGAAGAGAAGGACATCCCAGGACTGTCTGATACTATGGTGCCTCATTGCCTGGTCCCAAAAGAGCCATCAGAAGTTGTAAACTCTTCAATCACTCCAAGGAAAATGATCACTACATTGTGAGAAAGCCACTGAACAAAGAAGGCAGGAAACTCAGGACCGAAGCACCCAAGATTCAGTGTCTTTTTACTCCACGTGTTCTGCAGCACAAACACAAGCACTGGCACATTTCTCTGAAGTGCACTATGAACAATAAAAAGGAAACTGCAGAATACACTAAGGTTTTGGGCAAGAGAATGAAAGAGGCCAAAGAAAAACTCCAGGAGCAGATCACCAAGAGAAGGAAGCTGTCCTCTCTGAGAGCTTCTACCTCCAAATCTGAATCTGGTCAGAAATAGAATTTTCTATGTGTGGCAAATAAATAAGCTCACATATTAAATCTTGAGAGAGAGAGAGCACATGTGAGAGAGAACGCTCTTTTGGTTATCTAATTAGCCTGTTGTGGGAATAAAAGTTAATATGATCCCAGAAAAGTCAGTACAAAAGATCAAAAACAGAAGAGAAAGTTTTCTTCTTAGTCCTATTGTCAGATCTTTGTTCTCCTTCATACCTTCCCCTCTTTCTCAGCTCAATATTTCAAGCCAAAGGATTTATTCCTAATCCAACTCTGAAAGAGCCTTCAAAATTATTTTTTTGTATATATTTAAACTAAGCTCATTACCATCAAGTTGGATCTGAGTTATACCTGATCTTTCACTGGCTTGGTTTACAAAGCTGTAACTCTCTACAGACTGTGTCACCAGAGAACCTTAGTATTATTTTATATTTCCTAATTGTGACAGAGTGGGAATCCTAGAACATTTGATTGTACTTCTGTGAAACCTATAATTAGACCATGAGACATTCATCAGAACAGAGCAAGGAAACAGCACATGGTTCAAAATTGGAAATGCCAGAAGTGTGTCCTATCTCCATACCTTTTCAATCTATATATAGGATAGATTATTTGGGAGGCTAGGTTCTATGAAGCAGAATGTGGCATTAGGTTTGGAGGAAGATTCATCAACAACCTGCGTTATGCAGATGACACAGCTTCGCAGAAACTGAGGAAGACCTGAAGTGCTTGCTGCAGAAGGTCAAGGACTGCAGCTCTCAATATGGATTGAAGCTCAACATCAAGAAAGCAAAGATTCTCACCACTGGGTCGATGGACAACATCATGATAGATGGTAAAGAGATTGAGATTGTTAACAGCTTCAGTTTGCTGAACTTTTGGTACAAGCAGCCAGGAAATCAAAAGACAAATTTCATTATGAAAGTCTGCTGCCAGGGACCTCTCTAGAATACTGAAGAGTAACGATGTCAGTCTGGAGACTCAGGTGCACCTGATCCAAGCCACAGTCTTCAATTACTTGCTGTGCATCAGAGAGCTGGACAATGACTAGGGATGATGGAAGGAAAATTGATTTCTTTGAGCTGTGGTACTGGAGAAGAATATTAAATATATCATGGACTGTTAGGAGAACAAACAGGTTCATCTTAGAGAGGGTGAAATGAGGCCGCTCCTCGGAGGCAAGGATTCTGAAGCTTTGTCTGACATGCTTCAGGGATTTTGCAAGGAGGGACCAGCCCTTGGAGAGGGACATCATGCTCGGAAGAGTAGAGGGACAGCACAAGAGAGGAAGACACTTAAGGAGATGGATTTGTTCAATGACTGGGGTACTAAGGTAGATGTGTCAGAGACAATAAGGTCGGCACAAGACAGAATAGGGTTCAGAGCTATTGTACATAGGGCCACTATGAGTCACAAATGATTCAATGGCACATAACAACAACAACAAAAATTGTGGCAGCAATATTATAAGGTTTTAAAAATCAAAAGGGGCAAGGGAGAAGTCCCTTAATAGAACCAAAAATTTTACTTGAGCCTTTGGGAGAATTCTTTATACAAAAATGAACATGGACATATTAGGAAGTAGAATGTAACATTACCCATAGTTGATTAATGTTGTGAGTCCCAAGCTTTCCAAAATTCCCATCTAAGCTACTAACATTCATTTCTTTCACTCTGTCTTTAAAACATTAACAAATAGAACACATTATTCTGAAACATTACTACTGCTTCAATTATTTGCTTTGCATCTTGTTCCTATTGTATCTTGATTCTTTCCTTTCCCTACTAATTTTAAATGTATTACTCAATCAACAAATTTTTAAAATTTTAGCTTCTTTGAGGAGAGTTGAAATAGATTAAAAATAAATGATTTATTTATTGCTATTGTTGTTGCTGTTAGGTGACATAAAAGCAAACACAACAAGATAGGAATCTTGGTCTACGCTGCACAACCTCACCATCTCTAATATGCTTCAGCTTATTGTTACAGTCTTTGTTGTTATATCATTCATCTTAAGGCTTTTCCCCTCTCTAACCCTCCATGATACTTTCTCAGCATGATGCTTTATCCAAGGTCTGGACCTTTCTGACCACATAAAGTATATGTTATTGCTGTTGTGTACCATAGAATCAGAACTGAACCATAGCTGACCTTCCAGTGGGTTTTCAAAGGCAGTTAATTGCAAAGGAGGAGATTACCATCCTTCTCCCATGTCGCAGCTGGTGGCCTTGAATTGTGTGCCTTTAGGACTGCAGCTCAGCTTCTTGTCACTAGGCCAGTATACGAGACAAAGCTTTATCATCCTTGCCTTTAAGATTGCACTTTGTCCAAGATATACTTGCTTGTTCTTTTCTAAGTCAAAGGCATATTCAATACTCTTTTCCAACAATACAGTTCAAAGGTATCAGTTTTTCTTTTGTCATCCTTATTTATTGTCCACCTTTCAGGTATGTAGGAAGCAACTGAAAAAAGGTATGATTTGAATTAGGCACACCTTAGTCTGTAAACCAACACCTTTCAGTGGTAAGGAATTGTGCTACCAACACAAAGGTACTTAGTTTGAATCTACCAGCTTCTCTGCAGGAGAAAGATGGATAATTGCACTCACATGGGATTTACTGCTTCTGAAACACCACTGGAGAGTCAACTATGAGTTGGTTCTAACACTACCTGACTTCTGAGCTTTGTCCATGGGTAAACAATGGATCTTACATGGTTGATTATTCTTCTAGGGAGTGTGTGCCTCGCTGGTGTTATTGTTTACCTTATAGGAATGTCTACTGGTTTCTCTTTATTCTTCTAATAACTTTTAGAAACCATTGAAATTGACTTAATTATTAGATCTAAGGAAGGTGAGGTAAAACAGAAACAAGAAAAGGAATGAGAAAATGTGGTACAAAGAGACATGGGCATAGATGTGGACAAAAACTGAATGGGAAAGAAGAAAAAAAAAGTAATAATCGTTGTGCTATCCAGTCTGTAAAGTCCTAAAGAAAGTGAGATGAAAATACAAATGGGAAAATGGAATACTTAAATGGAATAATGGAAAAAATGGAATACTTTAAAATGAAGAGGTGGTTGTTGTTATTAAATGAGATGACTCATAGCGATTCTGTGAACTAGTCTTGAACATGAAAAACTTTTATCTTTTCTCTAAATAATGTACCATTGACTGACAAGAAAACAAATAGATTCATCCTGGAGAGGGTTAAACCAGGCTGCTCCTTGGAAGCAAGGATTCTGAGGCTCCGTCTAACATACTTTGGACATGTTGTAAGGAGAGACAGGTCTTTAGAGAGGGACATCATGCTGGGCAGAGTGGAGGGACAGCGCAGGAGGGGAAGACCCTCTATGAGGTGGATTGATTCGGTGACTAGGGTAATCGGGATGGGTGTGTCAGAGGCAATGAGATTGGCACAGGATAGAGCAGGGTTTAGGGCTGTTGTACACAGGATCGCTATGAGTCACAAACGACTCGATGGTACATAACAATAGCAACAACTAAATTCATAGAGTTTCCAGAGGCAAGCTATTTAGGAAGTGGATGCCACTCCTGCTTCCAAGCCTGTTTTAATTGGGGAGATTCACCAAACACTGTTCACCATGGGTAACCATTGTCACAGCTGACACATCAGTGTCACAGTGTTTAGAATAACAGTAACCAAGAGTTGCCTTTCTACAGCAAATTGCCAGACCATTGCTGTACTACTAAGAAGAATGTTTGACTGAAAATAATTAAAATCAGCCTGAAACATGGAATAATAAAGGAGAATGAAAACAGCAACTGCACTGCATTAAGAAAGAAATGAGAAAAAAAAAATTGTGCAAGCTTACAGATTTACAGAGCTCAGGATTGTGTCCCTGTAGGTTTGCATTTTATGAAACACTCTGCAGGTCCTGTAGGAAACTTTTAAAATGGATCAGGAAATATTCTGAAAGGAACACATCAGCAAAAACTCTTTCTTGGCAAAAGTACATTAGCTCTGTTGAAATGTTATGTTATTTTTATATACAACAAATACTTACTAAAAATTTCTTTGTTTGTTTTACCCATTTTGCTTATCAAAATAGTGTCTATCCATGTTTATATTTGTAGAAAAATTATACCAAATTCTCAAGTAAAAGTATTCATTATATTAAATTGCAGGGAGAAGAAGAATTGGTTGAGACAACAATAAAATTAAAGTCAACCTGGTTGCTTTTTAAGGAGAGAGTAAAGCTTTCATTTCATTTAACCCTTAAATAATTTTCAAAATTGTGACTTGAGACTATTAACCTATAAATACATTCTAAGTGTATAAAAATATTTATATTTAGAACATTAATAAGCTTTAGAAGACAACATGAGGAATAATCAAAGATAATAAACCCAGAAAGAGATGAGAAGTATGGAGGGAGGGGAAATGCAGAAATAGAAACAATGAAAAAGAAGAGTCTTCATGAGGGGAAAAATAAATGCAACAAATATGGGGCAGGGTAAGGTAGTCTACAGAAGCTCAGGAAGATTTAAAAACAAAGTATAATGACAGATGTTTAAAAAATAAGATTAGAAGAAAAGAGCTTTAATGTAGTAAAAAATGAATGTTCTTCTTATGTCTTGTTCACTTGGACTGTATTTTTGAAAACAGACATAATCACTACATCTGGAAATGACTACTATATAAGCAACTTCACAAACATCAATCTCTGTTCAAGGACTCTATTCAGAACTAAAAGAATCACAGTATATCAAATATGGATTCCAAGACAGTCGATAAATTATTTTATAAACTATGGTAGTTAAAGTCAGAGTAATATAGACCCACTATTTATTTTCTAATATATTCTTAAATTCCGTTTGTCATAGAAGAGAAAGTCTTTGAAACCCTGGTGTGGTGTTACCCTGAACTTGACTTTTTAGTTATTACCTTAGCCCCCTCTGGTCTGCAGTTACCTTAACTGCAGACACATGGTCTTGCAAATCATCAACAGCTGTGGATGTGTGTGTGTGTGTGTGTGTGTGTGTGTG
>NW_006399847.1:5445382-5446767 GCF_000299155.1 Elephantulus edwardii
GGAGGAGGAGGAGGAGGAGAGAGGAGGAGGAGAGCGAGAAAACAAGAGAACTTCCCACACTGAGAGACTGAGAGGCAAGACTTGAGGGAGACTGGAGCAAGACCCTAGTGAGAGTGAGACCCTGGAGGTAAAACTTTGATGATGATGGTGGCATTGCCATTAAGAAACGGTTGCAAGGTGTGACATGAGCTTACTTATATTTGTCCTGGCAAGAGTTAAAGATTTTGCTGATCTTGCCAGATCCTTGAAGGAGAAGCTGACTGATAACCATTTTGAGGGACACATTGCTGGATGATTTGGATTTGACTGCTGAACTGAAATCAGGACTTGGACTAATTGAAGAATTGTACTTTGGGACTGTTGAGCTAAAACCTGGACGGGTGATATTCTTTGCCTCCTTAACTCACCAACTTAATTCTCAAATAAACCCCATTCTCAGTACCACCACTGTGAGTCTGTGAGTGAAGAATGAATAAATGAACCTCTTTATGCTGGTATGGCTCTAGAGGCACCACAGAGAGAGGCTATGGGCACTTTATCTGCTTTCTGCTCTGGGGCAGTGAGGGACTGTGCTATTCTCACTCATTCTGACCCTTTCACAGAGATGCTCAAAACCCTGTGCCTCTATGTCCTGTTTTCTGCTCACTAGGCACCTGGTTGAGGCAAAGACTTCCTAAAAAAGGTGAGAAGAGTGACTCATAAAAGAAAATAACTGATAAATTTTACCTCATCAAAATTAAAATTTCTATTTGTGAATCATGGTTAAGAAGATAAAAAGACAAGTTATATACTAGGAAAAATATTTCTGTGTGTTTCTTTGTTCTATTCATAATTTTCACAATCTAGTAAAAGTAGGGAAAATAAGCCAATCACAACTTGTCAAAATATTTTAAGACAGATAACTTAACAAAAGAAATATAATACTAATAACCTTTGTTGTTGCCTTTGAGTTGAGCACGACTCCTAGTGACCCTGTGAACAAAAGGCCTGAAGCTCCTCTACAACTCTCCACATTTAAACTAATAAATAATTCTCAACATTGTTGTTTTTGTTATGTGCCATCGAGTCGCATGCGACTCATAATGACCCTATGTACAACAGCTCTAAACTCTGCTCTGTTCTGTGCCAATCTCACTGTCTCCTATACACTCATCCCGATTGCCCCAGTCACTGAATCAATCCATCTCCCAGAGAGCCTTCCCCTCCTTCGCCTGCCCTCCACTCTCCCAAGCATGATGTCCCTCTCCAAGGACCAATCCCTTCTTACAATATGACCAAAGTATGTCAGACAAAGCTTCAGAATCCCTGCCTCCAAGGAGCAACCCAGTTGAACCCTCTCCAGGATGAAACTGTTTGTTTTCTTAGCAGTCCATGGCACCCTCAGC
>NW_006399847.1:5447712-5449338 GCF_000299155.1 Elephantulus edwardii
ATAAAATAAAAACTACAGTGATATACCATTGTATATGCAGTAGAAGTCTAAAAGACTTTCAATGTCATGTGTCAATAAACTGTAGAATGGCTAGAACTGTCATACATTTCTTGTGGGAATGTAAAATGTTACAGCCAAATGGAAAACATTGTAATCATTTCTTACAACATTGAACATGATCTTGCCACAAGATCCATCAATTCTATTACTAGGTGTTTCTCCTAGTAGTTGCCTAGTGATTGAGATTACAGAAAGGTGAGTTGAAATTGACTGTAAAACAAAGGAAAGAAGTAAAAACCTATGTACACACACAGACGTTTGCATAATTGTTAACAGTAGCTTTATTTAAGATAGCCCCCAAAATGGAAACAACCCAAATGTCCACCAACATGTGTTTGTCTACACTAACTTTAGTGCATGAATATGCAAAAAACATGGACATAGATAAATATAAAAAATGTTAATCAAACAAAGCTGGGAATAATACATACTGAATAGTTCAATTTATATTAAATTATGAAAGATCTAACCATATAGAAAGAAGATCAGTAGTTGACTTGAGGTTAGGATTATGGAGAAGGGTGTTGGGATTGACTGAAAATGGCCAAAGTAAATTTTTAGGTTGATATTAATATTTTTTAGATCTTGAGTAGAGATAGTGGTTACATAGATGGATATATATCTCTATCTATCTATCTATCTAACTCAACGCTCATAAGTTACTTTGAATAAATCTTATCACAAAAAAGTAAAGTTATAAATATGAAAGTTAATTTCTACCATTTCAGACATTTACATAGCTTAAGATCTATATATTACTGAAATTTACATACATTTTATCACAGTAAAGTTTATCTAAAATAAAAGTCCTCACAAGTAGACCAATAGGTAGCATCATGACTGATGGAGAAAAGATTGAAGTTGTCAACAATTTAATTTTACTTAGATCCATATTCAATACCCATGGTAGCAGCAGTCAATAAATCAAAAGATATGTTTCAGTGAGAAAATCTACTCTCTGCTAAAAAAAAATATTTCTTTTAAGTGCTAATGAGCAAAGATGTCCATTTAAACATTAAGGTGTACCTGAACCAAGCCATGCTCATTGTGATTGTTTTGATATGCATGAAGAAGTTGAGCAACTAATGAATAAGGAAGACCAAAAGAGAATTGATGTATTTGAATTGTGGTGCTGAGAAGAAGAGCATTGCATATACCATAGACTCTGAAAGGAACAAATGACTATGTCTTGGAGGAAGAAAAACCAGGGTGCTCCTTAGAGGCAAGGGTGGTAACACTAATTTGCACAGGTTTGCCAGAAGGGGCCAGCTCTTAGTTAAGGACATCATTCTGGGAAAGGGAGAGGTTAAGTAAAAGAGAGGAAGATCTTAAGAAGACAGATTAATACAGTGACTATACTATGGTAAAAATGCTGCAAGATAGGGTAAAGTTCAGGTCTGTTGTTCACAGGTTTACTATGAACTGTAAATATGATACGTAACAACAAAAGTAAGTCATACTATAAAAGTAAGCTTATAATATCTCTAGGAAGCTTTATGGCATAGTGGTAAGAAATTGCTCTGCCAATGCAAAAGTATGTGGTTCAAATCTATCAGCTACTCCATG
>NW_006399847.1:5453366-5454464 GCF_000299155.1 Elephantulus edwardii
CATAGGGTCGCTATGAGTTGCCTGTGACATGACAACAACAACACATATCTATATCAAAGCTCAACATTAAAAAGTTGAAGATTCTCACCACTAGACCAATTGGCAGCACCATGACAGATGGAGAAGAGATTGAGGTTGTCAACATTTTCAGTTTGCTCGGCCCTACAATCAATACCCTTGGCACCAGCAGCCAGGAAATAAAAAGACAAATTGTACTGGGGAAGTCTGCTGTCAGGGACGTCTCCAAAGTGTTAAAAAGTATTGATGTTAGTCTAAAGACTAAGGTGCCCCTGATTCAGGCTATGATCTTTGCAATTCCTTGCTATTAGAGAGCTGTACAATAACTAAGGACAACAGAAGAAGAATTGATGCCTTTGAGTTGTGGTGTTGGAGAAGAGCACTGAACATATCATGAACTTCCAGGAGAACAAATAGGTCTGTCTTTGAGAGGGTGAAACCAGGTATCTCCTTGGAGGCTAGTATCTTTTAGCTCCATCTCACATACTTCGGACACGTGGCCAGGAGGGATCAGTACTTAAAGAAGGAAATCACACTTGAAAGGGTGGAGGGAAAACACAGGAGAGGAAGACTCAGATGAGATGGACTGACACAGTAAGTGGAGCAAAGTGATTAGGTGTGTCAGAGTCAGTGAGACTGGTTCAGGACAAGGCAGGTTTCAGAGATATTGTATGTAGGCTCACTATGAGTATGACAATGAGCTTCAGTAGGGTAGATCATGAGGATGACACAGGATAGGGCAAGGTTCAGATATGTTGTTCTATCTGTTGATAGGGTCACTATGATCTACTCGATGGTACTCTGTTGTTAAGTCAGTTCTGACTCATTCTGACTCTCCAAGACAGAACAGAACCTCTTCAGAGGGTTTTCAAGGCTGTAAATCCTTGCAAGAACAGACTGCCTCTTTTTTTCTCCCAAACAATAGCTGGTGGGTTGGAACCTTGGCTTATGGCTCAGTTAGCAACTCAAAGCTTAGCCTACAAGGGGAGCTCTGGTGGCCTAGTGGCAAGGAGTTGCAACTACAATCCCAGAGGCGCATGGTTGAATCCACCAGATGCTCTGCTGGGGAAGGAGGGGCAA
>NW_006399847.1:5454814-5462306 GCF_000299155.1 Elephantulus edwardii
CCAAACCCTCCACCTTAAACAAACTTTAAAAGAACAGTATCTATTCCCATAAATTCTATACTGCTGATTCCGTGTCTCATTCATAAAAACTGAACACCCTTTACCTTGCTAGGTCCCCGAAGTAGTAACACCATGCATATTATTTGTTCTCTCTCTCTCTCTCTCTCTCTCTCTCTCTCTCTCTCTTTTTCTTTCCTCAGAATTCCAGAGGGAGGAAAAAATCTCCATCAAAAGCTGTAGTTTATTATAGCTACAAAGAGGTCTGGCTTCAAATCAAAGAGGCATTTTGTTTTCCAAGAGCACTACTAAGGTAAAAAAAAAGAACAAGAAGCATGATTTTTAAAAAAATTTATTGCCATGATTTTTTAATAAGAGAGATGAGATATTCCCTTCAAATGAGAACTTTTTATCATTCTTCAAGCTCTTGGTCCTCCTTACAGCCCCATTCTTCCACTTAACTAAGTCTTAGACCACAAGTTCTCACTGACAGATTAAGTCAGTTGTGCTCTTGGGCATTTCTTGTGTTGACTTTGAGGCCAGGATTAAGCTACTTCTGCTCTCCAAATTGCCTTTCTTCTTTCTTTTATACAATCCTCAAAATCCATTCATTTATATGGTATTTGTTGAGTGTTTTCTGTACAAAGTCCTATTACTAATGTTAATAGAAATGAAAGTTATTCTTTGCATTCAAGAAATTCACCCTGTAGTAGTAAAGACTAGCTTTATAGAAATAACTTCAGCATAATAAGAGTCATACAGTGATGGCACAATTCCTTATATTCAAAGGCAGAAGCTTCACAGTGGGAAAGGTTGACTTCTTTACTTGGTAAATTAAGTGAGGGACTGAGCATAGAAGATGCTTTTCTTTTTCTCTCTTTGCCTTTAAGCTGAAAAGAAAGAGAAAGGATAACTCCCTTAACTGTATGTTGTTGTTGTAACATGGTGACTAGAAATAATACCAAGTGCTTTGATGCCTTCTTACAGGGCTCTGGTGGCCTAGGCTGCAGCGAGTTGCATTACTATCCCAAAGGCCATTCCTTCTGGTGGTTCAATCCACTAACAAATTCACAGGAGAAAAATGATCAATTACAGTGTCAGACACTCTCTGGAGGGTCAGCTATGATTAAGTTCTGACTCAGTGGCCATGAGTTGAGTTATTTTTGCCTTCTTCTATTTAAATTCAGTCCAAGTGGCCATCCCGTTGGATTATCTGATTTTCTATTTCAAACTTTTATCTAAGCAATGAACTTAAAGATATTTTCCCTCATGAAACTAGTCTCTCCTCTAACCACTGTCCTCACGATCCTATTTGTCTGTTACTGGGGAGGAGATTTTTTTTCTTCCCCATTGTTGATGTTTCCACTCCCTGTAGGAGGAGTATCATACCATTAATTTACTAATATATTCAATCACAAAATGTTTCTTGAGTGATTGCTATGTGTGAGATCATCATGAAACTTTCTATATAAACATTGTCTAATGGTTAAGCACTTGACTTTCTATATAAACATTGTCTAATGGTTAAGCACTTGGCTGCTAACCAGCTGTTTGGTAGTTTGAACCCACTAGTCACAACATGGTAGAAAGATGTGGTAACTACAGGCTTGGATACCATATGCAGTCCTACTCTGTCCTACAGGGTTTCTATAAGTTGGAATCTACTTGATGCAGTTGCAGCACCCAGAGTGAAGAAGAGACTAAGCATATATTATGACAAACAGTGACAAGTACTATGGAGAAAAAGAAGGTTGAATCATGAGATGAAAAGTACCAAGCAGAGGATTTCAGGTTTCTAATATAGGAGAATCAGAGAAGACTGCCTTGAGAAGAGGACATTGAAGCAAAGACCTAAAGAGGATAAGGCACTGGAGTTCAAAATTATTAATTTGTATGCCATCAACATATAGAATTTAAAGACTGGAAGAAATCAAATAGAAAGAGAATGAAATAGACAAAACTCTAAAGACAAAACTCTGTATTCCCATGTTTAGAAATCAAGGAGAGAATAAATTAGCAAGGAAAACAAAGAAAGTGGATGCCAAAGAAAGAGATTCAAATCCTTGTCCTCTTTGTCTCCATCCATTTCTTATTTTGTCTTGAAGGAAGAGCAAATTATCTGGTCAGCAAGATTTAGTAACTCCTAGACATGTCTTCATGTTTGGAAAGGTGGAGGTTCAGTGAAAGAAAAGAAGACCCTTGACCAGGTAGATTGACACAGAACCTGCCACAATGGGCTCTAATGTGTCAGGAAGTACGAATATGGAATGGGATAGGGCAGGGTTCAGATCTGCTGTTCACAGGGTTGCTTTGGGTCATGCTCAAATTGACAGCACCTGGCAACAAGAACAGATATGTCTTGGTAGCACTGGTGGCTTAATGGTAAGGCGTTGCGCTGCCAATCCAAAGGAATACAGTTTGGATCCACTAGCTTCTCCACAGGATAGGCAATTTCCTCCCATGCAACTTACTGACTCTGAAAACCTGTTGGAGGGTCAAGTATGCCTTGGTTCTGACTCAATGGTACACATCAGTAACAACAACAGCTATGTTTTAGAGTTTTCTGGTGACATAGTGGTAAGAAATTGCGCTGCTATCCCAAACGCGTACAGTTTGAATCCACCAGTTTCTCCAAAGGAGAAAAATAGGCACTTTCTTCCCATGTAATTTACTACCTCTGAAAACTCACTGGAGTTTTAAGACATTTGCAATGACTTTGAGTATGTAAGAGATGATGAGGATGACAAGGGTAGAACAAGGTTCAGATCTGTTCTTCAAAGGTTGCTATGAGTTGTATCCAATTTGCTGGTACATAACAACAACAGCTCATCAGCTATTGTTGTTATTTGCCATTGAGATAGGTACAACTCATAATTGACCCTCCAGCAGTAAATTACACAGGAAGAGACTGCCCATCTTTCTCTCACAGAGCAGATAGTGGACTTGAACCTTACGTCTTTGGGTTGATAGTGCAACTCCCTAACACTAGGCCACTCTAGTTTTAACATTTAAAAAGCTGGCTGCTCATAGCCAGTCTGGCGTTTTTTACTCTACTTTCCCATGTGGGAATTTTTCCAGGGACTATGAAAAGGCTGACACATTTTGCTGCTTATGATTTGAACGTTATATATGCTTTATTCTGGAAGTCAGTGTTATAAAATCCATCCCTCAACAGCTCTAAGACACACTCTCCAAAATCCAGCTTGTCAGTAATAAAGACATTGTCTTAATCTATGTTTTCCTGACTCATTTGTCTTAGATCCTAATTGATTCAAAACTCTGAATAGTATGAAAGGAAAAATGCACCAATCTATTGAGAATCTCACTCTGATGGTGTGATCTGTAGGTAGTTATACTAACAAAAAGGTCATACCTTCTTGGTGAGTCAGATCCACCAGCAGTGATGTAGGAGAGAGACAGGAAATCTCCTCCTGTCCACCAGCTCAGCTATCAGCCATTAGCTATAAACTCTGAGTGTCAGTTATGAATAATTTTCAACTTGATGACAACAAGTAAGTGAGCAATGCTGAACCCCATCTACTGGAGCATGAAGTCATACACACATTTGGATGATTTGTGAAAGCGCTTTTAACTCTAAGCAGAAGTCCATGATTTCTACTTGCCTATCATTTGGAAGGCAAAATGAAAATGCTATAGATTTGTCAGTTTTAAAATTGAAAGGAAAATAAGATCATCTGTTATTTTTATGAGAAAACTTAAATTCAGAGAGAAACCTAACTAGTGACAGACTTGGAATTATGACTCAGGTCTCTGACTCAGGTGTCCTAACTCCCACTCGATGCATATAGTGAGAATCTTATTTCTGAGAAAATCTTAGTTTTATAAAATCACACCCTTTCCTGGAGAAGAGGGAAAAAAATCATAACACTAGGCTTAGTGTCTTCCAGAGTGTTTTTCTCCAACTATTTCATTTTACTTGGGTCAACATTCAACATCCATGTCGAGATCAAAAGATGCGTTGCACTGGGAAAATGTCCTGTCAAGGACCTCTCCAAAGTTCTTAAGAGCAAGGATATCAGTTTAAAAACTAAGCTGTGCTAAATACAAACCATTATATTTTCAGTTGCTTCCTATGCATCTGAAAGTTGGACAATTAATAAGGAATGCAAAAATAAGAATCAATGTCTTTAAATTATGGTGTTGGCAAAGAGTATTGAATATCCCATGGACTGCCCAAAGAGCAAAAATATCTTAGAAGAAATGTAACCAGGGTGCTCCTTAGAGGTTGTTGTTGTTGTTGTATGCCATCGAGTTACCTGTGACTCATAGTAACCCTATGTATAACAGATCTGAAGCCTGCCCTGTCCTGAGCCAATATTACTGATTCTGACACAGCAACCTCCATTGCCCTAGTTGCTTTATCAATCCATCTCATCCAGGATCTTCCTCTCTTACACTGTCCCGCCAACTTTCTGAGCATGATGCCCTTCTCCAAGGATTAGTCTCTCCTAACCACATGCCAAAAGTATGTAAGACAGACCTTCAAAATTCTAACCTCCAGGGCTGGGGGTGGGGTGGGGGGTGGGGAGGGCTTGGAGGGAAGAAAAGTGTGACAATGAATGAATGGACATCCAAACTCTCTGTAAATTTTCATTAAAAGTAATAATAAATTTTAAAAAATTTCTAACCTCCAAGGAGAAATTTGGTTTCACTCTTTTCAAGACAGACCTATTTGTTTTCTCTAAGGTCCATGGCATGTTCAAGACCCTTCTATGGCACCACAACTCAAAGGCATCAATTCTTCTTCTGTTGTTCTTAGTCATTGTCAAGCTCTCTCTGATGCATAGCAGATAATTGAAAAGGCCAGGGCCTGGATCAGGTACACCATGGCCTCTAGACTGCCATCGTTGCTTCTCAGTACTCTGGAGAGGTCCCTGACAGCAGATTTTCCCAGTTCAATTCATCTTTTGATTTCTTCATTTCTGGTGTCAAGAGTGTTGATTGTGGAGCTAAGCAAGCTTTAATTGTTAACAATCTCAATCTCTCCTCCATCTCATGGTGCTGCCAATTGGCCCAATAGCGAAAATCATTGTTTTCTTGATGTTGATCTTCAGTCCTTGACCTTCAGCAGAAAGTGTGTCAGGTCCACCTCAGTTTCAGCAAGCAAGGTTGTGTCATCTGCATAGCGTAGGTTGTTTATGAGTCTTCTTCCAATCCTAATGCCACATTCCTCCTCATAAAGCCCAACCTCCTGAATGATCTGCACATAGATTGAAAAGTTATGAAGACAGGATGCATGCAACCCTGATGGATGGTGAAACCCTATCTCGCTTACTTTGAGCATATTTTTAGGAAAGGTCAGTCTGAGAAAGAGACATCATGCTGGTCAAGAAAGGCTCAGCAAAAGAGAAAGACCTCCAATGAGATGAACTGACATAGTAATGTAGCAAGGACCTCAAGAATATTGGATATCTTCTCTGTGAATCCAATCTTACTTATAATATTCATCAGAACCATCTCGCTACACCTTGCTAGCTATGCATCCCCATAAATTCTATCTCATGAGTTCCAAGACCCATTTTACTCAATTCAATAAAATTTATGTGGTTTGTACCATCATAGGAATTACCTTCATTTTTAATTTGCATTTCATTCAGTCTGACAAACAGTTATGTATATAAAAATTATAATCAATCATCCAATATTTAAGTGTTTATTGTCTAGATTGCAAATACCTTATAAACACAACTGTGAACAAGGCTTTGAGGAGCTTATAATCTTGTAAAACTTGTATTATACATTATTCTCAAGGTATAAAGTGTCACTTAGGAAGGAAAATTGAATTCCTCTGAGGTAGTGTGGGCCACTGAGAAAAATGTCACAGAAGAAGTGGTGAGTAGATGCTCATTAGGCAAAGAATGAGACTTGGACCCAGAATTTGGAGGCCTTTGATACCTTGCTAGAGTCTTTATTTTATCCTTCAGCTAAGTAAGCATGTCTACCCATTTACATGGTTTATGAGTTAGTAATTGTAGAAAGAGATTGTTGGCAACATAAAGGATGGAGTGCAGTGACCACAGTTAAGAATGCCAAATTTAAAACTATCTCAAAGTCTAAGGAAGAAAAGATTATGATGCAGGCTAAAAGAGCAGCAAATAAACACTATTTGAAGGACAGGGTTTAGGTATTAAATTTCATTGCCAAAAACAGTAGAAAACATAAAGAAGAAAAAGGTTTTAATTTTGTACAGGGAGATAGCCCATAAGTCTATTTCTTTTACTTCAGAGTACAGTGAAGCTACATAACCCATCTTTTTTTACAGGTTTTTTTTCCTTAGCTTCCTTTACAGTTAAGTGTAGCTGTGTGACTGAACTATGGCCAAAGGAATGTGAGTAGAAATTATGATCATCATTTTCAAGCTTAGTCCATAAAAATTACTTCAACTATTCTCTTCCCCTATCTCACAGCTAAATGTCAGGGCCCCCAGTGATGAACAAGCTTCTGTTGGCCTGAGTTTATGAAAGGCTGTGACATTCATTACCTCCAGTTGGAATCTGCTTATAGCTGACCTTCTTACAAGCTGCAAAATCACAAGGGAGGAGACTGCCACCTTTCTCCCTCAGAGCTTCTAGTGGATCCAGACCACCTGAGAGGTGATGCCTCTCGTTAGCAGTGCAACTCCTTACAGACTAGGCCACCAGAGGTCCCACAAAACACTATCATGTTGTGTGTCCATTTGGAACAGGTGCAGCTGGTAGATTCAAACTGTTTGCTTTGAGTTAGCAGCATAACTCCTTATCCACTAGGCTACTAGAGACAGTAAAGCAGAATCTAAATCCCCTTCCTATCATTTTAATAAGAAATAAATAACATTATGGACTAAGATTTTGGTATTTACCTAGTTATGTAAACTACCTAATACAGGGATGAAGCCATGAGATAAAAGGGTGCTTGCTGTTGGAGTGGTGAGTATGCACTTGACTTCAAACCCATGGTCCCAATTCATTTGCTCCTCTGAAAGACAAAGATGTGACAATCTGCTTTTATAAAGATTATGTCCTTCAAGTAAAAATCAAAACCAGTATACATTTGCGTTTTCTCGCTTTGTGGTCAAAAGAGATAGAGACTCAGAAGCTTTTAGGATTGGTACTGTGGTAGGAACCATTTATCATGTCAGCTTTGATTCACAGCAATCCCATGGACAAAGGAATGAAAGCAAACCGAATCCAGCACCATCCTCACAATCTCTGATCTCCTTATGCCCATTGTTGCAATCACTTTGCAATCACTAGTAAAGTAAAAGTAAACTAATAGCTTAAGAATCCAGAAGTAGGTGTATAAAACCATTATGGTAGAATGAGTATAAGGATCCAAGAGGGGTGGAACACGGTAGACGCAGAGGAATGAGGATGTGTAGGAGGTGGAGGGATCAAGCATGGGATTGCACAATTTGATGGGTGAGGGAGTGAGGGACATTGAAAGAATTTGTTCTTGAAAACAAGGTATTTGAATTTTGTAAATAAACTAGTAGAAA
>NW_006399847.1:5465197-5468018 GCF_000299155.1 Elephantulus edwardii
ACGGCAACTTGTACACCAAGGCTATACGACCTAGAGGAATGTCTGAATAAAAACAATGAGAGACAGGCCTGAGGGCCGCAGATTAAAAGTCACCCACCTTCAGCTTGGTAGCATAGCCTTCTGTCCACCAATGCCTTTTGTTGTTGTTGTTATATGCTGTCGAGTCGCTCATGACTCATAGTGACCCTATGTACAACAATCCCAAACTCTGCTCTGTCCTGTGCCAACCACACCATCTTCGAGTATGTCAATATTTATGTGTTCCATTTCTTCCTTAACAATATCTAATTCCTACATTCATGGTTCTCACATTCCATGTTCCAATCACTAGGGTCTTCTTACAACATTGAGAAGAATGGAAATTCCAGAACACTTAACTGTGCTCATATGAAACCTATACCTAGAACAAGAGACTGTTTTCTGAACGGACCAAGGGCACACTACGTGGTGTAAAATTAGGCAAAGTGTGTATAAGGGTTGTATCTTTTCTCCCTACCTATTTAATCTGTACACTGAGCTAATTATTCAAGAAGCTGGACTCTATCAAGAATGTAGCATCAGAATCAGAGAAAGACTTATCAACAAACTGTGTTATACAGACAACACAACCTTGATTGCCCAAAGTGTAGAAGAGTTGAAACACTTGCTGAAGACAACAAAAGAAAACAACCTTCAATATGGACTGCATCTCAATGTCAAGAACACAAAAATTCTCACCACTGGACCAATAGGCACATGATGGATGAAGATAAGATTGAAACTGTCAACAGCTTTATCTTGATTGAATTAATAATCAACACCATTGGCACTAGCTTTCAGGAGATCAGAAGACATATTACACTGGAAAATTCTGCAGTCAGGGACCTCTCCAAATTATTGAGGATCAATGATGTCAGTTTGAGGACGAAGGTATGCTTGATCCAAGCCTTGGTGTTTTTGATCACTTTGCATCTGAGAGCTGGACAATGACTAAAGATGAGAGAAAAAGAATTGATACCTTTGAACTGTGGCATTGGAGAAGATTGCTGAACTTGCATGGACTTCCAAAAGAAGAAATGGAAATGTCTTAGAGAAAGCACAGCCAGAGTGATCCTTGGAGGCAAAGATGACAACGCTTTGTCTCACATATTTTGGGTATGTTGCTAGGCAATGCTATTCCTTGGAGAGAGACATCATGCTTGGAAATGTGGTAGGTCAGCAAAAGAGAGGAAGACCTTGAAACAGATGGATTGGCACAATGACTGCATTAATGGGCTCAAGTATGTCAAAGATGGTGATGATGGTACAGAATAAGATAGAGCTTAGATTTGTTGTTCATAAGGTTGTTATTGATCACGTGATGACACCTAACAACAACAATATCCATCCTACAAATGATAGAGAAAAGTTTGAAAT
Source organism: Elephantulus edwardii (assembly GCF_000299155.1). NCBI lineage: Eukaryota > Metazoa > Chordata > Mammalia > Macroscelidea > Macroscelididae > Elephantulus > Elephantulus edwardii. The sequence goes on from NW_006399847.1 coordinate 5,466,593, forward strand.
TGTCAAAAATTTCATCTTACTTGGATCCTCAATTAACATCCGTGGAGTTGTGGTGTCAGAGAAGAGTACTGAATGAACTGCCAAAAGAATAAACAGGTATGTCTCATAGAAAGTTCAGCCAGAGTGCTCCTTAGAGGAAAGGATGGTGAAGTTTTGTTTCACCTATTTTGGGCTTGTTGGTAGGATGTGCTATTCCTTGGAAAGGGACATCATGTTTGGAAAGGTGGAGGATCAGCAAAAGAGAAGATGACTCTAAAGGCCATAGACTGACACAGTGACTGCAGCACAGGGCTCAGGTATGTCAAGATGATGAAGATAGCACCAGATAGGACAGAGTTAAGATCTGTTGTTCATAGGGGTCACTTCATCCTTGAAGCTTGATGGCATATAACGACAACAACCTTAAACAGTATCTTAAGCTAAAGTAAAACTAATGCTCTTCTGTAACATTTTTTTAAAAAAGAGATTCTTTATCAAAACTGAAGCCTTCTGAGGCTTTTTACCAGTCTGGCTGTAATCTGTAGCTGAAAAATATCCATTTACAGCATATAGAGGCAAGCTATCATGGGACCTTGAGAAGGCAAAGTCAGTTAGCCCTGGATATAGTTTAACAGCCCCAAATCCTGGGGGAGGGGGAACCCCATAATGTAAAAACCTCTCACACTCACTGTCCTATCCCTCTCCTGTAGACAAAACCCTCTCACACTTTGCTATCCTGCTTCTCCTCAATACAAGGCCCCAAAACTTCTAGGACAGACAGGGAGACAGACTCTTGAAGCTCATACCCCTGTATCCTGCATGTAGTAACAACTGCCTCAGTCTATTTCCTTAAGAGTTTTTCCCTCTCATGTTCACCCTGTACTTTACCAGGAATGATGTCATTTCCAAGGACTAATCCTCACTGACAACATTGCCAAACCTTATGAGACAAAGCCTCACAATCTTTGCCTCTGAAGACAGACTTGTTTGTTCTTTTATTGGATCAAGGTATATGAACTATTCTTCGCCAACACCACAGTTAAAAGACATCTATTCCTCTTCAGTCTTCCTCATGCATTGCCCAACTTTCGCATGCATATGAGGCAATTGAAAATACTATGGCTTTAGTCAGGTGCACCTTAGTCATTAAAATGACATCTTTGCTCTTTACCACATTAGAGAGGCCCATGACAGTAGTTTGCCCGAGGCAGTACATCATGTGATTTTTTTTTGACTGTTGTGTTGATTCCATGGGTGTTGATTTTGAGTCCACGTGAAAGAAAAGACTTCACAACGTCAAGAGCACAGTTCCATTTTGAACAGGCTTAGCCTGAGATTGTTTTAGTACTTCTAAATGAGTTGTGGGAGGATATCAAGGGTATCATCCAGGAAGAGTGCAAACGGTCATTGCAAAGACAGAAGAGGAAGAAAAGACCAAAATGGATGT
>NW_006399847.1:5469748-5476579 GCF_000299155.1 Elephantulus edwardii
ATTGGGATGGGAGTGTCAGAGACAGTGCGATTGGCACAGGACAGAGCGGAGTTTAGGGCTGTTGTACATAGGGTCGCTATGAGTCGCAGGCGACTCGATGGCACATAACAACAACAACAAGCAACTGGAAAAGAAGCCTGCTAACACAGTGGTTAAAACTCTTGATCAAAAGGTAGACAGCTTAATTCACCAGCTGCTTCAAGAGAGAAAGCGGAGGCAGACTGCTTCTGTAAAGACATATGGCCTTAATGAAGAATAAGTTGTTATTGAAGAATATTATGGTGGTAAGCTGCTTTGGAAACCGTATGAGTCTTTCAATTATAAAGTTGTTATGAGTCAGAATAGACTCAAGGAAAATGAGGATGGTTTGGTCCATTTTAAAGAGGTTGGAATAGTGGTCCAGATCGCAGAAGATAATTAGAGGCAAAAATTTGGAAGTCATTAGAATTTAAGTTACTGGGCTCTGGTCCTAATTGAAGATCTTTTGGGTTTCCAATATTATAATATATCTGGGCACAGACTGTCACAACTTTCCCTTGCAGAGTAAGTGATGGGTTGAAAGCTTTGACCTCTCAGATAGCAGCTGGGCTTTTTAACCAATGTATCACCATTACTGATATTAAAGTGGAAGAAAAGATGAAGTCCTAAAATTGAGGAATACCAACATTCAAAGAGAAGCAAATAAAAGAGGGGTCATAAATATTTTCATGATTAGTATTTAACCTATAAGGCACAATATTCTTGTAATAATGTCTAAGAATCATTAACTGATTTGCCCTTTTAAAAAACTGATATCCGTGTGAGTCATAGTCTTACCTCTGCTAAAAAATCCTTGAAATTCCATGAACTCTCACACTAAAAGTTCAAAATTTCAAGAAAATAATCCTTAACAACTAAAATGTCAAAATTTACTCAAATATAATACAAAGATCTGAAACTTGTAATCAGCTCCTCATGAATTCCCTAACACAGTATTTCATATCTTTGGTAAAAAAGACCTACCATCAAACTTTTGCCTGTCTGATCCCTTTCAAAATGCTTTCACATAACTATTCACTCAATGCCCTCAACAACTCTGTCATACACAATTAAAACAGACATTCGGGGCGGGGGGAGAAGAACGAACTGGGGAGGAGGGTAGAGAAAACAGTGCAACAATGAATGAATGAAAACCCAAAATCTCTGTAAATGTTCACTAAAACTAATAAAATGTAATAATAATTTAAATATATATATATACCCAACTCTGTCATACAGGTGGGTACAGTTAGGACTCCAGGCATGATGAAACAGTGTAGTTCTTTGCTTAGTTTGGGAATTACGTAAAAACAAAGCATATTACTTAAGGCAAGAGAAATGACTCTCAAGGATATCTATAAGAAAAAGAGACCCATTTTAAAATGCTATTTTAATCTTACAGTTTATCCATTTTATAACATCCCTGCAGTTTGCAAGTGTTACTAGTCTGCTTAATGTGGTTTCATGGGATATTTTGATTCCTGACTCACAATTTGATTCACTGGAAATGATCCCCAAACAGAGTAAGCAAGTTATAAAGGGTGAATCTTTAAAAACAAAGCACCAATTTCTTTGACAGTCACTTCATCCTTTGTCATAATTGTTTTTGTTGTTATGTACTGTTGAGAGAGAACCAACTTATAGCTGACCCTCCAGAGAGTTTTCAGATACTATAAATCACAGGAAAGGAAAATATCCATTGAAGCCACTAGAGGATTTAAACCATGTGGTTTGGGTTGGCAAGGCAAACACTACCATAAGCCATCAGGTTATTATTAACTCCTCAGATAAAAGAGAATGGTTACGAGTTTGCATGTCTAAAGCAAGTGACTAGGGAGCTCTGGTGTAACATACCCAAACTATGTCAGACGAAGCCTCAGAATCCTTGCCTCCAAGGAGCAGCCTGGCTTCACCCTCTCTAAGATGAACCTATTTGTTCTCTTGGCAACACTCTTCTCTGGCACCACAACTTAAAGGCACAATTCTCTTTCTATCATCCCTAGTCATTATCCAGCTCTCTGACGCATAGCAAGTGATTGCAAAGGCCATGTTTTGAATCAGGCTCACCTTAATCTCCAGACTGACATCACTGTTCTTCGGTACTCTGGAGAGGTCCCTGACAGTCAACTTTCCCAATTCAGTTTGCTCTTGATTTCCTGGCTGCTGGTATCAAGAGTGTTGATTGAAGAGCCAAACAAACTAAAGCTATTACAATCCCAATTTCTTCCTCCCCCCCCCATTCATTCATTGTTGCAATTTCCTCACCTCCCAACCCTCCCCTCTAATACACTACCCTTTTGGAAAAGTAAAAGAAAAATTCTTTCATTGTTTTACAATCCCTCGCCGCCAGGTCCACTCCACTATACAACCTTCGCTCTGGACTCCTGTCATGACAAAAATACATAATCACATATCCCTTTTAAACAGTTTTCTCCCTCACCTGTTTCAAGGCAGTATACATTATTGAACCCATCTTTCTCAGTCTCCCCCCAACCCCGATGTCAGTCCTGTTTTATAATAGTGGCACCATGCAGTATTTGTCCTTTTGGGACTGAGATACTTCACTCAGCATAACGTCCTCCTCGTGCGCATATGGATATTATCCTGTCATTCACCACATTGTATTTCAAGATGGATCTAAATATAACTTTTTCACCTATGAAAGCAACCCCATTTTTTCTCACCTTTTCATCTCCAGAATAGTAGACCATAGTAGACCATCTGTTTCAAAATGTCCCATGTCCAGCCATCTCACTTCACCAATACCTAGTATGTCATATTTATGCGTTCCAATTCTTTCTTAACAATGTCCAATTTTACTACATTCATGCCTCTCACATTCCATGTTACAATCTACAAGTGTCTGCTTACAGCTGTTCCTCCTTCTTTGTGTTTCCATATTTGAGATCTCAGCCTCAGTTGTCATGTCTGCTAGTCTAAGTGTGCTCTATAGTACACAGGGTTTTTGAAGGCCTATTATTTCATAAGTGGAAATCCTTCTGCCTAGTCTGTCTTAATTTTTTTAGAATAGTATCTGACAGATATGCATTTTACAGAAAGGAGAAGATGAAAGACATTTACCCAATTATAGAAGTGACCAAGATCATTACTCTTTAGCACTTTGGAAAAGTCCCTGAAAGGAGATGTCTTCAACACAATTGGTCTTTTGATTTCCTGACTGTTGGTGCCAAAAGTGTTAGGATGATAAAATTTCTATAGCTTCTCCTTCTATTAGTTTCTAAATTTTCCTTAACTAAAGATGATATATCTCTATATGAAATTATAAAGAACCTTGGTCATGAAGTGATTAAGCGTTGATTGCTAACAAAAAGACTGATGGTTTGAACCCACGAGTTCCTTCACAGGAGAAAAATGTGGCAATCTCCTTCCACAAATTCCTTTCAAGTATTTAGTATTTCTATGTGTGTGTAAGAGACAGAGTATGTGTCTGAGTGTGTTCATATATACGTGTGTATGCATCTGTGTGTGATTGTTGTTGTTATATACCATGAAGTCTACAACTTGTGCTTTGCAGATGATACAGCCTTACTCACTGAAATTGAGGAAGACCTGAAGCATTTGCTGCAGAAGGTTAAGGGCTGCAGCTTTGAATGTGGATTGCATCTCAACATCAAGAAGGCAAAGATCTTCTCCACTAGCCTAATAAGCGGTATCATGAGAGATGGTAAAAAGATTGAGGTTGTTAACTATTTCCTTCTCATCCACAATCAACAGTCTCAGAACCAGCGGCCAGGAAATCAAAAGACAAGTTGCATTGGGAAAATCTGCTGTCAAAGACCATAGTGCTAAAAATCAATGATGTCAGTCTGGAAACTAAGGTGCACTCAAATCCAGGCTGTAGTCTTCTCAATCACTTGCTGTGCATCTGAGACAATGGTTAATGGTTAAGACAATGCTATGCATCATGGAAAATGATTAAGAGTGACAGAAGATGAATCAAGGTCTTCAAGCTGTGGTGCTGGAAAGAGTGTTGGACATACAATGGGCTGCCAAGAGAACAAACAGGTCTGTCCTGGAGAGGATGGAATCCAGTTTCTCCTTAGAGGCAAGATTTTTGTTTTTCTGCACATTGGTTTCATACAATCCTTTTCATACATTTTGTTTATAAGTTAATCAGTACTGATCTACTAGTACCCTGTATTTTCAGACCCCACTCCTACTCCCTCTGCCCACCATATTCTGCAACCTCGTGATTTCCTCTTCACATTGTCAGCCTCCCTGCCCACTACCACCCTTTGACATTTTGTGCACATCTTACTCTTCTTCTATTTTTATTATAATGATTCTATGCTGTATTTGTCCTTATGAGATGGAGTTAATTTACTCAGCATAACACTCTCTAGCCTCTCCCATATTATGTAGTATTTTATGAAATCATTGCACCTAAGTGCTTCATAGTGCTCCATTGTGTGAGTATACTACAATTTCTTAAGCCTTGTCTCTGAGGAGATTTCTACTTCATCAGATCAGGCTGATCATATCATGACATAATTGCCTCTATTACTTCCTTGTTACTATCATGAAAGTGAGGCTTAACAACACATAGGACAGTTACATTATACTGAGAATCATGGCCATGTAGAGACATAATATTAACTGATTGTAGAGTAGGCCATCAAGTATTCATATGCAAGTTCAATAAAATTGAAATAGAATAAAGTTAAAGCAAGTCCATGAGAGTCAAAAGACAACCTTGAGCTTATCCTATTTGAATTTAGAGACAGAATCAATGCATTGAATGCTAATAACCAAAGACCAGAGGTCATCACCCATGAATAAAGGAGAAGGTGTGGGGGGAGGGGAAAGACCAAAACAGATATCAGAAGAGACTCTGAAACTCCCTCTACAATGTAGCTAAAGCAAAGCAAAGCAATGATGATATAAGAAAGCTAAATGGAAGATTTCAAGGGGCAGCTCAAGAATACAAAGCTAAATATTATAATAAAATGTGAACTAGAGAGCCGAAAGTTAGAAAATCAAATAGAAAGAGCATGCCCAGCATTCCTCAGGAAAATATTCAAACTTCAAGTTGCAATAGTGAAGGGTTCTATAGGCAAAATATTGAATAATGCAGGAAGCATCAAAAGAAGTTAGACGAGCATTAGGCTGAGTGAATTAACTCAATCCTACAAGAACAAATATTGCATAAACCATTATTGTAGACTATGTATAAGGATCGGCGGGGGGTGGAAGCGGAGAGATGAAGATGTGCAGGGGGAAGAGGGATTAAACATGAGGTTGTACAATTTGATGGGTGGGGGGTGAGGGAAATTGGAAGAATCTGTTCTGGAAAACAATGTATTCAAATTTTGTAAATAAACTAGTATATTTTTATGGAAAGAAAGATATAATACCATACCAATTTTAAATTTATACATACAGTGTTACTTCCTGAGGAAACCCATTATGCACTCCTGTTTGCTTTATACACATATAAACCAAAAAAAATTTCTAAGAAACTTTTCTGGAATAGAGAATCAGATATTGTCCTTATTAGTCACCACTGAAGTCATCATTATCATTATCACTATGATTGTCACAGTGACTTTAATGAAACTAGAATTACTCATACAGTGAATCCTTTCTGAGGAAGAAATCACAAGACAGCCTGGTTTTCTTGGTCTTACAACATTTACATCTTTGACAGGATCTAGTCTTACTACTTTCCAATCAATCTCCATTTGTGGAAAGTATCTGAGTTCTCTATTTCTGACAAGTTTTGGACTTACTAATGTTCTAGCTTTCACAGGGTTTACAACATAATTACTACTAAAATATGTATCATTTTTTTATTGTTTACTAAATTATTTTCCCCTAAAGTACAACCTCAGATACAATGTCAAAGGGTAGAATTTCCAAAAGTGTTGATGTTTCTATTTGGAGCAAACACAAGAATTTTTTCTGATTTTTTTTTCATTTTGTATTTTTCAATTAATATTAATATTAATGAAAGTTTAAAGAGACTTTGGATTTACATTCATTCATTGTTGCATTTTTCTCCCTGACCATCCCTCCCCTCCAATTGGCTCTTCTCTTTGAAAAGTAAAAGAAAAATTCTTTCATTGTTATACAATCCCTCCCCCCAAGTCCACTCCACTATGCAGCCTTCATTCTGGACTCTTGTCATAACAATAATAACTAATCATGTATCTATTTTAAACAGTTATCTTCCTCATCTGTTTCAATGCAGTATACTTTATTTATCCCCTCTTTCTCAGACTCCCCCCAACCCCTATGTCAGTCCTCTTTTATAACAGTGGCATTATGCAATATTTGTCTTTTTGTTACTGAGATATTTCACTCAGCATAATGTTCTCCAGAGTCAACCATTTTGAATAATATTGCATGAGTTCCTCATTTTTTAATGCAGCATAGTATTCCATTGTGTCAATACACCACAGCTTCTCTATCCATTTGTTTGTTGATGGGCACTTGGGTTTTTTCCAACTCTTTGCTATTGTGAACAAAGCAGCAATAAACATGGGTGTGCACATATCTGCTTGGGTGGCAGTTATGGTTTCTTTAGGGTATATTCCCAATAGTGGAATTGTTGGGTCAAATAGTATTTTATTTGCAACTTTTTGAGGATGCGCCATACAGCCTTCCGTAGTGGTTGCACTGTTTTACACTCCCACCAACAGTGAATAAGGGTTCCAGTATAATTTAAAAAAAAAGAAAAGAAGAAGTTAGAAGGAATGCAGAGTTACTGTGCCAGAAAAGAGTAGTTGATGTTGAACCAATTCAGGAAGTAAAATAATCAAGTAACAAAGGTACTGAAGGAAGAGATTCACA
>NW_006399847.1:5476679-5531570 GCF_000299155.1 Elephantulus edwardii
GTGACAGGAAACAACTCCAGAAATTGATGGAATACCAACCAAAATGGTATTCAAAGTACAAAGATATGCATGGACATATTCACTAATATATGCAAAAAATTTGGAAGTGACTACCTGACCAACCAACTGGAAGAGTTCCAAATAGGGATATTTGTCACCATTCCAGAGAAAGATAATCAAACAGAGTATGGAAATTATCCAATGATATAATTTATATAACATATAAGTTAAAAATGTGAAGATTATTCAAAGAATGGCTAAAACTGCCAGAAATTTAAGCAGGATTCAGAAGAGCATGGGACTAGGGATATCATTGCTATGTAATGATATAGTCAGTGTGATTACATAGTGGTAAGAATGGTACAGGATAGAGCAAGATTTCAATCAGTTAGTAAAGTTCCTATGTATGTTCCTATGACTTCCTGTGGTCTTGAGGGCACCTAACAACAACCATGTATGTTTTCATTTAGTTAGTTGTTAATAAGTAGCATATAAAATAAATATATCCTTCCCAAATTTCAAGAATGTGGCAAAAGCAGTTACTCAACAAGGAATTTATACCATTAGACAAGAAAATGTCATATCACCACAAAAACAAGAAGAGTATAAATAAATTTGTAGTCAAATTCTCTTAACAAGTCTCATTAGAGTAGACTGAATATATCATTACACAAAACACAACTCAGCGCCACTGAGTCAGTAGCAATTCATTGTGGGTCCTCTAGTGGGTTTTCAGAAGCAGTGAGTAGCACATAAGGAGAAGAAATATAAGAAAACTTGAAACACTTACTGAAAAAACACCAAAGACCACAGTCCTCTTTATAGTTCACGCCTCAATATCACTTCTCGGCCTTTTGGTTAAGATCAAGTGTAAAATTTCTCACAATAGGGTACATTATGATAGATGGAGAAAACATTGACAATTTCATTTTAGTTGCATTCACAGCCAATACCTATGGTATCAGAAATAAAAAAACCAAAAGGAACATTGTGTGAGTAAGGATGTCACGTTTAGAGGGAGCTCTGGCAACCTAGTGTAAAGGAATTGTGCTGGCAACTGAACGTGCAGGATTCACCCCCACTAGCAACTCCATAGGAGAAAGACAGACAGTCTCATCCTGTGTAGTTAACTGCCTCTGAAAACTCACTGGAGGGTCAGCTAGGGGTCAGTTCCAATTTGACAGTACACAACACAACATCAAATGCATGAGAAAGTTGGACAATGAATTAAAAAAAATCTAAGAAGAATCGATTCAGGCCATGGTCTTTTTCATTACTTGTATCTGAGAGTTGGACAATGGATAAAGATGACAAAAGAATTAGTGAAGCCTTTTCAGTTGTGATGTTGGAGAAGAATATTGAATAGTCCATAGATTACCAAAAGAACAAACAAGTATGTCTTGGAAAACATGCAGCCAGAGTGCTCCTTGGAGGCAAGAATGGTAAAGCTTTGTTTATCATACTCTGGACATGTTGTTAGGATAGGCTATTCCTTCAAAAAGGATGTAATTCTTGGAAGGGTGAAGGGTCAGAGAAAAAGACTCCTATCAAGATTAATTGACATGGTGTCTGCAGGAATGGCTCAACCTCAATGGTGAGGATGGCACGGGATAGGAAAGGATTCAGATCTTTTGTTCATAGAGTTAGTATGAGTTATACTCAACAGCACCTAACAATAACAACAAAGAATTGATGCCTTTGAATTGTGCTATTGGAAAAGAATATTGAATGGACTCCAGACTGGCAAGAGAAAAAGCAAATGTCTCTTGGAAGAAGTGCAACCAAGTTGCTCCTTAAAGGCAAAGATGGTGAAACTTAGTTTCAAATATTTTGGGCATGTTGTCAGTGAAGGCCAATCCTTGGGTAAAGACATCATTTTGGGTAAGGTGGAGGGTCAGCAAAAGAAAGGAAATCCCTCAGTGAGATGGAATGACACAGTAACTGCAAACAATAAGCTGAACGTAGTATAAATGGTGAGGATGGTACAAGATAGAGCAAGGTTTCAATCTGCTCATAAAGTTCCTGTAAGTGTATGTTCCTATGACTTCCCATAGACTTGATGGCACCTATCAATAAGCATGTTTTCATTTAGTTAGTTAACTAACATATAAAATAAATATATCCTTCCCAAACTTAAAGAATGAGGCCAAAGCAGTACTCAACAAGGAATTTATACTATTAGAGAAGATGTCATATCACCACCATAACAAGAATAGTATAAATTTGTAATAATTCTTTCAACAAAAAGAACCAAGTCTAGGTTTTTGATCGATGAATTCTACCAAACATTTAAATAATTGCTATTAATCTTAAACTCTTCAAGAAAAATCCCTAACTCAGAGACAAGGATACTAATACCAAAGCCAAAGAAAAACTACAGGTCACTGGCTGTATGAATAAAGATGTAAAAAATCTTTACAAAAATTCTACCAAACTGAATTCAGCAACATAAGCAAAGAATTATACACTATGACCAAGTGAGATTTACTTCATTGTAAGAGAGGATTGCAAGAGATATTCAACACACAGAAAAGCAGTCAATATTATATACTACTATGCAATAAAGAAAACATACAATCCTCTTGACTGATACAGAAGCATTTGACAAAACCCAATATTCTCCAGTAATCAAAACACTGAAAACGAAGATAGAAGGATGCATTCTCAACTTAATAAAAGGCATATAAAATGTGTAAATTCAATGTTAAAAAAAAAGAAAAGTTTTTCCACTAAGAAAACGGTACTCACTTTTGCTATTTCTATTCAACACAGTCTGGAAGCTCTAGCTAGAGCAAATAGGCAAGGAAAAGGAGAGAGGGGAGGGGTAGAGTGGGGAAGTGATATCCAAATTGAAAAGGAAGAATTAAGACTGTCTTTATTCATACATAACATAGTCCTGGTGGCTTAGTGGTAAAGAATTATTTGAAAAATGACCAATCTCTTCCAGTGTGATTAACTGCCTCTGAAAACCCACTGGAGAGTCAGTTGTGGGGTCATTTCTGACAGTGCTTAACCACACTGACAACACACATACGAAACTTAGCAGTAATAAGCGTTTCAGGTAATAAATGTAAAAGTTTCAGATACAAGATGAACAAAAAAAATTTTCCTGTTTCTATACCATATGATAATGAGGTGAAAAAAAGAAGTTAAAAAAAAATCCACTTACAATAACATCCAAGAGGGGAAAAAAATACATAAATTTAACCAAAGAAGTAAAATACTGAAAACTACAAAATGATGCTAAAAGAAATGAAAGAAGACCTAATTTAAAAGGCTCATGGTAGACAGGTTTCAACAGAGAGCTTCTAAACCAAGACTAAGAAGAAATTCCTAGCAATCTATATAGAAATCAGGCAACAAACGCTTGAGGAATTACAACAGAATTGTTAGGCCTAGTGAGTGCTCAGGTGGCCGCCTAGTGGTAAGGAGCTGTGCTGCCAACCCAAAGGCACACAGTTCAAACACACCAGCTGCTCCAGGGGAGGGAGATAGGTAATTTCCTCCAGTGCCACTAAAGCTGCCGCTAAATGGCCATGGAGGGTCAGCTACGAGTAGGTCCACCTAGATGGCACATAATACCAGGTGCTAGAAGAGGGAGATTTGGTGGCCTATCCATAGGTAAGTTACTGTGCTAACCCTAAAGCAGCACCTCTGGGGCAACTAGAATTCTCCAGTTGCTTTAAGGGAGAAAGGTAATCCCCACCTGTGTGACTTACAGCCTTGGAAACCCAATGAGGACCAGCTCTCCTCATTATACTTACAACCTTGGGAAAGAAGCATCAGTTATGATTTGGTTGCAAAATAAGGGGCAGGAAGGAGCTAGAGAAGGAGAAAGAAAGAAAAAGAGAAAACTCGAAGAGGAATCCTCTCGGTTGGAAGGCACAGCGGCCAAAATCATAGATTTTAACTACACATTTGCATAATCTAGAGACTCTTTATGCGTAACAACTCCAATAATTGGAGAAATTCCAATGGTTGAGTGATTACTTTCCAGGAATCAGGACAACAGTCAATTTTTCAAAGTTGTGTAACTTTCCTACAATATGTAAAGTTCAACAAAATGAAAAATATTATTTAAAAAAATGAGTTAAAGATTTTGGAGTATCAGAATACCCAGATTCATTTAAAGAAGAACCTAATAAATTATTAAAAATAAAAAAATCTTAAGTTTTTCAATTAAGAACTCAATAAATTGGTAAACCATAGACTTAAAGCAAATGGATAGAGAATTGGTAAAGTAAAATATGTAGAATTTTTTTAAACATTCATTTATTCCCTGACCCAAGAATCCACGAAACCTTCTCACCTGGAAGTATGTACAAGAACAATCACATCATATAATAGCAAAAACTTGGACACAATCTAAATGTCCATTTTACACATATAACTCAAATCAAATTCACTGCCATTGACTGAATTTCGACTCATAGTGACTGGAAAAAATGCTATGGAAAAAAAACCAAAGGGTTTTCATGACTGTAATCCTCAAGGAATCAGTCACATAATTCTTCTGCTGAACCACCAACCTTTACCTTAGTAGCTGCCACACACTTCAACCACTGTGCCACAAGAGTTGACATACACACTTTCTTTCTCTGTGTGCATGTGTATATATTTTATCCAGTATATAGTTTATAGTGAGCACAGGTGGCTCAGTGGTAAGGAGTTGCACTCCTAATCTAGAGGCATGCTATTCAAATCCACCAGCTGCTCCATGGGAGATTGATGTACAATTAATTGCCTCCTATGAGATTTACTGCCTCTGACAACCCACTGGAGTTTTCTGACTCAAAAATACAGAACAACATATCTGTATTTCAATGTTTTTGGTATGTTTTTCTCATTTATTTATTTTTAACTATTTATTGGTTTTCATATAAGATTTCATTTATATTTTTTAATTCATATACAGTGTGTTTTATACAACATTTAATTTACATTGTGTTTCATGCAATCATTCATATACATTGTATTTTATATAATTGCCATTGATCCATGCCTATTGTATCCTCATCTTTTTTAGTCTTCATTGAATCTTTTCTATTCCTTAAACCCAACCCTTCCTCTGCAATCTGTCTGTTAAACTTTGCCATTCTAGTTATTTCCACCCTTCTCCTTTTCCTTCTTCTCCCTTCCCCTTCTCATTTTGGGCTTTTATATGCATTTTACCAGTTACTCTTCTATGTTTACAATAATGGTCTTAAGCAATATTTGTCCTTATGAGACTGAGTTAATTCACACAACATAATGCTCTCTAGCCTCTCTAATGTATTCTTTTAAATTCTTGTTCCTTAGTGTTGCATAGTATCACATTGTGTGAACATACAATTGCTCAATCTATTAATTTGTTCATGAGCATTTGATCCATTTTCTTGCTATGGTGAATAATACTACTATGAACATAGGTGTACATATCTCTATTTGTATCTTAGTTCTGATTTACTCAGAGTATATTCCTAACAGTGGAATAGCTGGGTCATATGGGATTTCTATATTCAGCTTTTTGAGAAAACATCAAACTTTGTGTTGCCTTCCAGAATAGTGGTACTATTTTATAATCCTACCAGCAGTGCATGAGAGGTCCAATCTCTCCATGTCCTAACATTTATTGCTTGTTGTCTTCTTAAACTATGCCACTGCTGCTGGGGTGAGATGGTATCTCATGCTTTTGATTTGCATCTCTCTGATTACCAGAGATTTTGAGTACTTCTTCAAGTGTGTGTTGGCCATCTGAATGTCTTAATTTGTGAAAAAAATCTTTCTAGGTAGTTTGTCAATTTTGTAATTGGATTATCAGTCTTTTTCTTGTGGAGGTCCTATAGTATTCTGTAAACTCTCATTATGAGACTTTTGTTTGAAATGTCATTGCAAATATTTTTCCCCAGCCAGTACACTTTCTTTTCACCCCATTGGAAAAAGTTTTTTTATGTATATTGTTGTTGTTGTCGTGAGATGCTATCGAGTCAAGTATGACTCATAGTGACCCTATGAACAAAAGATCTGAACATAGTCCTGTCCTGCACCATCCTCACACTTCCTGACACACAAGAACCCATTGCAGCAGTCACCTTGTCAATCCACCTGATTGAGAGCCTTCCTCTCCTTCGCCAACCCTCTACCCTTCTCAAGATCATGTCCCTTTCCAAGGAATAGCCCCTCCTAGCAATATGTTCAAAGTATGTGAGGCAAAGCCTTATCATTCTTGCCTTCAAAGAACACTCCTCTGGCTGCACCCTCTCCAAGACATATCTATTTATTTTCTTGGCCATCATAGGATATTCAGTGCTCTTCTCCAACACCACAGCTCAAAGTCAATTCTTTTTGTCATCCTTATTCATTGTTCAGGTCTTGGATGCATAACTAGTAATCAGAAAGATGATGGCCTGAATCAGATGCATCTTGGTCCTCAAACTGAGATCACTACTCCTTAATATTTTGGAAAGGTCCCTAACTGCAGATTTTCCCAGTGTAATGTGTCTCCTTATTTCCTGACCACTTGTACCAAGAGAATTAATTGTGGATTCAAGCAAGATGAAGTTGTTGGCAGTTTCAATCTCCTCTCCATCCATCATGACACTGCTTATTGGTCCAGTGATAAGACTCTTTGTTTCTTGATATTGAGACGTAATCCATACTGAAGGCTGCATTCCTTGATCTTCTCCAACAAGGTTTCAAATTCTCTCACTTTCAGCAAGTAAAGTGTCATCTGCATAAGGCAGGTTATTGATGAGTCTCCCTCCAATCCTGATGACACATTCCTTTTCACAGAGTCTAGATTCTCGGATAATTTGCTCAGCATATAGATTGAACAGGTATGGAGATAGAATACATCCCTGACACACTCCTTTCCCAATTCCAAACCATGCAGTGCTCCCCTGCTCCATTTGCACAACAGCCTTTTGCTCCAGGTATAAGTTCCTCACAAGCACAATCAAGGGCTCTGGGATTCCCATTCTCCTCAATGTCAGCCACAACTTGTCATGATCCACACAGTCAAATGCTTTTGCATAGTCAATAAAGCACAAGTAGACATTCTTCTGGTATTCCTTATTTTCAGCCAGGATCCATCTGACATCAGCAATGATATCTCTGGTGCTACAGCCTCTTCTAAATCCCTCTTGAACGTCTGGCAATTCCCTATCTATGTACTGTTCCAGCAATTTTTAATGATTTCAGCGGTATTTTGCTTGCATGCGATATCAATGATATTGCTTGATAATTTCCACATTCAGTTGGATCACACTCCTTGGGAATAGGAACAAATATGGACTTCTTCTAATCCATTTGATATCATCCATGAGGAAAACAAAAGGTCATTACAAAAACAGAGGAGAAAGAAAAACCTGAAATAGATCTCAGAAGAGACTCTAAAGATTGCACTGAAACATTGAGAAGCCAAATCCAAAGAAAAACATATTGAAGTGAAAGAGCTTGAGAGCCATGGCAGGACAAAGCAAAGTATTACAATGGAATGTTCAGAGAGGTGGAATAGTAGAATAAAAAGGGGGAAACTTGCTTTGAATTTCTCAAGCTGAAAGAACTGAAAACCAAATTTAAGCCTCAAGTCACAATGTTGAAAGATGCTATGGGCAAGATACTGAATGACTCAGAAAGCATTAAAGAAGATGGAGGGAATACACAGAGTTACTGAACAAGAAAGAATTGATTGACACTGAAAAATTTCAGGAAGTATCATATGAACAGGAGCCAGTGGTTATGAAAGAGGAAGTGGAAGCTGCATTGAAAGCATTGGCAAAAAATAAAGCCTCAGGAATCAGTGGGATACCAATTAACTGGTTGGGTGGTTTGGGTTCTTTTATCTTCTTATTATTTTTATTTTATTTTATGAATTTTAATGAATGTTTATAGAGATTTTGGTTTTCCATTCATTTATTGTTGCATTTTTCTCCCTGCCCCCGCCCCACTACCAATTCACTCTTCTCTCTGAAAATTAAAAGAAAAAATTACTTCATTGGTATATAATCCTCCCTCCTCCCCACTCCGAGTACACTCCACTATACAACCTTCATTCTGGACTCTCGTCATAATCATAATAACCAATCATATATCACTTTTAAACAGTTTTCTCCCTCATCTGTTTTAATGCAGTATACATAATTTATCCAATTTTTTTCAGTCTCACCCCAGCCATGATGTCAGTCCCATTCTACAAGAATGGCACTATGTAGTATTTGTCCTTTTGTGACTGAGATATTTCACTCAGCATAATGTCCTCCAAGGTCACCCATTTTTAATAATATTGCATGAATTCATTGTTTTTCAATGCAGCATAGTACTCCATTGTGTGAATATACCAGAGCTTCACTATCCATTCATTCGTTGATGGGTACTTGTTTTAATGAACAGATTCCGCCTTGGATGCACTCACCAGTCTACGTCAGGAATTTTTTCTTGATGCATATAGGGACTTAAGTTTTAAAAGGTTTCATTTGTTGATTTTGTCCTCTTTTTTCCCCTACTTTTATTTTTTTATTGATAGTTTGATGAAAATTTATAAAGAACTTGTGTTTGCAATCATTCATTGTTGCACATTTTCCTCCTTACCCCCACGCCCCTGGTCTCCCTCCAAATCGCTTTTTTCTTGGGGAAAAAAAAATTTCTTTCATCGTTACACAGTTGTTCCCCCTCCCCAGACCACTTCACTATGTAGCTCTTATTCTGGACTCTTTTCATACCAACAATAGTAAAAATATATATATATATTCCTTTTATACAATTCTCTCCCTCATCTGTTTCAAAGTCATGTAGATTATCACCTCTTCTCTCAGTTCCTCCCTAGACCCCATGCCAGTCCTGTTTTATAACAGTGACATGTTGTATTTGTCTTTTTGTGACTGTGCTATTTCATTCAGCATAATGTCCTCCAGGGTCACCCCTTTTGTATAATATTTCATGAGTTCCTTGTTTTTCAATGCAGCGTATTCCGTTGTATGAATGTACCACGGCTTCTCTATTCATTCATTTGTTGATGGGCTCTTGGGTTGTTTCCAACTCTTTTCTATTGTATCCTTGCTTGATTGTACATTTCTGGCTCTATTTGCAAGCCAATTTATGGCACGCACTAAGGCTTACCAAGTTTGGTCCCATTTTGTCTCTTACGATCCTTACAGTTTTGAGCTTAACCCCTAGGTCTCTGCTCCACCTTGACTTGATTTTTATGTATATGTGAGGTGTGCATCCTCTTTCAGTTTACTGCAGGTAGATGTCTAGTTTTACCAGCACCATTTGTTGAAGGGGTTCTAATTTCCCAATTTAATGGGTTTTGATTCTTTGTCAAATACCAATTAAGGAGTTCATTTCTATGTTCTCAATTATATTCTATTCGTCTGTGTGTCTATCATTGTACCAATACCATGTCCTTTTGGTTACTATGGCCGTGTGATAACTTTTGAGATCAGAAAGGAGAATGCTAAGCCTCCTATTTCATTTCTATTTTTCAGAAGAGCTTTGCTTATTCAGGGGTCTCTTCCTTTCCAAATAAACCTGCCAATTGCCTTTTCCCTCTCTTTGAAAAATGAGTGTGGTGTCTATAATTGGGATTGTGTTGGCCATGTAGATTGCCATTTTCACTATGTTGAGTCTTCCTATCCACGACAGGAAATATTTTTCCATTTAGTTAGGTCTCATTGTTTCTTCAAGTAGTGTGTGATAGTTTTCTTTATAAAGCTCTTCTTTATTGTCTCTAGTGAAGTTTATTCCCACAACTGAAACCATCAATAAGACAAGAAGCTGGCTCTTTGAAAACAGATAAACCAATGGCAAACTTAATGAAAAAAAGAGAAGACATAACTTGAATAAGAAATGAGAGATGACACCACAACAGAACTAACAAAAATGAAATCTGTATTTAAGGAATATTAAAATCAATACTCAGATAAATTTGAAACCTAGAGGAAATGGGAAAATTTCTAGAAATCCATACCCTGTGTAGATTGGTACAGGCAGATGTCAAATACCTGAACCAACACATACACACACAAAGAAATTGAGCGAATCATAAAAAGACTTCCCCCCCAAAAAATGTTCCTAGCCCAGATAGCTTTATGGCTAAATTCTATTACTAACTCAACTCAAATTATTTCAAAACATAGAAAAAGAAGGAACACTCCAGAGTCCTTCTATGAAACAAGCATAATACTAACACCAAAACCAGGTAAAAGCATTACTAAAAAAAAAAAACAACAACACTATAGACAAATATTTCTCATTGACATAGATGCAAAAATTCTTTACAAAAATCCTGGCCAATAAAATCTGACAGTATATTTTAAAAATAATACATCATGGCCAAATGGGTTTCATAACAGTTAAGCATGGATAGTTCAACGTAAGAAAAATAATACACATAATTCATCACAAGAACAAGAACCACATGATCCTATCAATTAATGCAGAAAAGGCCTTTGACAAAATTTAATACATCTTCCTCATTAAAATACTCAAAATAGAAAATAAAAGGAATTTCCTAAACACAGCGATGAGTCAGAAGAGCTTGTTTACATAATCTAGGGAATTAGGAAAATAAGGGGGGGGGAAATTAAAGGAACTTGAATCACACACCTTCACATATTCTGGCTTATGTATACTTACTGACATACAGCAAACTAAGTATTGTCAAACTATAAAGAAACTTAAGAGAAACAAACACCAAGGGTGAGATTTGAAAAGGTTAAAAAAAGGGCATGTCTTAACGAGAAGGGTATATTGTCTTAGAAACTGAGAACAAAGTTGTTTTTTAGAGGATAAATAAGACTAGTGAGATTGGGCCCAAAGCAGGGAGTGAGGCTCTAATTAGAGACCACGGTTATCTAAGCATGCATGCAACAGTGTTCCATATGTGTCTAGCCACTACCTCCCAGACTCTCCTGCACCTGAGCCCATCTTGAAGATGTGTCCAAAGGCAGAGAAAGAAAAATTGAACCCATCTCCCTGACTCTGTGCATACACCACACCTCATTTTACTCTTTACTCCCAAAAAACAGCCCTCCTCATGAGAATGAGCCCTAGAAATGTTTGGAGCATTCCTTCTTTCTTCCCAGGCTCTGCGTGCTCTCCCCTGCGAGGTTTCCTACTCACCAGTAATTCTATGCTAGTTCTCCCCGAGCAGGGCTGTCTAATTTTCTAATGAAATCAGCGTTTTTCCTTCTGCAAAGTGGTCTTAGGTCTATTTAGCACTATTTAGGGATTGTGAGGATGGCACAGGAGAGAATAAAGTTCAGACTTGTTCTTTATAGGGGCATTAAAAGTCGAACTCGACTCAGCAGCACCTAACAACAATCAGACACAGGTACAAAAGAGGCATGCCTTTAAAAACAGCTGCTGTAGGTTGTGTTTGTATCTGACACATCAGCATCTCCTGGGAGCTTACCGTCAGACTCCCCTGAGTCCAAGGTCATGGACTCCTCACTTCCCTCTGGGCTGGCTCAGACTGCCATGGAAGGCAACCCGACCCGGAAGCCCAGCAGCCACCTATCTTTCATGTCAGGACTCCCCTTGAAGTCAGCCCCTGATATCTCAGGACTTGTGAGAGGATGTCAGCAACAGGCCCAGCACGCCCATCCAGCTGCCCAGTGACTTTTCCCAAAGCGTTTAATGGCACATCAGAGAGCTCCTCAAGTTTTTGATGTAAAAGGTATCTTGCTTGTGGTGCTTGGAGACCAAGTCTCAAATGACCCTAAAGGTAACCTTTGTCATTAGCACTCCAAGATTCCTTTCAAAACACCACTGTTTAACAATCATCAGATCATTACCCTGTGTCTGGCTCCTGAGTGGCCCTTTATATGCTAACCTGTCACCTGGCCACTGACAGATGAATGACAGACTCAGGACCATGAATCGAATCAGCTGTCCTCACCACCAGGGGTCTTCAACTTTGAAAACCAGGGAAGTGCTGAGTAACCCCCAGATAGGCACTGAGCAGGTAGAGAGGCCTAGAGACGTCTTCACACAGGATCAGTTTTATGCTGTTGTTGCGTAGGTTGAGATGGAACCAACCCATAGCTGACCCGTCAGTGAGTTTTCAAAGGCAGTAAATCACACAGGAGGAGACTGTCCATTCTTCTCCCATGGAGCAGCTGGTGCATTTGAACCACCTGTCTTCAAGTTGGCAGCATAGCTCCTACCTACTAGGCTACCAGAGCTGCCTCAGTTTTACATTAATAAACAGTATTATCATTACTGCTCTGAAACCACAACTGTCTCACACTACCTGGGGGGCGGGGATACTTTAAAAATAATATATGTCATACTTTGTCATGTGCTTAATGTTTTGGGAGAAACAAAAAAGTAAGACACTGTATGTTGCCAGGAGTACAGTTCTTCTGAAAGGGTGGAAAAACCCCTAAGTACATATCCTACTGTGTGATGGAAAAATGCTTTTGTAGGTAGTGAATAGCATATTTGACTATTTTATGCCCTTTTTAAAAAGCACAGATGTTTTTAAAAGAACTACTAAAAACACATGTAGCTTAAAAAGAAAATAAACACAACTTAAAAGTTATTAAGGCTTCTGCTGAATCTAGTAAATGTGGTGGATTTAAGGTTGCACGTTACTTGTGAAAAAAGGAAATAAGGTGATTGTGTAGAATTTGAGTTGTAGCTAGATGACTTATTTTCTTATAATAAGTGCCGTCACTAAGCTCCCTTATTTTGGGTGAGTCATTTAGGATTGGGGGCCACAATTTTTTAAACTTAAAGACATTAGATCATTCAAGTTCGGCTTAAAATACTGTTCAAAGGAGACTGTCCGTCACTCTCTCCACACAACTGGCAGATCAGAACTGCCAGGAAAAGACTGTATTCTAGGTTAGCAACACAACTGTCTCGGAATTAAACCACCAGACCGCTGTGAAGCTAAAGAGGAACTAAAAGAAGTTCTTGAGAAAGTGATTTCTTAAAACCCTCTAAGGGGGGAAAGCCATTATTCTCTCTCCAATATGTTTTATTGGATTCATCATTTGAATCATCAGTGTAGAAATACAAAAAAATATCTTCTTGCATTCCTCATTAGGCATCATCACATTAAGAATTAATCACAGCCTCGTTCATGCACCACTTATATAACTGAAAACCATAGTATAAAAGAATTAAAAATTATGTTTTTGTACAATGTAATTAAAGATCAGTTGTAGCTATTCTTTTACTATCTTATTGCAAGTTATCAGTTCCTCTTAATCTATCCCTTCAGCATAACTGTTCATGTACCAATCTTTTTCAGTGCATATGTTTGAACATTGGAAGCAGGAGTGGCATCCACTTCCTAAACAACATACCTCTGGAAACTCTATGAACTTTGATAAATTACGTTACAGAAAGGCTTCACACCTTTTGTTCATAGGGTCACTATGAGTTGACTCGACAGCAATCAGAAACAACAACAACATGTTTGAACAAGATAAATTGAATCACAGTTTTACTGACAAATTCAAACCAGTATTTTTCTCATGGTTTTTTTAAAAAAATGCAACCCCAAAGAGACCATAATTGCCACCCAAGCAGATATATGCACACCCATGTTTATCGCGGTTTTGTTCACAATAGCAAGGAGTTGGAACAACCTAAGTGCCCATCAACAAATGAATGGATAGTGAAGCTGTGGTAAATTCACACAATGGAATAACTACGCTGTATTGAAAAACAAAGAAGTCATGCAATATTATTCAAAATGGGTGACCCTGGAGGATAGTATGCCGAGTGAAGTATCTTAGTCACAAAAGGACAAATACTACATGGTGCCACTGTTGTAAAACAGGACTGACATCGGGGTTGCGGGGAGACTGAGAAAGATGGGATAAATAGCATACCACATTGAAACAGATTGAGGGAGAAAACTGTTTAAAAGGGATATGTGATTAGGTATTTTTGTCATGAAGGGAATCCAGAGCAAAGGCTACAAAGTGGAGTGGATCTGGGGGGAGGGATTGTAAAAAAATGAGAGAATTTTTCTTTTACTTTTCCAAGAGGGTAGTGTACTAGGGGGGAGGGTTGGGAGGGGAGAAAAGTGCAATAATGAATGAGTGGAAATCCAAGGTCTCTAAATTGTCACTGAAATTAATAATAAATTTTTTAAATGCAGTAAACCAGCACAAAACACTTATTTGACAGATATTTTCTAATGAAAGATTTGCAACACCATTTAATAAGTGAAATATAGCACAGTAACATTCAGAAATCAAAAAATACTTAATTTTGCATCACTATCCCAGTTTCCTGAGTCTCACTTAGATTTCCACCAAAGAAAAGGTGAGAAGAAAATATTGGATCCCTGTTTCTACACACCTGGCAGACAGGAGAACTGAGAGATTATGCTACTGGTCAATGACTTCCAGAACAGATTGTTCCACCTGTGAAGTCAGGTCCTTGTGTATTCTGATGAGTTCTTCATTTTCTGCAGTTACCTGTTCCAGGGTCTTCTCCAGCAAGAGGATGCGCACTCGTTCCTTTATCAGGCTCACCTGGAAGGACAGCTTCTCTACTTGGGCCTGTCTCTGGACCTGAGTGAGTTCCTCCTTTGCTAATTGTTGCTTCTCTTTTATGTGAGCCTCAAGTGCTTGATATCTCTGGCCCATCTTTTTAGTTCTTAAAATGTAATCCTCAATAGACATCATCAGAGACTCTTCAGTCCTTTGGCAGTCTTCAATCACTTCCTCTTGTTTCTTACATATTTTGTGGAGATCAGAGAGAGACTTGTCCATGGCCTTCAGGTTTGACATAAGTTGATCTATTTCTTCCTGAATCTTCTGGATTTGGGCTTTGGCAAGCTTCTTCTGTTCCTGAGCCTCCTTCATCATTTGAATTACAGTTAATTCAAAGCCATCCATGACTGTCTCCATCTCTAAGCATTTCACAAAGACCTCCTTATACTTGTATTTCAATTCTAGATTCTTCATTTGCGTGGCTTTAATTTCCATGTTCAGCTCCTCCTGACTGTACTGCAACACATCCGCCATGGGGTCAGAAGACAGAGACATGCTCATAGGCCTCAAAACACACAGGGTAGGGCCTGTCACAGGCACAGCCAAAGCATCTACAATATTCACATCTACTAGCTTTGCTTCCGGCTGATTTTCTGAGGAAAGCCTGTGTGTAACAGGCATGTTGTTTGTCTCCTCCATAGCCACAGGAACCAATTGCTTAGGACTGTCTTTCAGGAGAGGGTCAAATCTGAGATATAAAGACTGTTTTCTCAAGTTAGACTCCTTAAGGGTGGAAGTTCCAAACTGCTCCAAAAAATCCATTTCAGCCCAAGAGAAGAATACTTCATTTGAGTTTCTGAAGTGCTCATCCGGGAAGTCCATGGCGCTCTGGATCATAAGACAGGAAGGGCTGCCTCCCTGGCTTGCTGCCTGCGTTTCAGGGCTGTGAATTGTTGCCATGGTTTTGTCTTTAAATATATGCTCAGGTAATCTTTATTTGCATACAAAATTGAGAAACACTGATAAAGCTGCCATGGAGAGCCACTCAAATTTGCAGTTTAAGAAATTGCAGTTTTGGGGAAGGGTTGGGAGGGGGAAAAGTGCAGCAATGAATGAATGGAAATCCAAAGTCTCTGTGATTTTTTACTGAAACTAATAATAAATTTGAATTAAAAAAATTAACTAAGAAAAGAAAAAAGAAATTGCAGTTTTTCTTAAATTTGGTTGTTTCATGCCCTAGATGCTTTTGGTATTTGTGGGGGGGGGGGTTTGTATTTTGTATTGGTTTGCATACAAAATTTGTATCCATTTGGTTTCCTTACTATACATTATTTCAAACAATTCTTCATTAACATTGTGTTTTATTAAATTAATCATCATTCATCTATGTTCACTATTACCCCATCTATTCAGGTCCCCGCTGAATCTTTCCTAATTCCTTCACCCTCTCCCTTCACCCACCAAAATCTGCAACCTCATGATTTCCTCAGTCCCCCTGCCCTCTGCTTACCTCTTCAGACTGATTATCCTTCCATGTTTACAATAAAGTTTTATGCAGTGTTTGTCCAATGCTCTCCAACCTCCCCCATGTTACATAGCATTTTTTCCGAATTGTTGTTCCTGAGTGCTGCATAGAATTCTGTTATGTGAATGTAGCACAATTTCTCAATCACTTTGTTTGCTGATGGAATTTGGGCTGTTTCCATGTTCTTGCTGTTGTGAATAGCTGCTATGAACATGGGTGGATTTTCCCTTGTGTTATATTCCTAGTAGTGGAATAGCTGGGCCATATGGAATCTCTTTTTGAGGAAATGTCTCCAGAGTGGTTGTACTATTTTACAATCCCACCAACAGTGTATGAGATTTCCTATCTCTCCACATCCTCTCCAACATTTATTGTTTTCTGTCCTGTTAAACTTTGCCACTGCAACTGGGGTGAGATGGCATCTAATTGCGATTGTTATTTTGATTTGCATCTCTTTTATTGCCAGAGATTTTGAACATTTCTGCCTGTGCCTGTTTGTCATACGAATGTCTTTCCTCTATGAAAAGTCTTTCCGTGTTTTTGGTGTGTTTTTTTCCATTTTGTAATTGAGTTCTCAGACAGGGGTCTCATAACAAAAGTTTACAGGGCCTCCACAAGAAAACCTAGGTGTTTTGTTTACTTGCTAGAAATTTAGGGAACTCTGTAAGTTAGAGAATGTATAGCCAAATGAATGTAAATATGTTTATAATACTTGCTCATGCCCTCTTCTGTTTACAAGAAGTTATTTAGCCTAAACTATAGTTTATTTAGAATCTGAATTTAAAATCCCAAAATTTCTTGCTAATGTGATAATAGAGCAGATGACTAATGCAAACTGTAAATAACTATTAATTCAAGTAAAAGAAAGTCCTTTGCTTTTTTTTCAATCTTCTTCACATGGCCTATTGACAACAGTGTTCTACAAACATTCTCTAAATTTAGGGAAACACACCTGGGATTTATTAAAGCAGATTACTAGGCTCCAGTCCCAGAGTTTCTGATTCATTGCAACTGGGTTTATATCTGAAAATTTGTCTTTTTAACAAAAAGTTCCTACCTGATGCTATTTAAAAAGAACAACCAAAATAAATAAATAAACAACACCTCTCATGTGGTAGTAAAAAGCTGCACTACAATCTCAAGAGCACATAGTTTTAATTTACTAGCTGCTCTACAAGAGGATGAATAATTTCCTTCCATGCAATTTACTGCCTCTGAATATCTACTGGAGGGTCAGCTATGATTCTGACCTGACAGCACAAACAACAACAACACAAGCATAAAAGTAAAATTATGCATGTAAGTGTTTCTTCCTAAATATGTGTTGGAATCCTAACCTGTGGATATCATTTCTCCCTCCATGGATAGGAGTTTTATTTTGTTAATGAACCCATATCTGGCCTATGCTGCTTTAAACCAAATCACTTTTGAGATCTCAAAAAAGTGGGTAAATCAAGCACAGAGTCAGACAGGAGAAATCACAAACAAGGGGAAAGATGGGTGCCATGTGGTGATCATTAGCAAAAGGAAGACCACTAGGCTAGAGCATCTGAAACAAGGATTTCTTGCTCACAACCAACAAAGAGCAGCTTCTGCTAGACTCGGTCGCCTGAATTTAGACTTCTAGACTCTCAACAGTGGATTGAAATAGAGCAGAGCTTGTGAGAATGGCAATGGCAGGGCAGGGTTTCATTCTGCTGTTCACAGGGTCACTATGTGTTGGTGCCAAGTGAATGAAATCTAACAACGAGCGTGAAGTATGAGGACATAAATTTGTTCTTTAAAGCCACCCACTTAACTATTTATGTTATAGCAACATTAAGAAACTAATTACAATTTTTTAAATGGTAATTCTCTGCAGTGCACAGGAAAAGAGAATATGTCTCCCTCCAAACAATATTCTATTTTTGAGCTTTACAAAATTTGTTCTGTAAGCCCTTTATCTATGTCTCTGAGATATATGTAAATATATTTAAAAGCTAAGTAAGTGTCTTGCTCTTTTATAGTCCAAGAATGTTGCCTCAAGGACCCAGGAGGCATCTCTTTGAAATATAATCATCAAGGAGAGTAGCACAGGCTCCTGGGAGCTAAGGAGCCTGACTTCAGTTGGTGCCTGACAACAAATTACAAATTTACCTCCTGTCTTAAGATTAGAGACTTTTTTTTTCCTTTGTGTAAAGGCAACTAGCAAACAAAAATAGTGACTTCAATAATCAGGTGAATTTAGGATGAACTGTGTGACAACTTATGTTGTAAAAGTCTCTTATTTGAAGACTAGTTACTCCATCATGAGATAGGTTTCATCTGCATGGCTTTATTAAAGGATCAAATGTCTTTAAAAGCACATTAGCACATCATATTCTGATTTAATGTTTAATTGATAACAAAAACGTGTTCTTTCCTACCTTAGTGGAGAAGTGTTCCTGGTGGCAGGAGATTTGATTTTTAATTCTATTTCTACAGCGTTGGTCATTGAGAAACACTACATAACACGAACCTAAATGCATGACTTTTCATTTTTCTCTATAGTTTTGCTTTGTTCATTTCAGCCGGTCCTCGTATCTTTGCAGTCTGTTTTGAATCTTTGAATTTTTATTCTTTTATCCTTTCAATTTTACATAGAAAGTTGGTGAGTTTGTTTTGCATGGCATTTTCCAAATCATTAGTAAGTTCTGAAAAGAGCCAATGAATTCCCCTATAACATAAAATACTTATATCATTAGTCTTTAGATGTCTCCTAACCATATGCTATGCTAAGCATTACAGTGATGAACAAGAGAGTTCTGACCCTCAAGTATCTTTCACCTGACAAGACAAATAAGTAGATGTGGTGCAGTAAATTCTTTAATATGGCCCTTCTGGAAGTGGTATTGTGACTTCCATAAGTGGTGGTGGAACTACACAAATAAAGTGCCTTTGGCCTACAAAGGGTAACAAGCAGCGTGAAACAATGGTCTCTGACCTCTACTAACTCCACAAGGGGAAAAAATACCCAACAACAATATCAATAGCACCAAACTGATTCTTGGGAGATTAGACATAAGCCCACAGTCCTGTATCTTCTGATTTCTATCCTAACACCACTATCCCTCCTATGTCTCTCACTATTCTATTAGTCAAACTCAAAACTCAGACTCACTGCTGGCAAGTTGATTCCAACACATAACTTTTCTCCACTGGGTTGCCAAGGCTATAAATTGCAATGGTGGGATATCACCCATCATTTCCCCAGGAGATATTGTTGGTTTTAAGCAACGGAGATGCATGGCCTTTGGGTTAGCAGTGCAACTAACTGCAGGCTATTTCTCCAAACTTCCCCTACTCTATTACTGTTGTTGTTGTTATGTGTCATCAAGTCAACTACAACTCATAGTGACCCTATGAATAAATAGTGCTGAATCCTGCCCTACCCTGAACCAATCT
The DNA here is from genome assembly GCF_000299155.1 of Elephantulus edwardii. Taxonomy (NCBI): domain Eukaryota; kingdom Metazoa; phylum Chordata; class Mammalia; order Macroscelidea; family Macroscelididae; genus Elephantulus; species Elephantulus edwardii. The sequence continues at coordinate 5,496,066 of NW_006399847.1, forward strand.
ACTACTATTCTTGCTGTTGTGGTTGTCATATGCCATCAAATCAACTATAACTCATAACAACCTTAAGAACAGTAGCTCTTTAACCTGCCCTATCCTGATTATCATAGTCACTGTGTCAATCCATCTCATCTAGGGTCTTCTTCTCTTGTGCTAACCCTCCACCCTTCCAAGCATTATCTCTTTCTCCAAGGACTTGTCCTTCCTAGCAACATGCTCAAAGTATGTAAGACAGAGTTTCAAAATCCTTGCTTTCAAAATTAATAAATAGATAAAAAAATTAATAAAAAATAAATAAATAGATAGATATAAATAAATCAATCCCTGCTTTCAAGGAGCAATCTGGTTTCATCCTCCCTAGAACAGATCTGTTTGTTCTCTTGGCATTTCATGGTATGTTCAGTATTCTCCAGCATCACAACATGAAAACTCAATCCTTCTGCCATCCTTGGTCATTGTCTTGCTATCAGATACATAACACGTAATTGAGAATACCATGGCCTGAATCAGACACATCTTAGTCTCTAGACTGATGTCATTGCCCTCCAGCACTCTGGAGAGGACCCTGACATTAGGCTTTCCCAATGCAACTTGTCTTTTGGTTTCCTGCCTGCTAGTTCCAAGAGTGTTGATTGCCAGAGAACTGCTAGAAATACAAGCTGGTTTAGGAAGAGGCCATGACACTAGGGACATCATTGCAACGCTAGATGAATCTTGGCTGAAAGCAAAAAGTATCAGGAGAATGTTTATTTGTGATTTTTTTAACTACATTTGACTACATGGATCACAACAAATTGTGGATAACATTGAGAAGAAAGGGAATCCCAGTACATTTGACTGTGCTCATTTGAAACCTATACTTGGATCAGGAAGCAGTCCTTAGAACAGAGCAAGGAAACGCTGCATGGTTCAAAATAAGGAAAGGAATCTGTCAGGGTATGTCCTTTCTCCAAACTGTTCAATCTATATGTGGAACAGATCACTCAGGAGGCTGGACTTTATGATGAGAAATGTAGTATCAGGGTTAGAGAAAGACTCATCAACAACCTGCATTATGCAGATGATACAATATTACTTGCTGAAACTGAGGAAGACTTGAAGCATTCATTGCAGAAGGTCTAGGACTACAGTCTTCAATATAGATTGAATTTCAACATCAAGAAAACAAGGATTCTCACTAGCTGGCCAATTGTCAGGATCATGATAAATGGAGAGGAAAATGAGGTTGTTAACAACAATCAACACTCTTGGCCCCAGCAGTCAGTAAATCAAAGAATAAGTTGCATTGGAAAATTTACTATTAGATTTACCAATTTGTTACAATGACCACACAGAATTCACTGAAAATATTTAGATTATGGGAACTAGTAGGGAAGTAACTTACAGGTCAAAATTCAAGTCAGAAACATTCAGGAAACAGTTCTTCAGTCTGACCAGCTTTAGCCTGCTTGCAGGCAAGTCTCTGATCTTCCATCCCACAATTCTAGGCCCTGCCTCTCAATTCTGGGCAAGTGTTACAAAGCTTTTTAAGTAATGTGAGCGATAAGCTCCAGGCAAGTGTTAAAATTCTTTTTTGCAATGCTAATATATGTGTGTAAGCATGCACACACACTATACCAGTAAGCCTCTGATAAAGTGCTGAGTTTCAGCTCCATGGGGCAGCAGGTTCAGTTCAACTGTGTCTCATGCTGGTCTCTGATTCTCCACTGCCTCTGCTGCCTCTACTGCTGCCAGTCTCAACTACAGTCTCACTCAGGAACTTGCAGGAAATCTCTGGATGAAAGTATTTGCTTCATTCTCTGCTGCTTCTTTCTTGATGGTAGAGAGGTCCCTGTTTTCTGCCTCTGAACCTAATTAACATAAGCCTGGAAAGATAGTTAAACTAACAAATCCCATCATTAGTGATGAGCACACGTTATCTGCATGTTCCTATTGGAAAGGTGCTATTCACTCGCTTTCACTGCTAGCTATCCAGTTCACTGCTAGCTATCCATTTGTATAATTCTTCTGGGGCATGTAGTGTAAGTCAAAGTCAATGGCTAGAAAAACCATACTAAATATTCTACCATGTTGTTGCTGTTAGGTGCCATTGAGTTGACAATGACCCACAGTGATCCTATGAACAGCAAATCTATAACCTGCTCAGTCCTGTGACATCTTCATCATTTCAAATATACTTGCGCTCATTGTTATAGTTACTGTGTCAATCCATCTTGTTGAGGGTCTTTCTTTCTTTTGCTGACTCTCCACTTTACTAAGCATGAAGTCTTTTCCCAATGATCAGTCCTACCTGATAAAGTGTCTGAAGTACGCGAGACAAAGTTTCACCATCCTTACCTCTAAGGAGCACCCTGGTTGCACTTTCTCCAAGATGTATTTTGTTGTTGTTGTTCTGTTGACAGTTCTTGATATATTCAGGATTGCTCTCAACACCACAACTCAAAGGCATTGATGCTTCTATCATCATTTTTCATTGCCCATTTTCAGATGTATAGCAAGTAACTGAAAAGACAGTGGATTGGAACAGGCTCAATTAGTCTTTAAACTGTCACCATTGTTCCTTAGAACTTTGGAAAGGTCCTTGTCAGCAGAATTTTCCCAGTGTGATATGCCTTTTGGTTTCATGAATGCTGGTACTAAGAGAGTAAGATGAAATCATTGAAATTTCAATCCTTTCTCCAACTATCATGATGCTGACTTTTGGCCTAGTGGGGAGGATTTTTATTTTATTGATGTTGAAATATAATCCATATTGAAGAATTATAATATACTATATCATACTGAAGCTGAATATCACTCTAACTAGGTGATTGGTCTGTTTTTACATCCTACTAGTCTTAAAGGAGCCAATCCCAAAGATGGAAAGAGGGAGCTTCATTACCATTAAAAAGAACCATCAGTAGAATGTCTCTTTGGGCCTGAACTCCCTGTGCTGAGAGCCTCCTACACCCAGAAGGCAGAAAGCTGTAACACTGAGGGCCACGATAGACAATTGATTGACAGTGGTGAGAACTAGCTATTCTCATTGGCTTGAGTTGGTGTGGTGAGCTTCTGGGTTCATGAAGAGTGGGGAGAGTAGACTTCCCATCCCAAAGAGCAAGAATGCTGAGCTCTTTCAGACAATAGTCTTCTTTGCAGAGTCAGGGTACATTTGAGTACTTAGTGGCAAAGTTGCAAGTTTTGTAACACTTTCCAGACAGAAATCAGGCATTTTAGCACAGACAGCAAGAAGCTGTCCTGACTGAATAACTAAATCCTGAATCACTCCTGATCCTGAATTATAAGCAGTTACTTATCTGATAAACCCTATGACTATGAGTATAATTTGTGAGTTCTGTATGGTCATTGCAAAAGAACATCAAGTCAAGTAGAGAAGTAGAATTTATTGGTATAAGAAATGGTAAAATGATTAGAGTGGGATATGCCTGATTGCATAATGGACATCAATCAGGAACGGATGCTTAGAGTGATGCCAAGGACTAGTACTTCCTGACAATATGGCAAAAATATGTGACATAAAGGTTCACTGTCTTTGACTTTAAGGAGCATGCTGGTTGCACTTACTCCAAGACAGATTTATTTGTTCTCTTGGCAGTCCATTCAATATTCTTAGCCAACATCACAATTCAAAGGCATTAATTATTCTTTGGTTTTCCTTATTTATTGTCCAAATTTCAGATGCATGGGAAGTATCTGTTAATAAAAAATAATTGTCTCTTTGGTCAGGTACCCTTTAACCTTTATTCTAACATCCATGCTTTAAAGGACTTTAACGAAGTCCATCAAATATTTAAAAAAAAATCTTTAAAAAATAAAAAATAAATAAAAATTAAAAAGAAATCTTCTAAAAAGATTTATCTACTGTAGCATGTAATTTTAGTTCTTAATTGCTGTTACCATGGATATTGATAGTAGATTCAAGTAAAATGACAGTTTTTACAACATCAACCTTTTCTCAATAATTATGTTGTCTATTAGTCAGTGGTAAAGATTTTGTTCTTTGATGTTGAAATGTAATCTTAATGCTGTAGTCTTATCTTCTGCATGAAATGCTTCGAGTCTTTACTTTCTGCAAGTAAAATTGTGCCATCTGCATAACAGGTTGTTGAGTCTTTTTTCAATTTTCATGGTACATCAAGGTACATAGTACACTTTCTCAAATTACTTGCTTAGACAGATTAAGAAAATATGGGGAAAGAATAAAGTTCTGACACACCTTTTCTGATTTTAAACTATGTGCTATCACTTTTTCTGTTTGAACAATTGCTTCTTTGTGTATGTACCTATTTCTTCTGAACAAAATTAAGTGTTCTGGGATTCCTATTTGTCTCAATGTTATCCATAATTTGTTATTAAATACATGGTCAAATACTTTTGCTTAGTAAAAAAAACCCCAGAGATAAACCATTTTTTAAAATTTTCTGCTTTCAACCAAGATCTATCTTACATTAGCAATGATATCCCTTATTCTATGCTCTTCTGAATCCAATCTAAATTTTTGGCAGTTCCCTCTCAATGTATTGTTCCAGCCATTGTTTCATAAACGTCAACAAGATTTTATGTGCATTGAATATTAATTATATTGTTTGATAATTTCCACACTTTTTTATTTAAATGAAAGTTTACAGAGACTTAGCGTTCCCAGTCATTCATTGTTGCACTTTTCTCCCTGCCCACCCCCTCCCCCCAATTCACTCTTCTCCTTGAAAAGAAAAAGAAAAATTATTTTCTTGTTATGCAGTCCTTCCCCTCCAAGTCCACTCCACTATGCAGCCTTCACTATGGAATTCTGTAATGACAATACCCATTCATATACCCCTTTTAAACAGTTCTCTTCCTCATCTGTTTCAATGTAATATACATCATTCCTCCCCTCCTTTTCTGTCTTCCCTCAACCCTGATATCAGTCCCCATTTTACAACAGTGTTCCTATGCAATATTTGTCCTTTTGTGACTAAGATATTTTGCTCAGAAAATGTCCTCCAACATAAACAGTCTTCCAAGCATCCTGAAAAATCTACAACCAGGAGAGGATAAAATAGATGAATGGGACCTTCTAAGAATTAAATCCCTCTGCACATCCAAGAACTTCTCCAACAGTGTAAAAAGGAAAGCCACAGATTGGGAAAAAATATTTGGTAATGACATCTCAGACAAGGGACTTATATCTATAGTTAAAAAGAAAAATACTCAAGCACCGCAACAAGATAAAAGTAAATAACCTAATTGAAAAATGGCCACAGAATATGAACAGACACTTCACCAAAGAAGACATTCAGATGGCTAACAAGCACAAGAAGAAATGTTCAAAATCCCTAGCTCTTAAAGAGATGCAAATGAAAACAACTATGAGATAGCATCTCACCACAGTAAGAATAGCAAAATTTAGCAGAACAGCAAACATCAAGTGCTGGCGAGGTTGTGGAGAAACTGGAACACTTATTCACTGGAGTGTAACATAGCTTTCTCAAAAAGTTGCAAATAGAAATACCGTTTGACCCAGCAATTCCACTACTGGGAATTTACCCTAAAGAAACCATAACCACCCCTCAAGCAGATATATGCACACCCATGTTTATTGTGGCTTTGTTCGCAATAGCAAAGAGCTGGAAACAACCCAAGTGCCCATCAACAAATGAATGGATAGAGAGCTCTGGTATACTCACACAATGGAATACTATGCAGCATTGGAAAAAAAGGAACTCATGAAATATAATGTAAAATGGATGATCCACACTCTTTTTTTAAACTCAGTTCTTCACACTTCCATCATATTACTTTATTTTGTCTTCTTGAGTTACTCTTTGAAATTTTCATAACATTCATAGTACCTGTTAAAATTATGATTGATTCTATGTGTAAACACTTCCTTAGCTTTTAAAAAAATTTATTCTTAATTTCAATGAAAATTTACAGAGACTTTGGATTTCCATTCATTCATTATTACACTTTTCTTCCCTCCCAACCCTCCCCCCCAGAACACTATCCTCTTGGAAAAGTAAAAGAAAAATTCTTTCATTGTTTTACAATCCCTTCCCCCCAGGTCCACTCCACTATGCAGCCTTCGCTCTGGACTCCCATCATGACAAAAATACCCAATCACATATCCCTTTTAAACAGTTTTCTCCCTTATCTGTTTCAATGCAGTATACATTGTTTATCCCGTCTTTCTCAGTCTTCCCCCCAACCCCAATGTCAGTCCTGTTTTACAACAGTGGCACCATGCAGTATTTGTCCTTTTGTGACAGAGCTACTTCACTCAGCATACTGTCCTCCAGAGTCACCCATTTTGAATAATACTGCACGAGTTCCTGGTTTTTCAATGCAGCGTAGTATTCCATTGTGTGAATATACCACAGCTTCTCTATCCATTCATTTGTTGATGAGCACTGAGGTTGTTTCCAACTCCTAGCTATTGTGAACAAAGCCATGATAAACATGGGTGTGCATATATCTGCGTGGGTGTCAGTATGGTCTCTTTGGTGTATGTTGCCAGTAGTGGAATTGCTGGGTCAAATGGTATCTCTATTTGCAACTTTTTGAGAAAGTGCCATACTACCTTCCACAGTGGTTGCACTGTTTTACACTTCCACCCACAGTGAATAAGGGTTCCAGTTTCTCCACAACCATGCCAGAAATTTTTGTTTGCTGTTCTGTTAAATTTTGCTATTCTTACTGGGGTGAGATGATATCTCATAGTTGTTTTGATTTGCATCTCTCTGAGAGCGGGGGATTTTGAACGTTTCTTCATGTGCTTGTTAGCCATCTGGATGTCTTCTTTGGTAAAGTGTTCCTTAGCTTTTTATATTAGTAGTTTTAAACCATAATTACCCTTTCTTTACTGACCTGTGTCACTCAGAATAATTTGTTCCAGATTCATCTATTTTGTGCCATATTTCACAAAATTAGTCCCATAGGTTCTGGATGATGTGCACCTTCTTGAAATACTTTGGCATTGACCAATTCATTTTTATACAGTTACTTTGTGTTTTCCTTTCATCTTCTTCTGATGCTTTCTGCATAACTCAAACTTTTGCTCAAAAGTTTCTTAGCTCAAAGAATCCCTCAGTATTTCCACTCCAGTTCTTTTGGTTTGAGAAATACTGAGTTCTTCTCTATTGGTTCTCTAATTCCAAGTTTCCACATATTTCATTATAATACTTTGTGTTGTGTTTCTCAAAGCACTTTAAGAATTCCATAGCATACATTGTTGTTAGGTGCCATTGAGTTGTAGACGACTAATAGGGACCCTGTGGATGAAAGACCTGAACACTTGTATAACTTTCATTGTTTATCTAAGTTCATGGAGTTTCCAGAGGCAAGCTATTTCAGAAGTGGATGCTACTCCTGCTTGCAAGTCAGTTTTAATCTGGGAGCTCCATCAAACATGGTCCACCATGGGTAACCATTATCACATTTGACACATTAGTGTCACAGTGTTTAGCATTACAGAAACCCAATCACAAGTTACCTCTGTATAGCAAATTGACAGCCAGTTCTATACCACTTAGAAGAGTGTTTTACCAAAAGCAATTAAAACCAGGCCTGAGGGCCACAGATTAAAATCACCTACCTTTGGCTTGGTAGCATAGCTTTCTATCCATTAGACCAACAGAGCTCTCTGTATGACTCACAACAATTCTATGAACAACAGATCTAGCTCTTGCCCTATCCTATGCCATCCCCGCAATCAGAGATATACTTGAGCCCATTGTTATAGTCACTGATCAATCCACCATGTTGAGCCTGCAATTCTTTGGGAACCTCAGGCCAAGAAAACAACACTATATACCCAGATCTACAGGACACATCACTCTCCCTTGGGAAACTATTTCATTGTAACTACAGTATGCTGCCAGTTTAAGATTCCAGTCCTTGGAAAATGATATTATGTTGAGAGAAGTGGAAGGTCAGAGAAAAAAAAAGAAGATCCTCAACACGATTGATTGATTGATTGATTGATTGATTGGGTAACTGTCTCTCTGATAGCATACATGTTGTTGTTATTGTTGTTGTTGTTGTTAGGTGCCGTTGAATCATAGACGACTCATAACGACCCTATGAACAAAAGGCCTGAGCACTGTTCATACATAGAGTTTCCGGAGGCAAGCCATTTCCGAAGTGTATGCCGCTCCTTCTTCCAGGCTTGTTTCAGTTGGGAAGCTCCAGCAAACACTGTCTACCATGGATAACCATTACCACGTTTGGCATATCAGTGTCCCAGTGTTCAGCATCACAGCAACCACAGTTACCTCTGTACAGCGATGCACAGACCAGTGCTATACCACCTAAAAGAATATTTGACAGGTAAACAATTTGAACCCAGCCTGAGGGCTGCAGATTAAAATCACTGACCTTTGGCTTGGTAGCATAACTTTCTGTCCACTAGGCCAACATAGCTCTCTCTGTCGTCGTTGGATAGCATACAAAGCACCTTTTAAAATCATGCATTAAACCTATCCTTTCCTTTTAAAAATACATTCTTAGGAAGATTTTTTTCTTTTTCACAAGTTCAGGTAAAATGCAATCCCAGCTAAAAGCCAGTCGTTGCAAAGGGGATTACCAATAGTAGATAAAGATATCTGTTCTTTTTAGGTAAACTGTATACAACAAAATAATACACTGCCTGATCCTATGCCATCCTCCCAATATCTGCTGTGCTTAATTCCATTGTTGCAGCCCTTGTTAATCTGTGTGACTGAGGGTTTTCTTTTGCTGATGTTCTAACATGCACGTTCTTGCCTTGCCTGATAACATGCCCAAAATATGTGAGATGAAGCCCTATTATTCTCCCTTCTAAGGAACATTCTGATTGTGATTCTTCTAAGACAGATCTGTTTCTTCTTTTGGTAGATGACAGTATAGTCAATATTTCAGGCAACAAACACCACAGTTCAAAGGCATCATTCCTTCTTTGTTCTTCCTTCAACTTTCACATACATATATTGTTACTATTGTTGTTAGGTGCCATACTACTGACTGTTCATACATAGAGTTTCCGGAGGCAAGCCATTTCCGAAGTGGCTGCCGCTCCTTCTTCCAGGCTTGTTTCAGTTGGGAAGCTCCAGCAAACAACTCATAGTGATCCTGTGAACAACAGATCAGAACCTTACCCTATCTTGCACCAACATCAGGTTCACCAACATGCTCATGCTCATTATTATAGTCACTGTGTTAGTCCATATTGTCTAGGATCTTCCTCTGTTTTCCTGACCCTCTACCTTTCCTGGTATGATGTATTTTTCCTGACAACATGCCCAAAGTAAGTGAGATAAAGTTTCAACATCCCCACTTCTAAGAAGCACCTTGGTTTCACTTCTTCCATTAGATATTTGTTCTTTTTGTAGTCCATGAGATACCCAGTTCTCTTCTCTAGCACACTCAAAGGCATCAATTCTTCTATCATCTTTATTCATTGTCCAACTTTCAGATGCATATGAGGCAACTGAAAATATCATGGCTTGGATTAGGCACACTTTACTCTGCAGACTGGCATCTTTGTTTTTTAGCACTTGAAAGAGGTCCTTGACACCAGATTTCCCCAAACAACATGTCTTTTGCTTTCTTGACTGCTCCTACCATGAATATTGATTGTGGATCCAAGTAAAATGAAATAGTTGACAACTTCATTCATTCCTGCATCTATCATAATATTTCCTATTGGTCCAGTGGTGAGGATTTTTGTTTTCATGATGTTGGGGTGTAATCCATATTGAAGGCTGCATTTTTAATCTCCTTTAGTAAGTGCTTTAAGTTCATTTCATTTTCACTGAGAAAAGTTGTATCATCTGCATTATTACAGGCTGTTGATGAGTCTTCATCCAATCCTGATGCCACAATTTTTATAGATACTCAAATTTATAGAAATTATTGGTTCAGTATACAAATTCAATAGGTATGGAGAAAGGTTAAAACCATGATACACATTTTTCCTAATTTTAAACCATATAGTATTTTCTTGTAATATTCTCACAACTGCTTCTTGGTCTAGATATAAATTTCACATGAGAATTATACTGACAAAAAGAAAAAGAACGTATGAGCCATCTCATTAAGCAAAGAACCATGACTGCGTAAGGTACTTGTTGAGGACAAAATAAATATGGAATGGATGGTGGAAGGATTTAGTTCTAATTATTAACTGTGACTACTTGAGCCAATTTTCAGAAATAAAGACTATACTTATGAGAATCTTTCTTCCTTAATTTATATATGTGTGTAAATGCAGGCTCTCCCAGATTACAAGTTTTCAACTCTTAATTTGCCCTCACTTGGAAATTACTGGACCAACTCTTGCTTGCAACAAATTCTTTATCCTAGTCCCATTTTAGTAACTGGGGCAATGGGGATAGGCATGTTGGAGTCAGTGAGATTGGTTCAGGACAGGGCAGGCTTCAGAGCTATTGTACATAGGGTTGCTTTGCGTTGCAGGTGACTCAATGGCAAATAACAACAATAACAGTCCCTTTCACTTGCTGCATGTATAGCTTTTAAGTTGAAAGCTGCTTCAAAGCAGCTTGAAAAAAGCTTCAATGCATTTATTGCACTAAAGCCATGGCTGTAGAGTCAATTCCATTTCATTACATGCCCCATATGTTTTCCAAGGCTGTAAATTTTTATGGAAGGAAATTGTCCCAATTTTCTCCACACAGAGTAGATGGTAAATTTGAACTGCCAGCCTTTTGGTTAGTAGCCCAATTCCTAGCACTGTTCTTGTATATTAAATGACAAATGTATCATGTGGCAAATATATTTGTTTTCTTATCTCCCATATTGCATTATTTATTATAAAATCTAAACTATAAAGAGGGATATTGTGTTTTCAGTTTCTGTTGTATGCATGCTTTTTGTTTGATGCACACCCTTGATTTAATAATGATCTTTGTATTTAGAGATTATGTGTGGTTTAGGGAAATGTGTGTAGCTGCCATGTTGACAGAGATGGACTGTGATGGTTAATGCTCTGTGAAGATTTGGCTAGGCCATGATTCTCAGTAGTTTGGCAGATATTATGTAATTGTCTATCACTCTGTGATTTGATGTGAGCAGCCAATCAGTTGGAAGGGGAGTTTCTTTGGTGGTGTTGTGTGTATGTCGATGTTCTGGCAGAGCTAGTTCTCTCTTGATCCTAAATTTGGTTTGCCATCCTCTGAGCTCTAGTTTTATGCTCTGGAGTCAACAGGCTGCCACTTCATCTGTGGGTACAGGGTCCATCAGCCCTTGCTACTACATGAGTCTGGAGAAGCCTCTAGACCACTGGTTTGGAACTTGCCAGGCTTCACAACTATGGGAGCCCTTTCTTTGGAAAAAAAAATTTATTTATATATATGAGCTCTGGTAACACTGTTCATCTTTCCCCTAAAGAGTAGCTGGTGGATTTGAACTGGTGACTTTTCAGTTCCGAATGCAATACACAACATACTATGTCGCCAAAGTTCCTTGTGTCTTTCTATACGTATTTCACTGGATTGGGTCCTCTAGAGAACTAAGAACTAGAACTAAGTCAGAAGGGAAGACACAATGGACAATAGATAAGAGAGTTTAGTGACTACCAGTGGGATAAGCAAGGTATTCATTCTTATGCTAGAACAGGAAGTTTTCACTTTTTGCTCTGAAGAATATAAGCATTGATTTGGACCAAGTTGTCTTACATGGAAAGGGGCAATTATACCAAGAACTACCACCGCCCAAACCACTATTAGCAAGCCAAACCTACTGTTGTTCCAACTCACAGCCACCCTCCAATGGGTTTATGAAGCTGTAATCTTCACAGCAAGAGACTACCCGTTTTTCTCCTTCAGAAAACCTGGTGGATTCTATCTGCCAACATTTTGGTTAGCAGCCATATACATTAGGCACTATGCTACCACACATATCTTCAGTATAATATTATTTTGACACTGAGCTATTTTAACACTTAGAGAAGAATAGTGGATAAAAGCATTTTTCACCTTTGAAATGCTTATTAAAAAAAGAAAATTCATTAAAAGTTATAAATAAATACATTGCCTGACCTTTGAAGTTCTATCAAGTCCTGTAAGTGTAGAAGACAAGCATAAAGTCCAAGAAAGTATATAAAGCTTAGCTAATGAGCATTTTTAAATAAATAATATATTCACATGAGTTATTGATGATATTCTAATTCTTTTTTAAAAATTTTATTTTATTAATTTTAATAAACATTTACAGATATTTTGGACTTCCATTCATTCATTGTTGCATTTTTCTCCCTGCCTTTCCCTCTCCCACTATCTTCTAATTCTTGAGTGCCTAAATATATATATAACAAGGAATGGTTTGTAAAAGGTTATCTCTATCTACTAGTAATATATATTTAAAAATTTGCCCATTGCTTCAATTTTAACTGATTAAGATTATAAACAGAAAAGAATTAAAGTGAGAAAAGTGAGTTGAATAAAAGTTCTGTCAAGGTCCACAAGGTTTTCATTGGATAATTTTGTGAAACAGAATGTTGTGCCTTTCTTCTTAGTCTATCTTTGTTTGGAAGCATCTCTGAAACTTGTGTACCATGAGTGACCCAGCTGCTATTTGAAATAGTACTGGCATAACTTCCAGAATAACAGCAGCATATAAGCCACTACAGTGTATCAAACAGACAGATGGTAGATTTAAATCTTAGGTAACCCTATGTTTGAATATTAATTCTATTTAATACTTATTAAAATAAGAATTGAAAGTATTGAACTGATAAAAATGAGACTATTTCAATTAAAAGTGGCTAAATACCATTATCACTTGTTTAACATATTATTTATCAAGTTTCTCAATTATTATATGTTTTAGTTATCTAGTACTGTCATAACAAAAATTACCACAAGTGGATTTTCTAGAAGACCAAAGCCAGTGAAACATGTATATTTATAAATTAAGTCTCTCCTGCACAGCTAGTTTTTTTCCCTTTTACCTCTAATGAGAGAAAAGATACTACAGGCCTGTATAGCCTGAGGAGACTCCCCTTACATCTGATTAGAGCTGTGATGAAAGTAAGGGATATTGCATTCTACCCTTAATCCTTTTACAATTACTTGGTTTATCAATCAATGGGAGATCATTATATTTTTTCACATTATAGCATTTCAGATATGAATTTGGGGGGAATAGGTTTAGATTTGTTTTTCAAGGATCTCTATAAAGTTCATCAACTTGATGATATCTAACAACACAATTCAATCCATGACAGAAAAAAAAACCTTAAAACTCAATACTACCCAGTAAGATACTTTGAGCATGTTGCTAGAAGAAGCTATTCCTTAGAGAAGGACATTATGCTTCTGGAGAAGGGAGGTAGGGCAGTGAAAGAGAAGAAGACCCTCAACTAGGTGGATGAAGACAGTGACAGGAGCCATCGGCTCAGGGGTGTCAAAGGTTGTGAGGATGTCACAGGATAAGACAGTGTTCATAGGTTGCTATAGCTTTTACTCAACTTGGCAGCACCTAAAAACAACAACATCCAGTAAGAACTGACACCTAGCTGAGCCTCCAATAGCTCTTGGGAGTAGCTATCACACAGTGCTGTATATCGCACAGGAGACTACCCACAGAGATGCTGGTGTATTCAAACCACCAGAAAGGGGCCGCCACTGAGTAGCAGCATAACTCCTAACAGCTTACACTGCCAGAACTGCAGAGGGAAGAAAAATCACAATTGTTGTCAGGTGCCGGAATACTTAAAAAATAACTGTGTAGGCAAAACCTATCGATGGTGGTTGATAAAAGCGAGTGAGAAAAAGTTTGAGGAGAAACATAATCTTTGCATATTGTCAGTGTATAACCTTCAAGATATTTATTAATTAAACAAGAAGAGATAGTGTTGTGGATTACATTGTGCTCCCTCCCCCTAGTACTGAAGTCTTGACCCTTGTACTCACTTATATGATCTTGATTGGACATAGTCATAAGCCTAATCACTTTTGAGTTGTAAAAAGAGCAGAAAAGACACAGAGACACAAATGCTGGGGGCAGGGGCGAGGCAAAGCTAAGAAAGGAGACAGCATATAAAGACAGATATACAGAATAGATGCATCTGCAAACCCAGGAATTACCAAGATTGCCACTGATGTCAAAGACAAAGAAAGAGTTCCCCACAGAGGCACAACCTGAATTTGGATCTCTCCCTCCTGTACTGTAACAAAATAAATTTGTTCCTTAAGGCTTGTGATTTTTTGTTTGTTAGTTTTGTTTCTTGTTTGTTTGTTTTGTCATGACACTACTAGGTAACTAAGACAAATTATAATTTAGCAGTTGAGAAACCTGATGAACATTACCAAAAGGTGTATTGCACTGGGAAAGTCTGAAGTTTGATAAATAAGGTGTATTTGATTCAGGCTATGGTCTTTCCAATCATTTGCTATGCATTTGAGAGCTGGACAATGAACAAGGATGACAGAAGAAGAATTGATGCTTTAGACCTGTGATGTTGGAGAAGAGTACTGACCATCCCAGGGATAGCCAAAAGAACAAATATGTCTTAAAGAAAATGCAGCCAGAGTGCTCCTAAAAGGCAAAGATCATCAAGCTTCATCTCTCACACTTCAGGCATATTGCTAGAAGGGGCTATTCCTAGAAGATGGACACATTAGTGGGAAAGGCACAGGGTCAACAAAGGAGAGGAAGATCCTCAACCATGTAGATTTGACACAGTGACTGCCACAGTAGGCTGCAGTGTGTCAGGAAGTGCGAGGATGACACAAGCTAGGACAGGGTTCAGATCTGTTGTTCATACGGTCGCTATGGGTTGGCCTTGACTTGACAGCACCTAACAACAACAGCAACCTTAAACAAGTGATAAGGTTAAACTCCCCCAGTAATAAAACACAGAGTATCAGGAACTCAGGCTATGATTCCGTGTAGGGCACATCACTTCAGTGAAATCCTGGCCAAAAAATTTATAACCTCAAACAAATCATGCGACAAAAATATCCTTCATCAAGATTCTAAAGAGGGTAAGGCATTTAGGAAGAGACTGACTCACATTTCTTCTGTAGAAAAGCCCAAATTCAAATAATTGACTTTTTGTTTTTAGTACTCATTCATTCACAGAATTTGAATACAATTATTTCAAGAACAAATTCTTTCAATTTCCTTCACCCTTCAGTTTCATTACCTTCAGTAATTCACCATACAAGAAAGATGCTCTAAAATAATAAATTTGAAAGTTTATTCAAGCCACTTTCTCCCTTCTTACTTTCCACAGAGAAGTGAAAAATTCTGTCACTCAGTATTTACAGTCTTGAAATGTAAACAACTGCCATCAGGAGGTCTGGTAATTTACCCTCTTTATAAACATGTAGGTATGATTCTAATCCTGTCCTTTTCTAGGGTAATCTTTTAACCCAGGGCTCAATGAAATTTTCTTACTGCCATCAAGTTGGAACCAAATCATGGCTGACCCTTCAGGGCTATGAATCACACAGGAGGAGTTTGTCCAGTTTTCTCCAGTCAATCAGCTGGTGGATTTGAACTGTCAGAGTTGTGGCCTTTCGTTTAGCAGCACCACCTTATATACCATCAGAGCTCCCCTTTAGAGATCTTTGTTGTGGACTATTGATTTGGAACAGACCCCTGGCTGACACTATGGCAGGTTTTCAGAGGCTGTTAATTGCATGGGAGGCAATTGGCCATCCTCCCATGAAGCAGCTGGTAGATTCAAACTATGTGTCTTCAAGATGGCAGTACAGCTTCTTGCCACCCCAGAACATGAGTAATTCAAATCTTCAACTCTATTCCCAACCACAGCTAAGTGTTAAGGTTAAATGAAAAATACAAAATAAAGAAAAAGCTCACCAATTCATTGCTCAGATTGAAAATGTGCTCCTCCACTTCCACCAGAGAATATCAGCTGAATCACAGATTTTGCTTCAGCAAAAGGAGATGAAACTGCAGAGCAGTATTCCAGGACAAAGAAAAAGGGGGACACAAAATTACATCTGAATTTTCCAAGATAAAGTTCCTCCAAAAGATACTCATAAAAGGTGTCAAAAGATACCTTTTGTTGCCTCTGAAGGGAGCTCTGGTAGCCTCACTTACAGGGGAATAGCACTGCTGATCCCCAAACCATGACTCGCCGACAGTTCAAATTCAACAGCAACGGAAAAATTTGAGCAATCTTCTCCCATGCAATTTACAACCTCCCAAAACCCACCTGACAGTCAACTGAGTCAGTTCCGACTCCACAGCAATGAGTGAGTGTCCCCCTGGACATAATACCAGGAAGTGTAGGGTGGAATTGTCACTGTAGGGTGGAATTTATGATATCCATCCTGACTCATGGCAGCCCTCCAATCAGTTTCTGAGACTGTAAATCTTAATGGAGGAGATAATGTCATCTTTCTCCCACACTTTTGGACTTCAAGCTCTGTAACACCCTGAAAAGCATGTGGGAAATAGAATTAGTTTCAGTAGAAATTATTCGTATACATGTTGTTTTATAACATTAATTACAATTGATTAATGAAATTAATTACAATGTCTTATCAAACTCTTATTGTACATTGCCTTTCCCTTCACGCAGCTATTAATTTTTATTTTCCTTTTCTTCCCTCTCATCCCTGTTAATCCACCAAGATGAAGTCTGTGGATATCCTTTCCTTAGCTTTTTTATATTAGTGGTTTCATACCACAATTCAACCAATATAACAAATTGACTCTTAATACCTAGACCAGAGGCTGTCATGTGAACAGAGCAAGGGAACACTGCATAGTTTAAAATTAGGAAAGGTGAGTGTCAGGATTATATCTTTTCTTCGTATCTAAATACTGAGCAAATTATTCAAAAAATTGGACTCCATCAAGAAAAATGTGGCATAGGGTTGAAAGAAGACTCATCAATAATCTGTGTTATGCAGATGACACAACCTTGCTTGCTGAAAGTGAGGGAGACTTGGAGAACTTGTTGAAGAAGATCAAATAATTTAGCTTTCAATATGAACTGCATCTCACCATCAAGAAAACAAAGACTCTAACCACTGGACTGATAAGAAACATCATAAAAGATTGAGAAAGGATTGAGACTGCCAACAATTCATCTTATTTGGATCCATAATCAATGCATTTGGTACTAGCAGTCAGGAGATCATGAAATGTATTGCATTGGGAAAGTCTGCAGTCAGGGATATCTCTAAATTATTGAAGAGTAATGCTGTCAGTTTGAGGACTAAGGTGCACCTGATTCAAGCTATGGTCTTTTCAGTCACTTGTTGTGCATCTCAGAGCTGGACAATGAATAAGGAAGACAGATGAATTGATGCCTTTGAATTATGGTATTGGGGAAGAGTGCTGAAAATTCCATACATTCCAAAAAACAAACGTATGTTTTGGAGAGCGTGCAGCCAGAGTTCTCCTTAAAGACAAAGATTATGAAGCTTCATCTCACAAAGTTTGGGCATGTTGCTAGAAGAGGATATTCCTTGGAGAGGGACATCATGCATGGGAAGGTAGAGGGATGGCAAAGGAGAGGAAGACCCTCAAGCAGGTGGATTGACAGAGTGACTGAAGCAATGGGCTGAAGTGTGTCAGAGAGTGTGAGGTTGGCACTGGATAAGATAGGGTTCAAATAGGGGGTTGCTGTAAGTTGTACTCGACTCAATGGCACATAACAACAATGTACCATAATTAGGGAACTCTGGCGACCTAGTGGGCAGGAAGTTGTACTGCCAGTCCAATGGCAGGCAGTTTGAAACTACCACCTAATCCTTAGGAGAAAGATAGATAATCTTTTCGTATGTTATTTGTAGCCTCTCAAAACTTCCTGGAAGGTCAGTAATGAATCAATTCTAACTTAACAACAGTGAATGACTAACCTATATCATCATCATCATTTGCTCTAGATTCACCCTATAGTATGAAGGGCCATATGTTACAAATTCTTGATTGTTTTTAGTGGTGCTCTGGTGGCATAGTGGCTAAAGAGTGGCACTACCAATCCAAAGGGACACAGTTAGAATCTGGCATCTTCCACAATGAAGAAAGATCGGCAGTTCCTTCCTGTGTGATTTACAGCCTTTGAAATTCTACTGGAGGAGCTTTAGTTTTGACTAAATTGCACTTAACAAAAACAGTAACAGTACTATTTAAAAGTACTAGCGTTTCTTTAGCCATTTGCCATTGAGGGATATTTGAATTGTTTCCAAGACTTTGCTACCATAAATAATACTGCAATAAACCACTGGACCAATAGGAGACATTCTGATAGGTAAAGACTGAAACTGTTAATGACTTCATCTTATTTGGATTCACAATAAATGTATTTGTTATGCAAAATGTATACTTGGACCAGGAAGCAGTCCTCTGAACAGAGCAGAGAAACACTGCATGGTTCAAAATCAGGAAAGGAGTGTGTCAGGGATGTGTCCTGTCTCCATATCTTTTCAATCTATACATAGAACAGATCATTCAGGAGTATGGACTTTATGAGGAGGAATGTGGCATCAGGATTGGAGGAAGACTTATCAACAACCTACACTATGCAGATGGCACAACCTTGCTTGCTGAAACTGAGGTGGACCTGAAGCACTTGCTGCAGAAGGCCAAGGACTATAGTCTTCAATATTGATTTAAGCTCAACATCAAGAAGACAAAGATTCTCACCACTGGGCTAACTGGCAGCAACATGATAAATGGAGAAGAGATTGAGGTTGTTAACAGTCACAGATTGCTCAGCTCCACAATCAACACTATTGATTCCAGCAGTCATGAAATCAAAAGATGAATTGCACTGGAAAATCTGCTGTCAAGGACCTTTCCAGAGTATTGAGAAGCAATGATGTCAGTCTAGAGACTAAGGTGCTTCTGATCCAAGGCACGGTCTTCATAATTACTTTGATATACATCAGAGAGTCAGACAATGACTGAGGATGACAGAAGAATCGATGCCTTTGTGTTGTGGTGCTGGAGAAGAGTCTTGAAAATACACCATGGACTCCAAGAAAATAAATAGGTCAGTCCTGGAGGGAGTGAAACCAGTTTCTCCATGGAGGCTAGCATTTTGATGTTTTACATACTTTGGGCATGTGGCCAGGAGGGATCAGTCCTTGGAGAAGGACATCATGCTCAAAAGGATGGAAAAACAGCACAGGAGAGGAAGACCCCAGATCAGATGGATTAGTACTGTGACTAGGGAAATGGGAGTAGTTGTGTCTGAATACTGGATCAGGCCAGGGCAGGCTTCAGAGCTATTGTACATAGGGTCACTATGAGTCACAGGTGACTTGACGGCAATAGCAACAACAACCAGTAGTCAGGCGGTCAGGAGACAGGAGTAATGTATGTCTGATTCAGACCATAGTCTTTTCAATCACTTCCTATGCTGCTGAGAGCTGGACAATAAATAAGGATTGTTGTTGTTGTTATGTGCTGTGAACAATCTCAATCTCTTCACCATCTATCATGATGCTGCCAATCAGCCCATTTAATATAAGGATTATAGAAGAAAAATTTATTCCTTTTAACTATGGTGTTGGAGAAGAGTACTGAATATTCCATTGACTCCCAAAAGAATAGCTATGTTTTGGAGAAGTTACAGCCAGAGTGTTCCTTGGAAGCAAGGATGGTGACGTTTCATCTTGAACACTTTGGGCATGTTACCAGGATGAAGCTATCCCTTGGTGAAGGACATCATATTTAGAAAGGTGAGGGGATAGTGAAGGAGAGGAAGACATTCAACCAGGTGGATTGACACAGTGACTGAAGAAATGGACTCAGCGGTGTCAGAGATTGTGAGGTTGGCACAGGAAAGAACTAAGTTCAGTTCTGTTGTTCATAGGGTTGCTATGAGTTGTACTTGATTTGATGACATCTAATAACCTCAAACATGGATGTGAATATGTCAGTTTGTGTTGCAGCTTTTACTTGTCTTGGGAATATGCTTAGCAGTGGGATTGCTAGATCAAATGTTATTTCTATTCCAAACTTTCTAAGAAAGCACAAAATTGTTTTCCATAGTGGTTTCACCATTGCACATTTGTACCACAAGTGTATGAGAGTTCTACACTCTTACCAGCGTTTGTTGTTTGGCGTCCAATTGACCATTGCTCTTTTGTTGAATGTGATAGTATCTGATTTTTGCTTTAATTTTCATCTCTCTAATCAGGAAATGTGTGCATCAGGGTTACATCCTTTCTCTATACCTATTCAGTCTATATGCTAATCAAACCATTCCATAAGTTGGACCTTACAAAGAAGAATGTGGCACCAATATTAAAGGAAGACTTCTCCACAAGCTGAATTATGCAAAAGACAAAATCTTGCTTGCTGAACGTGAAAAAGACTTGAAACACCTGCTGCAGAAAATCACAGACTGTAACCTTCAATATGGATTACATTTCCACATTAAAAAAACCCCAAAAATCCTCTTCCCTAAACCACTAGGAAGCATCAGGAAAGAGAGAGAAAGACTAAAGTTGTCAGTTACTTAATTTTACTTGGATTCACAATCATCATCCATAGTAACAGCAGTCAAGAAATCAGAAGATGTATTATATTGGGAAAATCTCTTCCTAAAACCTCTCCAACGTGCTGCAGAGCAATGATATCATTTTATAGAGTAGAATGCACCTGATCCAAACCAGGTCTTTTCAATGACTTCCTATGCATCCAAAAGTTGGGCAATGAATAATAATGACAGAAGAATTGATGCCTTTGAATTGTGGTGTTGGAGAAGAGTACATACTAGCCCATGGACTGCCAAAATAACAAACAAGTTTGTCTTGGAGTAAGTGCAACAAGAGCACTCTTTTGAGGCAAGAATGGGGAAAGTTTGTCTTACATACTCTGGACATGCTGTCAGGAGGGGTTAGTTCTTGGAAAAGGACATCAATCTGGGAATGGTAGAGGATCACAGAAAGAGAAGACCTCTAGGAAGATAAAGTGACTGACAATGGGCTCAAGCACTTCAGAGATTGTGATTTTGGTGCAAGAAAAGGCAAAGTTCAGATATGTTGGTTTTAGTGTTGCTACACATGATAATCAACTAGATGGCCCCTACCCTCTCCTAGCAGCATGCTCAAAATATGTGAGTTTAAACCTCTTCAATACCTGCCTCTAAGGAGCACAATGACTACATTTTTTCCAAGACAAGCCTGCCCTGTCCTGAGCCAGTCTCACTTACTGCGACACACCTACCCTCATTGGCCCAGTTACTGTATCAATCCATCTCATCTGGGGTCTTCCTTTCTTGCACTGTCCCTCCACTCTTCCAAGCATGAAGTTCTTCCTGACCAAGTGCCCAAAGTATTTGAGACAGAGCTTCAAAATCCTAGCCTCCAAGGAGAAACTTGGTTTCACCCTCTCCAAGACAGAGCTATTTGTTTTCTTACCATGGCAATCCATGGTATGTTTGAGACTCTTCTTCAACACTTCTTCTGTCATCCTTAGTCACTGAACAGCTCTCTTACGCATAGCAAGTAATTGTGAAAACCATGGCCTGAATCAGGCATACCTCAGTCTCTAGATTAACATTGTTGCTTCTCCATATGCTGGAATGGTCCCTGGCAGCAGATTTTCCCAGTGAAATTTGCATTTTGATTTTCTGACTGCTGGTTCCAAGAGTGTAAGTTCTTTGTAATATTGCTTGACTTAAGCATAAATTAACAGATAGTAAAGCATAGCCAGTGCACATATCCATAAATTATAACACAGTTCATTCTTAACTTGGACGATAATCTATCTAGCTTTATGTTTTTCTGTCTGAAAATTTTCAGACATTCTGTAATGCTTTCATTTTGCTAGTTTGCACTGGCAAAACAATGATAAGCTATTGTGTATTAAGAAATGTCTATTGAGGCTTGGTAACCTGGGAAATGTCACCTCTGAAGATCATGGCTTAAAATCAGGAAAGGTGTGAGTTAGGGTTGTATCTTTTCACTACACCTGTGGACTCAAGTATGTCAGAGATGGTGAGGATCGCACAGGATGCGATAAGGGTCAGATCTGTTTTTCTTAGGATCACTATGAGTTGTACTTGACTCGACAGCACCTAACAACAACAACAATAACATTCAATTTGTATGATGAGCAAATAAATACCAGGAGCTGAGTCTATGAAGAAGAATGGGGCATCAGGATTGGAGGAAGACTCATCAATATGATTTGCAATATGCAAATGGCACAGCTTTGCTTAATGAAAATAAAGAGTTGAATCATTTGCTGAAGAAAATAAAAGACAAGAGCCTTCAATATGGATTATACCTCAACAATGTTGTTGTTGTTGTTATGTGTCATCTAGTCAACTCTAATATTTCTGAACTTTTCCCTATCCTGATCAGTCTCACAATCCTGACAAAGCTGCCCCCATTACTCCAGCCACTGTGTCAAACCATCTTATCCAGGGTCTTCCGCTGCTGCACTGTACCTCCAACCCTTTAAACATGATGTCCTTCTCCAAGGACTGACTGGCCCCTCCTGGAAACATGCCAATGTATATGAGACAGAGTTTCAAAATCTTCTCCAGGACAGACCTATTTGATCTCTTGGTGGTCCATGGTATGTTCAAGAGTTTTCTCCAGCCTCACAGCTCAAAGGCATAGATTCTTCTTCTGTCATTCTTAGTCATTGCCTAGTTCTTTGTTGCATAGCAAGTAATTGAGAAGAACAGGACCTACACCTCAACAATAAGAAAACCAAAATCCTCATATCTGGACCAATAAAGAACATCATTACAAAGAGAGAAAAAATTGAAATTGTCAAGGATTTCATTTTATTTGGATCCGCAATAAACACCTAGGAAGCAGCAGGAAAGAAATCAAATTATATGGTGCACTGGGAAAATATACTGTCAAGAACCTCTTAAAAGTGCTGAAAAAAGCAAAGATGTCACCTTAAAGACTAGTGAGCCTGCCCCAAGCCATGGTGTTTTCAATTGCTTCAGGTGTACATGAAAGTTAAACAAATGAATATAAGGAATATTAAGAATTTATGCCTGTGAATTGTGGAGTTGGTGAAGAACATTGAATATAACATTGTCACAAGAACAAACAAATCTGTCTTGAATTACAGCCAGACTGCTCCTTAGAAAGAATGACAAGCACTTCATATATTTTGGGCATGCTGTTAGAAAGGGCTGGTTCTGGGAAATGCTCATCATACTTGGGAAAGTAGAGAGTAAGTGAAGAGAAGACGCAATGGGATTAAATGAGACTTACATGGATAGTGTAGGACTGGGCAAGATGTCTTCTTGTTGTGCATAGGTTACTAGAGTCAGCCCACTAGTCAGCATCTAACAACAGCAAGTTAAGATTAGACCTCTCTCAAGTATTTTCTTGAATCTTGAATCTTGGCACCAATAGTCAGAAAACCAAAAGACAAGTTGTGCTAGGATAATCTGCCATTAGGGACCTCTCCAAAGTGCTAAAGAGCAATGATGTCAATCTAGTGACAAAGATGCACCTGATCCAGGTCATTATTTGCTATGCTTCAGAGAGTTGAATAATGAATAAGAATGACAAAAGAGTCAATGCCTTTGAGCGGTGAGGCTAGAGAAGAATGTTGAACATGCCATAGACATACCATTGAACATACCTTGGGTAAAATAGGTTTGTCCTAGAGAAGGTGAAATCAAGTTTCTCCTTGAAGGCAAGGATTTTTAAGCTCCATCAGACATAATTTGAGCATGTTTCCAGGAGGGACCAGTCCCTTGGAGAAGTACATCATGCTTAGCGGGGTGGAGGGACAGTGTATAAGAGGAAGACCCCAGATATGATGGATTGACACAGTAACTGGGGTTATGGGGGGGGGGGTAAGTGTGTTAGAGACAGTGAGATTGGCTCAGAATAGGATAGGGCTCAAAGCTATTGTGCATAGGGTCACTATGAGTTGTAATAAACACAACAGCACATAACAACAAGTATTTTAGAGGGCATTAATGCTGTTTCAGAGGACCTTAATATATGATTACCAAGGAATTCTTAGAGAGTTAGAGGTCACTTTGGGACAAAGGTTACTTACCAGGTTTGAAATAAGAACTCTTGGAATTCATCCAAAGAAGCTCTTCAGCAATTTGAAAATGAATCAACTTAACTTGCCTTTGAAGAAGTGCATGGAATCGGGTTGCTCCTTAAATGCAAGAAGCATTTACACATACTATCAAGGATCTTGTCTAGAAGGGTCAGTTCTTGGGAAAAGATATGCTGGGGAAAGTAGAAGGTTAGAAAAAGAGAAGGCTCTGACTGAAATGACTGACACAATGACTTCAACAATGGCCTTGAGCTTGGTGAAGATCATGAGGATGGTTTAAGATAGAGCAAAGTTCTAATATGCTGTTCATAGGGTCTATGCAAGTCATAGTCAACAGTTTCTAGTAATAACAGCTCAAAATGAGGTAGCTACTGGGATATGTGTGCAGGTGTTGCTGTGTTTGTTGGTGATCTTCATAAAATAGAAAATGGAAAAAAAGTACTGACTTTATAAATGTGTTATTTAAAGTAAGTATGAGTCTCACTCAAAACAGTGTCCCTGGGGGCAGGGTGTCACCTAGTGAAGTGAATGAGACTCTGTGCTGAGGGCTCTGGTTTTAATCTGAGGAAAGCATGCCTTCTGGGTTTCCTTTAGTTCTTCCTCTGTGCTGTATCCTGATGTTCCATAAGGTTGTACTAAGCCTCAGATTCAAAGAAACTGCTTCATATACCAACCTTGTGAAATAAGCTTTCAGTTGTTAATTGGAGAACTTTTAATACAAATCTATTCATTGGACAGTATACTGAAACTAATAAATTCACTTTTTTTATTACTATGGAAAGGCTTTTTTAAAAAGGAACAAATTATTCTAAATTGCTTTCTCTGGAAAAAATACTAAAGCATGTTAAAGGAGGTTTTGAAAATATAATTATCATCTCTGGATCATATTATTAAATTAGATTAATATTTCTTCAAATAACTCATTCTTGTTTGTTTAATGATACTTAATGCTTGCATAAATTAGGTATACCTAATGGTGGCTCTGGTAGCCTAGTGGCATCCTGAGGGCATAGTGTTCAAGGCTTTCTGTGTGGGAAGGAAAACACTAGCTGCTCTGTGAAAGAAAGATGGGCAATATCCTTCTGTGCGATTAACTGCCTCTGAAAGCTCACTGGAGGGTCAGCTATGAGTCAGTTCCAACTCAATGGTATAGAATCCAACAACAGCAATGGTGACTTTGTGGAAAGGAGTTGTGCTACCAACCTAAATGCCTGTGGTTCAAATCTACCACCTGCTCCTGGTGAGAAAGATGAGCAATCACTCTACTTGCTATTTACAGTCTTTAAAAACCATTTTAGGGAGGTCAGCTATGAGTCAGTTCTGACTTAAAGGTACATAACATTTCAAAGAATTAATGAAAACAAATTTGTTTTGACCAAAGTTTTTTGTTTATGACAACATAGAGAGCAAAATCTTTCCAAGGAATTTAAGGTAGGTATTATGAAATGTGTTTTATTTTAAAAGAGGTAATTTTGTCTTTAGTGAAACAGATAGTTGCTGAGTTTAAAAAAAAACCCAAAAAACAAAAAAAAAAAACAAACCCACCACCACTCAATACTTGCTCTCAGTGAGCGCCAGACCCAAACCTGGCAGGTCAGGGTGATTACGGACATGCAGCTCGCCATCTTCGCCAACATACTGGGTGTGTCATTCTTTACCACTCTGTGGCCATCAACAATCCCAAGAAGCAAGAATGAGAGTGGCACTTACTCTGCCCCAGGGTTCCAGGACATACATAGTCTGAGGCAAGATGGAGGGTGTGAGGGGCCTTCACACTTCACCTCATCCCTTCTGCCCATCACAGCATACAAAGCAACTGTTGTTGTTGTTAAGTGCTGTTGAGTCGCAGGCGACTCATAATGACCCTCACAAAGCAACTACACCTGGATTTTTCCAAACAACTTTTATTTCCTCAAAGTCTTCCTTAACCCTATGGAACAAGAAGTTGCCACTGAATACGGCCCAGTAGAGGGGCTGATTTCTACGCCCCCATTATAAAAATACAAATACATAATTAAAAAAAAAAGAAAAACCAAAACCAACCCACAGAGCAGGCCTAGAAGGAAAAAAAATTATATTGTCATAACAGAAAACTTGACAGATCTTGGGGGAAAACATATTCCCTTCTATTTCAGGAGAACTCCTAAAAGCCAAATCACAATCATAATGAGGCTCGACTGGGAAACATTTTTTTCTAACCTTTGCCAGAAATTTGAAGTTATCCATGTCAAAGAATTGATGCCTTAGAGCTAAAGTGCTGTTGAAGACTATTGAACATATCATGGACCAACAAGAGAACAAACAAGTCTTTCTTGGAGAGAGTGAAACCAAGTTCCTCCTTGGAGGCCAGGATTTTTAATCTCTGTGTCATATACTTTGGGCACATGGCCAGGAGGGGACCAATCCTTGGAGAAAGACATCATGCTTGAAAGTGTGAAGGGACAGAGTAGGAAAGGAAGATGAGATGGATTGATATAGTGACTGAAGTAATGGGGGTAGGTGTATCAGAGTCAGTGAGACTGGTTCAGGATAGATCAGGGTTCAGAGCTACTGCACATAACACTGCTATGAGTCACAGGTGACTTGATAGCACATAATGGCAGCAAC
Organism: Elephantulus edwardii; assembly: GCF_000299155.1. Taxonomy (NCBI): domain Eukaryota; kingdom Metazoa; phylum Chordata; class Mammalia; order Macroscelidea; family Macroscelididae; genus Elephantulus; species Elephantulus edwardii. The sequence goes on from NW_006399847.1 coordinate 5,522,637, forward strand.
AAATCAGATTTGGTAAGATGGTAAATTCTTAAAGTACTATATTTACATGTGGAAATATAGGGAAAATTAGAAAAGTTTTAATGAAAACTTGGAATATTGAAGCAAATCTCATTTTAACAGTCAGCTTAAGACAATGTCCAATAACCTTTTAGATAACTTACTGATAGTTGATTTAATAAATATTCATTCTAAATGAGAGCTTAATATACTTCTTACCTTTAATGCTACACAGAAAACCAAGTCAGACTCATTGATGTCTGGTTGATTTCAAGTTGTGGAGACTCTGTAGGACAGAACTGAAAAGCTCCCTGAAGTCTCTGGGTGGTGGATCTCGGTAAAGGCCTCTTCTTTGTCCTTCAGAACAAGCTGGTGAATTTGAAGCACAGGCCTTTTGATTGGTAGGTGAGCACTTTGGCCATTTTACATTGAGGGCTCTTTCTATACAAAAAAGGCTCTGACTCTCTCTCTAATGGCTGTCATGTTAGTGACAACTCATAGCTGACCCTCCAGTGAGTTTTCAGAGATGGTAAACCACATAGGATACTGTCCATCTTTCTTTTTCAGAGCAGCTGGTGTATTCAAACTGCTTGCCTTTGGATTGGCAACACCAGTCCTCACTAGGCCCCAGCTACACATGTGTGTATATGTCTCTGTGTGTGTGTACATCTCTGTATATGACTTGGTTTGCTATAAGTATATTCATTTTGCCATTTAGAGGACAAGGCTACAAAAGATATGCAACAGAAACAATGTTTAAAAGGATTATTAAAAGGCCTTTATTTGATATGGCCAAAGATTTTATCTGTCAGATTAATGTTTAATGGTTTAAATTTTAGATTCTTAGGGGCTTTACTGTTGTCATGTCATTTGTGACTCATAGTGACCCTATGTATAACAGCTCCGAACTCAGCTTTATTATAAGCCAACCTTACTGCCTCTAACACACCTACTCCCATTATCCCAGTGACTGTGTCAGTCCATCTCATTGAGGGTCTTCCCCAACATAACAGCTCAAAGATATCAATTTTCCTTCTGTCATCCCTAGTCATTGTCCAGATTTCTGATGTATAGTAAGTAATTGGGAAGATCATGGCCTGGATCAGGTTTTAATATCCAGACTGACGTCAGTGTTCCTCGGTACTCTGGAGATGTCCCTGACATCAGACTTTCCTAATGCAATTTGTCTTCTGATTTCCTGGCTGCCGTACCAAGAGTATTGATTATGGATCCAAACAGACAGAAAGGTGTTAACAACCTCAATGTCTTCATCTTCTATCATGATACTACCAATTGGCCCACTGGTGAGACAGCATATAAAACAAAGAATTGAATTGCTTTCTATTAAAGTACAAAATTGTCTTTGATTAGCGATTCATGCTAAATTCACTCTTTATATTCTGCCTCAAAGGCCAGGTTTCATTGGAATAAAATTTCTCCATGATTTTGTAAACAAAGAAATGCTAAAGTTTTTACCTTCATAAATTTTAGTTAAATAATGTGGGTGTTATGTCTCGGCACCTATACTAAACTTGTAACAATTTAAAACTTTGTACAAAGGATTTTTTCATGCTTTTTATGAATTCTGTTGTGTTATGTACCATAGAGTCCAAATGGACCCATACCTGACCCTCCTGCAGGTTTTCAGAGACAGTTTCAGAGTGCAGTTTTTTTGCACAGGAGGAGATTTACCTTCCTTCTGCAGATCATTTGATAGCCTTGAACCTGCCTTCAGGATTGCAGTGCAGTTTCTTGGCAGTAGGCCATCAGCAGGCCACCAGAGCTCCCTTGTACGACTACTACAGGGTTTTATTTATCAGGTTAAAGAATAACTTGGATGTGTTGTCTACGAAGAAAGTTACAGATTCTTTTTTTAGGTAAAAAATGGTATATAGTTTGAGGGTGTAACTTTGTGAACTTTGCTGGGTTTATGAATACACAATCTGTGATTTTGCTAAAGCTTGTGAGGGGGGAAACTAAAAACAATTCCTTGAGGTAAAATACTGAACTCTAAAGTTGTTGTTCTCATTCCAAAGAAGGGTGACCCAACAGAGGGTGGAAACTACAGAACAATATCATTGATTTCACATGAAAGCAAAATTCTACTGAAAATTATCCAAAAACGACTGGAACAACACATCAGCAGAGAACTTCCAGAAGTCCAGGCTGGGTTTAGAAGGGGTCGTGGTACTAGGGATATTGTAGCTAATGTTAGATGGATCTTAGCTGAAAACGGGGAATACCAGAAGAATGGCTATCTGTGTTTCATTAACTATGCAAAGGCCTTTGACCGTGTGGATCATAACAAACTGTGGCTGACTCAGAGAAAAATGGGAACCCCAGAATACTTGATCGTGCTAATGTGAAACCTATACTTGGACCAAGAAGCAATCGTCAGAACAGAACAAGAAAACACTACATGGTTCAAAATTGGAAAGGGTGTACAACAGGGATGTATCCTATCTCCATACATTTTCAACCTGTATGCAGAACAGATTATCCGAGAGGCTGGGTTATGAGGAGAAGTGTGGCATCAGGATTGGTGGAACATCTATCAACAATCTGCGTTATGCAGATGACACAACCCTGCTTGCTGAAACTGAGGAGGACCTGAAGCACTTGCTACAGAGGGTCAAGGACTGTAGCCTTCAGTATGGATTGAGGCTCAATGTCATGAAGATAAAGATTCTCGCCACTGGGCCAATTGGCAGCATGAGGATGGATGGTGAAGAGATTGCGATTGTTCACGGCTTTAATTTGCTTGGCTCCACAGTCAACACTCTTGGCACCAGTAGCCAGGAAATGAAAAGATGTATTGGGATGGGAAAGTCTGCTGTAAGGGACCTTTCCAAATTTCTGAAGAGCAATGGTGTCTCTCTGGAGACTAAGGTGCATCTGATACAGGCCATGGTCTTTGCTATCACTTGTTTTGCGTCAGAGAGTTGGACAATGACTAGGGAGGATAGAAGGAGAATTGATGCCTTTGAGCTGTGGTGCTGGAGAAGAGTGTTGAGAGTACAATGGACTGCTAGGAAGACAAACAGATTCATCCTGGAAAGGGTTAAACTGGTCTGCTCCTTGGAGGCAATGATTCTGAAGCTTCGTCTAACATACTTTGGACATGTCGTTAAGGGACCAGTCCTTGGAGAGGGACATCATGCTTGGGAGGGTGGAGGGACAGTGCAGGAGAGGAAGGTCCTCTATGAGGTGGATTGATTCAGTAACTGAGGTAATCGAGATGGGTGTGTAAGAGACAGTGAGATTGGCACAGGACAGAGCAGGGTTTAGTGCTGTTGTCCATAGGGTCGCTCTGAGTGGCAAGCGACTCGACGACACATAACAACAACAGTACAGAGTTAAAACTTGGATTCACCCCTTTCAGTCAATGAAGACTGTATTTCCTGAATGGACCTTGTATGTAGCTCATCCTGAGATTATGGGGACAGATCACAAAAGAGGAGATAAAACTCTTGACTTTGATGAGAGTGATCTTGTTATTACATGACCTTAAGGCTTATAAATTTATAATTAGTCCCTGGGCAGATGAACATTATTAGAACAGTTATTTGTGTTTAATATTAATGTCAAAATTTCTCTGTTTTACCAATTAGGTAAAGTTTTACTGTGAGGATCCAAGGTCAAGAGGAGGGAGCAGAGAGGTGAGGATGGGGAGGGTGGCTTAATCACAGGGTTGCGCAATATGATGGGTGGAGAGAGGGTGAGTAAAAGAAAGGGGAAAGATCCAGTGTGAAAAACAATGTATATGAACTTTGTAAGTAAACCAGTATAAAATGGGGGGTCGGGGAAGAGCCACTGACTATTCTGTGCAGAAGAAAGCACTCTGCTGTAATGGCGATTAAAAAAAGGACAAGGGATGTATAAAGATTGGCAATCGGAGACACAATGTAAAATAAGAAGAGTATAAAAGCAGAGAATTCACACCACTTTATTTTGGCAAACGGAATCCATATTGGATTTTTTTTAAACGGCCTTTCCTAACAGCAGATCCTTTAACCTTATAAATGCTAAAGAAAAAACTCTTATTTGAGGACTGGAAGATGTAAAATGTGATAGTTGGTGCTCACAGGATCTTGATCGTTGTTATGTGGTGTCAAGTCGCTTGTGACTCATAGTGACCATGTGTACAGCAGCTCTAAATCCTGCTCTATCCTGAGCCAATCTTATTGTCTCTGACATACCTACTCCCATTATCCCAGTCGAATCAATCCATCTCATCAAGGGTCTTCCTCTCCTGCGCTGTACCTCCACCCTCTCAAGCATGATAACCCTCTCCAGGGACTGGTCCCTCCTTGCAACATGCCCAAAGTATATCAGACAGAGCTTCAGACACCAAGGAGCAGCCTGGTTTCACCCTCTCCAGAACTTATTTGTTTGTTCTCCTAGCGGTCCATGGCATATCCAATACTATGCTCCAGCACCACAACTCAAAAGCATCAATTCTCCTATCATCCCAAGTCACTGTCCAGCTTTTAAAAATTTTTTTTATTATTAATTTCAATGAAAATTTACAGAGATTGCATTTCCATTCATTCGTTGTTCCACTTTTCTCCCCTCCCAGCCCTCCCCCCTAGTACACTACATTCTTGGAAAAGAAAAAGAAAAATTCTCTCATTGTTTTACAATCCCTCCCCCCAGGTCTGCTCCACTATGCAGCCTTCGATCTGGACTCCCATCATGACAAAAATACCTAATCGCATATCCCTTTTAAACAGTTTTCTCCCTTATCTGTTTCAAGGCAGTATACATTATTTATCCCATCTTTCTCAGTTTTCCCCTGAACCCCGACGTCAGTCCTGTTTTACAACAGTGGCACCATGCAGTATTTGTCCTTTTGTGACTAGATACTTCACTCAGCATAATGTCCTCCAGGGTCACCCATTTTGAATAATATTGCATGAGTTCCTTGTTTTTTCAATGCAGCATAGTACTTTATTGTGTGAATGTACCATGGATATGCATCCGGTGTTGTTCCTTCCTTCAAAACACTAGAGTCCATAGGGGGCAGAGGTAATGATGATGATGACTAGGTGCTGCCCACTGTCTGGTCCTTTCACCTCACCCAGCCAGCCATGGACAAGAGCTCTGTTCATTCCCCGGCTGTTCTCAACCTGAGCAGCCCTTTCCCCCTCTTCTGTCCTCCCTGGTAAGTTTGGGACCCTCCCCTCCCGAGCCCATCCAAATGCTTGAGTCATCATCATTGCTCTGCACTTTCCATACTATGGTATCAAGGAGCAGTGGAAGGTTTCTTGAGGATGAATGGCTGTTGCTGATGACCTGGTAGTTATCAGGGCCTTCAGCATATCATTTAAGATGGTCTAAAGAAGGACCTGGCTGTCCAAACTGTTCGAGGTGCTGCCTGAGAAATTTTTAAAAATTGTTGTAGATGCAAACTGTCAGATAATGAGAAAGTAAGCAAGGAGTTGTTATATGCTATTGAATAGGAGCCAATTCATAGCTAACCCTCTAGCGGGTTTGCAGAGGTTGTAAAGCACATGAGAGGAAACTGCTCATCTGTCTCCCACAGAGCAACTGGTGGATCCAAACTGTTTGCCTTTGGGTTGACAGCACAACTCCTTACCAGAAGGTCACCAGAGTTAATAAAAATCCAAATCTTTGGAACACTGTTTGGAACTCTAATAATAACCTGTTATATTAGAGAGTTTTGAAAATATCAAAAGGTCTTAACTAAATGGGCACTGAGTTTTAGGTGTCAAGTTAATTGTGACTCATAGTGACCCAGGTGAGAGAAAGGTCATGTTGTCTGTGAACTTGATGAGAAGGTCACAAGGTCTTTCTTCATGAAGCGACTGGGAAGCTTTGAACTGAGTACATAACCTAGTACACATCTCAAAGGCCCGTTACTAAGCCGTATACATAGGTAATTATTCTATTTCAGGCTGATTATAAGGATTAATATTATCTGAAATTATCAGAAACAAGGAAGCTCTAGTGGCCTAGTGGTAAGGAGCTGCACTGTCAACCCAAACTCAGGCCGTTTGAACGCACCAGTTTCTCCATGGAAGAATGATGGGCAATCTCCTCCCATTTAATGTACTGCCTCTGAAAACCCATGGGAGGGTCAGCTATGGGTTCTGACTTGAAGGCACACAACAACAAAAACAGATTAAGCCTAGTTTGACAGTAGTGGAGATAAGATCTGAGATAAGGTGAGGTGGAGGAGCAAACACAGATGACCATAATGCTATGGACTGAACTATGTTTCCTTAAAATACATGTTGACTTCCTGGCCTTGTGCCTGTGATACTGTTTGGAAATAAAATCTTTTGTTATGTTAATTAGACCTACCAATATAGGCAGATCCTAAACTTAATCACTTTTGAGTTATAACAAGTCCAAAATAGATATAGAAAAAACTCCCCTCCCCCAAAATAAACAGAAAGCAAAGCAAAACATAGGAAAGAGATCTTATGTGAGGATTATTTTACAAGCCAAGGAGCCAAAAAACTGAGGGACATCTGATGCTAGCCCAGAAATTAGATTTTTACTTTTAGTCTCCAGAACTATGAGAAAAAATAATTAACTGTTTTTCAAAGCCACCCACTTATAGTATTGGTGTTATAGCACCACTAGGTAACTAAGATACATCACAATTTTTACATACATAGCTAATTTGGGCACCAGTGTAAGTGGTCTTGGTCTTGAGGGACTTCCCTGGACCACATTACTAACAAAACACGCAGAGAGAGCCAGGGGATGCTTGTGTTGCTTTGCAGTCTATAACATGCTGTTTCCTCATTGCTTTGGAACAGCCTCTAGATCAAACCATGTGAAGCAATACTGGTTTAAACACCTTTTCTCCAGGACAATCTCCCTAAGAGGGTGTTTATGTCTGTGAGGGTACACCAGCATGAGAAGGCTCTTCTTCTGGTTTGAGGCCTGAGGGTGAAGGGACTAGGTGCTGCTGACAGCAGGTGGACTTGATTTCCTGGCCTGCCTCTGAAAGCTGATGGAGCTATTGGGCAGGGTATTTAATGTCTTTGAATCTCAAGTATCTTCATCAATAATAATTCCTACTCCACAGGGTGACTGAAAGTATGGAGATTTTACAGATGGTGCCGGTATCTGGTCAACATATGATAGATTTGACTGTTATTAAGAGTAATGATCATCTGCACGATCCCTCCAGGTACTGAGGATCACAAGGTTTCCAGCCTCCAGAGAAAATTACTCTATCACAAAACAAATGTATTTTCTTTGCAGATGTTAATTAGCTAACTTGCTATCCAACAAAGCTCAGGTGGTGTAGTCTGTAGGGAGCTGCTCTCAACTAACCCAAATGGGGTGTCCCTTAGGCAGTTAGAATCTGCCAGTAGTTCCAAGAAAGAAAGATGGACAATCTCTCCCACGTGATTTTTAGCCTCTGAAAGAAAACCTGATGGAGAGTCAACTGTGAGTCAGTTCCAACTCAATGGCAATGAGTTTTGTGTTTGTGTTTTTTTTTTATTTTACGTTATTATTTTTTGAACGTGTACCATCAAATCAGATCTGACTGGTACAGGAGGAGATTGCCCCTCCTTTTCCAGCAGAGCATCTGGTAGATTTGAACCGCATACCTCTGGGATTGCAGTTCAGTTTCTTGCCAGTAGGCCACCAGAGCTCCCTTGACAATGAGTTTTGAGTGAATTTGTTATCCTACTGTGTGTGATTAGTACTTGTAAACTTGGTCAGGTCAGTCAATTGGTCAAAACCTAGTTTAGGTCTTGCTAGGAAGATATTTTGTAGATGTGATTAACATTACTTTAAATAAAGGGAAACACCTTGAAAATGTAGGTACACGTCATCCAAAGGGCTGAAGACGTTAAGGCAAAGCCTGAGGTTTCCTGGAGAAGAAATTGTGCAAGACTGAAGCATTAACTCTTGCCTAAGTTTCCAGAATGCCAGCCTCACTGCCCTATGGACCTCAGACTCGCCACCCCCACAATGCACATGAGTCAATTCCATAGATGATATAGATCTAGTCCATAGATGTCATCCTTCAGGGACTGGTGGGCATTAAGGAACAATCTGCTGCCTCTCAGGAAAAGCGCTGTCATTTCTGATCTGTTACTGAGGGTGCCCTGTCTTGTCTGTTAGTGCACCATTCCCTGAGATCTTCTGAATTACATTTTTGAAGGCCTGCTTTTTTTTTTTAATGGATGGCCAATCCTTCTTCCTAATCTGTCTTAATCTAGTTCTGCTGCAACCTCTCCACCATGGGTGATTCTTCTGGTACCTGAGACAGTGATTCCAGGATTGGAGCACCCCCTCAAGCTACACAGGTACAGCAGACTGACAGACAAGTGCTGTACTAATAGGAGCAAGTAATAACACCCAAACCTAAACTCCTTAAAGCTGCTAGGCATTCAGATTATCATTCATCTAACTTTCTTTGCACTAGTACTTTCTAGATGCCAGAATCTTAAACAAATATATAGAACCTTAGTCAAACATTACCTTTCTTCTTGAGAAAATGATAATTAGTTTTTGGAAATGGTAACATATATACACGTGTTTTCTCAGGATATGTTCAAAACAGTGATTTAAGATTATTTTATGACTATTTAAGTCAATACTCTTAATTATGTTCTAAAGTATGTACCTGGAATTGGATGACAATACATACCACAGATGATGAATTTTATTTTTACATTGTTGATCATGAAATTATTTGTAATTCTGTTTAAATGTCTATAAGCCTTGGGGAAGTCATGGTTTAACTCCATCCTCAGTGATGAGCTCCCTGAGGGTGGAAATGGCACAGCAGCACCAGCTCCAATGCTCAGCACTTAGGAGGTGCTTGATATGCATGCTCACCTGTAATACTTTCACCTTGCACTATAGAAAATGCTTTATATAGCTCTAGATCTAGATCTATAGGAGAGAGATAGATAGATAGATAGATAGATAGATAGATAG
>NW_006399847.1:5531840-5533460 GCF_000299155.1 Elephantulus edwardii
CAAACAGATGCTGCCCTGGATGTGCTAAGTTGTACCAAGAAATCTGAAGGGCAGTCTCCTGGCCAACTGACTGGAAGAGATATATTTGTTCTCATTCCAAAGAAAGGTGACCCGAAAGAGTACGGAAATTATCAAACAATATCATCACTATCACATGCAGACAAGATTCTGCTGAAAATTATAAAAAAATGACTGGAGCAACACATCAACAGAGAACTGCCAGATGTGCAGGCTGGGTTTAGAGAGACCATGGTACTAGGCCCATTATAGCTAATGTTAAATAGCTCTTGGCTGAAAGCAGAGAGTACCAGAAGAAATGTCTATCTGTGTTTCATTGACTATGCAAAGGCTTTTGACTGTGTGGATTACAACAAACTGTGGCTGACTCTGAGAAGAATAGGAATCCCAGAACATTTGATTGTGCTTATATGAAAACTATACTTGGACCAAGAGGCAGTTGTCAGAATTGAGGAAGGAGACACTACATGGTTCAAAATAGAGAAGGGTGTCCACCAGGGATGTATTCTGTCTCCATACCTTTTCAAAACAGATAGATCATCTAGGATGCTGGGCTGTATGAGGAGGAATGTGGCATCAAGATTGGAGGAAGACTCATCAACAACCTGTGTTATTTAGATGACACGACCCAAGTCTGCTTGCTGAAACGGAGGAGAACCTGAAGTGCTTGCTGCAGAAGGTCAGAGACTGCAGCCTTCAATATGATTTGAAGCACACTATCAAGAAAACAAAGATTCTCACCACTGGGCCAATTGGAAGCATCATTATGGATGGCAAGGAGATTGAGATTGTTAACAGTTTTAGTTTACTTGGCTCTATGATCAACACTCTTTGTATCAGCAGCCAGGAAACAGGAGACAAATTACATTGGGAAAGTCAGCTGTCAGGGACCCTTCCAGAATACTAAAGAGTAACGATGTCAGTCTGGAAATAAGGTGCACCTGACACAGGCCATTGTCTCTGCAATTAGATCAGAGAGCTGGATAATGACTAGGGATGATAGAAAGAGAATTGATGCCTTTGAGCTGTGGTGCTGGAGAAGAGTACTGAAAATACGATGGACTGCTAGGAGAACAAATGGGTTCATCCTGGAGAAGGTGAAACCAGGCTGCTCCTTGGAGGCAAGGATTCTGAAGTTTTGTCTGACATTCTTTGAGCATGTTACAAGGAGGGACCAGTCCTTGGTGAAAGACATTATGTTTGGGAGAGTGGAGGGACAGTGCAAGAGAGGAAGACCCTCAATGAGATGGATTGATTCAGTAACTAGAGTAATAGGGTAGGTGTGTCAGAAAAAATAAAGTTGGCCCAGGATAGAGCAGGGTTTAGGGCTCTTGTACATAGGGTGGCTGAGTCATAAGCAACTGGACTATACATAACAACAACAATGGGGGAAAAACAACAGACAACCCTAGAATTTATATAAACTAGTGAGTTATCTGAGTGTATTCTGACATACATTCAAGCTTTAAGAAAATCATAATATAGATGTTGTTGCTACGGGCGCCACTGAGTCTGAACCAACTCATAACTAACCAGTAGTTTTTCAGAGGTGCGCACGTGCGCTCTCTCTCTCTCTCACACACACACACACACACACACACA
>NW_006399847.1:5533560-5547708 GCF_000299155.1 Elephantulus edwardii
CACACACACACACACACACACACACACACACACACACACACACACACACACACACACACACAAAATTTGTCCAGTACAGAGATGCAAATCCTATAAGGAAAAAGAGAAAGTGCTCTACAGAAGTATGCTTACACTGGATTACACTCTATTGAACTACTTAAAAACATGTACAAAACATACAAAAATCAACTGGATTTCTCTACAGTGATGAAGAGAAAAGAGAACTGGAGCTTAGAAAAACAATACCCTTTACAATTGCTAATCACAAGATAAAATACCTGGGAGTAAATCTAACCAGAAGCACAAAGGAACTATTCAAAGAAAATTACAAAACATTATTACAAGAAACAAAAAGGGACCTGGAGAAGTGGAAGAATATCCCTTGCTCATGGATAGAAAGTCTAAATACTGTGAAAATGGCAATACTACAAAAGGCAATTTACACATTTAATGCAATCCAAATACAAATACCAATTCCATTCTTCAATGAGATCGAAAAGGCAATCTCCAATTTCATTTGGAATGTAAAGAGTACTCGAATAAACAAAGCACTCCTTAAAAAGAGAATTAAGGTAGGAGGCATCTCACTCCCTGATTTCAAATCCTTCTTCACTGCCGTGGTGGTCAAGACAGCATGGTACTGGTATAATAACAGACACATAGATCAATGGAATAGAAGAGAAAAATCCAGAAATCAGCCCATCTACCTATGGTCAATTGATTTTTTACAAAGAGATGAAATCAGTTAAGTGGGGAAATTACAATCTTTTTAACAAATGGTGCTGGCAAAATTGGAAAACTACCTGTAGAAAACTCAGACAAGATCCACACCTCACTCCCTATGCAAAAATCAATTCAAAAGGACTAAAACTAAGGACTATACACTTCATTAAGGAAAAGCTTGGAAGAATTCTAGAAGTCCTAATCCACAACATAAACAGTTTTCCAAGCATCCTGAAAAATAGAGTAAAAAGGGAAGACACAGACTGGGGGAAAAGTATTTGGTAATGACATGTCAGATAAGGGACTTATATCTAGAATTTATAAGATACTTGAGCACCACAATAAGATAAACGTAAATAAAACAATTGAAAAATGGGCACACAATATGACCAGACACTTCACCAAAGAAGACATTCAGATGGCCAACAAATACATGAAGAAATGCTCAAAATCCCTAGCTCTTAGACACAAATCTAAACAGCTATGAGATATCATCTCACCTCAGTAAGAATACCAAACTTTAACAGAGCATCAAACAACAAATGCTGGTGAGGTTGTGGAGAAACTGGAAACTTTTTCACTGTTGGTGGGAGTGTAAAATGATGCAGCCACTATGGAAGGCTGTATGGTGCTTTCTCAAAAAGTTGCAAATACACCAGATGCTCTGCCGGGTAAGGAGGGACAATCTCCTCCTGTACCAGTCAGATCTGATTTGACGGTACACGCACACACAAATAATAAAATAAAAATTAAAAAAAAAAGTTGCAAATAGAAATACCATTTGACCCAGCAATTTCTCTACTGGGAATATACCCTAAAGAAACCATAACTGCCACCGAGGTAGATATATGCACACCCATGTTTATTATGGCTTTGTTCATTATAGCAAAGAGTTGGAAACAGGAACCTAAGTGCCCATTAACAAGCGAATGGATAGAGCAGCTCTGGTATATTCATACAATGGAATACTATGCAGCATTGAAAAACAAGGAACTCATGCAGTAATATTCAAAATGAGTGACCCTGGAGGACATTATGCTAAGTAAAATATCTGTGTTATAGAACGGGACTGACATCAGGACTAGAGTGAGACAGAGAAAAATTGGATAAATTATGTATACTGCATTGAAACAGATGAGGGAGAGAACAGTTTAAAAGCGATCTATGGTTATGACAATAGTCCAGAATGAAGGTTGCATAGTGGAGTGTACTGCGGGGGCGGGGGGAATTATATACCAATGAAGGAATTTTTCTTTTTCTTTTCAAAGAGAAGAGCGAATTGGGGGGTGGGGGGGAATGGTGGGCAAGGAGAAAAATACCACGAATGTTTGGAAATCCAAAATTTCTGTAAATGTTCATTAAAATTAATTTTTTTAAAATGTACAAATTATAGGGATTAGAAAACCATAAAACAACCAGGGTTCCAAATAACAAAGCTTCAGAACAACAGAAGCTTACAGAAATCTTAAGTATAGCTTTGAAGACATTTCAGTTAAGGAGACAAAACCAGGCCTTTAGCTTACGGCCAATGTTTGTTTATAGAACTGATAGAAGTCTGATTCAAAACAGAATTTCAATTTCTCTTTTGCTAAGAATACTACCGAGGAAAAAGCCCTTATCTGTGGGGCATCTAAAGAGTGCAGAGTATGGAACTGAAGCCTCACCCTGGCTACCATCATGTCCCTAGCAGTCCCGGAAGTATAACACCCACTAGGAGAGACCACGAGACTAAGACCTGGCAGATAAGAGCCGGCCTATATGCCCTATTAATTGAGCACCAGAACTAATATATTAAGTTCTAGTTTTACCCCAGAATTCTTCCCCTTAAACCACATTTCCCAACTCACATTAAGTAGTTGATTGGAAACATTTTTTAAAGAAATAATGAAAACACACCAACTGCTAACATTGCTTACAACCCAGATGAATGACACCCAGGAACTCTGGAATGAGATGACTGTGGAGAACTTTAAGGTGTCATTGATAAAAAAGAGATGGATAAATATTGCCATTTTCAAAAATAAGGCAAAGACAAATGTGGAGAAGGGTACATGCTGACATGCAGGCTGGTGCCTGGGTCATGCTGCTACATGGATGTGGAATGACTGACCAGCTAACTATACGTCTGAGGTGCTGTCAAGTAGATACAAGACTACACTTATGTTGATTAAGTTCAAGAAGCTCCCAGTTACAAGGGAGCATGTGCACAAATTCAAAAAACAATGCAGCAGCTGGAACTGTTCTCAACAGCACATGCTGTTCAGCAAGGAATGAGTTCCTCATCACTGCAGCGCTCACTGATTTCCCTTAAGTATCACAGGGAAACACGAACATTTATTCAGCCCTCACCTCTGACAGTAATCACTGTAAATGGCTACCCTGCCTCTGGCCTTGTATCTACTCCCTCAGACATTTGCCTGGGCAGACAATGAAGAAAGGGAAGGAAATGTGAAATGTAAAAACTGACATGAAAGTGGGAGAGCTCCTTTCTCTTCTGAAAGCCACAGATTTCATGCCTGTGACTGAGAATTCGTTACTAAATCCTTATACTATTTCTATTACTTAGTATTAAAGAGTTGCACAGCCAACTGAACGGTACAGTTCTAAGCCAGCAGCTGCGTTGGGCAATCAACTCACATGCGATTGACTGCCTCTGAAAACCCACTGAAGGGTCAGGGCACACATTTCTCTTTGAAGCGGAGCTCTGGTAGCCTAGTGGTAAGGAGCTGCACTGCCAGACTAAAGGCATGTGGCTCAAATCCACCAGCTGCTCTGAGAAAGAATGGCATGCAAATTCCTCTTGTGAGATTTACTGCCTCTGAAACCCCACTGGGGTTTCAGCTACCCAATATTATCCTTACAAGGAAGCATGGTGGCACAGTGTATAATGCTTTAGACTGCTAACCAAAAGGTAGACAGTTTGGATCTGAGAGACTCCATGGGAGACAGATGGGCTGCCTCAGAAGGCCCATGGAGACTTGCTATGAGTTTCAATCAACTCAGTGGCACTGGTTTTGGTTTGATTACTCTTACACAGTCAGCATTTAATACTGGGAACTATGGCAGCAAGGAAACAATGTATAGTTCAAAATCAAGAAAATAGTGTGTCAGGGATATAGCTTTTCTCCATACCTTTTCAATCTATATGTGGAAGAGATTATTTGAGAGGCTAGATAAGACTATGAGGAGGAATGTGTGTGACATCAGGATTGGAGGAAGACTCATCAAAACCTGTGCTCTACAGATGACACAGCCTTGCTCACTGAACCTGAAGATCTGAAGCATTTGATGTAGAAGTTCAAGGACTGTAGTCTTCAATATGGATTGCATTTCAACGTCAAGGAAACAAAGATTCTCACCACTGGGCCAGTAGACAGTAACATGATAGGTAAAGATTACTGTTGTTAACTATGCCATCTTGTTCGGATGTTCACCGTGTTCTCTTGGCACCAGCAGTCAGAAAATCAAAAGAACAGTTACATTGTGAAAGTCTGCTCTTAGGGACTTCTCCAAAGCGCTAAAAAGCAATGCTGTTAATTTAGAAATAAAGATGCACCTTTTATTCAGGCCATGGTCTTCTCAATTGCTTATTAGGTATCTGAAAGCTAGACAATGAATAAGGATGAAGAATAAGAAGAATTGATGACTTTGAGTTGTGGTGCCGCAGAACAGAACCGAACATACCATGGACCACCAGGAAAACAAACAAGTCTGTTCTGCAGAGGGTGAAACTAGGTTGTTCCTTAGAGGCAAAGATTTTGAAACTTCATTTGCCATACTTTGAGCATGTTGTTAGGAAGGACATGTCCTTGGAGAAGGATATCATGCTTGGAAGGTTGGAGGATTGACAGTGACTGTGGCATTGGAGACAGGCATGTCGGAGACGGAAAGGTTGGCTCAGGATAGAGCAAGGTTCAGAGCCACTGTTTATAGAATTATGAGTCATAGTGGACTCAACAGGCACATAACAAGGGAGCTCTAGTGGACTAGTGGTCTAGTGGTAACAAACTGCAGTGCAATCCCAAATGCACACGGTTGGAATCCACCAGCCACTCCATGCGAGAAGGATGGGCAATCTTCTTCTGTGCAATTTACTGCCTCTGAAAACCCACTGGTGAGTCAGCTATGTGTTGGTCTCAACAGCACACAATAAATGGGAACTAACAGCCAGTAAGCCAGCATTACTCACTACTATTGAGTTAATTCCAACTTAACAGTGTCTCTGTAGAGCACAGTAAACACTGAGTTTCCTAGGCTATAAACCTTCCTGGAGCAGACTGCCTTATTTTCCTAATGCAAAGCAGCTGGTGGGTTCAAAGCATAGACTTCAAGGTCAAGTAGCCCAACCCTTAAGCAACTATGAATCCCAAATGAGTGAGTTACAGATAATCTTACACAACATAATCTATTAAACTGGAAACTCCAAAAATTTGCATCATTTTCTCTCATCACAAACTGTGCTACTCCTCAACAATACAGGCGTGAGTTCCGGTGACTTAGAGGGTAAGGAGGTGTGCTATCAACCCAGAGGCATGTGGTTGGAATCCACCAGCTGCTCCAAGGAAGAAAGACGGGCAGTGTCCTCCTGGGCCAATTATGGCCTCTGAAGACCCACTGGAGGGTCAGCTGAGTTGGTTCTTACTTGCCATCAATGAGTTGAGTATCAGTATCACTTGATGTTAACCTCAGTTACTTCTAACAATTGCAAAGGAGTGGCTAAGTTAAATACCAGGCAAACTATCTAAAATTTGGAACTCCCTAAAGTTCCCTTCCTGAATCAGTTCTAAAATTGTATAAACAAGCATAAACATTCACTATCTCACCAGTGGACCTTCTCTTTGTACAGACAGAAAAAAGTAAAGAATTTGTAAATATGAAAACAAACCTACTGCTGTCAAGTCTGTTCAACTCATAGTGACCCCATGACTACAGTTAACATAGATATGGCGCAGTGACTCATGGTGACAGAGTAGAATCTCCTCAGTTTTAAGGACGTTTTTAGGAGCCGACTGCCACATGGTGTGTTCAAACCTCTAACCTTTCACTTAGCAACCCAACACTTCATCCACTGTGACACCAGGGCTCCTTTTAAATATGAAAAGGCAGTAAGAATTACCCTTCTAACCCACAGGCAGACCCAGCACTGGCATATTCCAGAAGCTAATTCCCTGTGGTGCAGGAGTTACCCTTCAAGAACTTAATATGCTGGCTTCATTATCCCGGGGCTGTTAAAAAGCCTCTGGATCAGGATAGGCCATCTTCGTGACCAGCGCCCAGCAAGAAGCACAGCAGCTAAATAAGCAAAAAATTTACCCAAACACAGACAGGAACCTAAGGAGTGTGGGATAGGGGAAAGGGTACAACACGAAAATGCTACTCATGCAAATTAGGTCAAAAGAGAAGTATCTGGGTAATTCAAGTGATAAAATTAATTTTGCTTTTTTGGGGTACCACCATGTCTTTAATCAGGTTACTACACGTTTACCATAGAAACTCTGCAAAACCATAAGGAAAAGTTTAGAAATTACATTTTGGAGAAACACAGATGTGTGAAAGGCTGCCATGAATAAAATGAAAACAGCAATGGTATAAGTATATATATATTTTATATACAAAAATGAAGGCCCAAAAAATGGTTTGTTGAAGTAGCTATTGACAGGATGTTAAATTATTTCTCCCTTGCTTTGGTTAAAACAGCCTAGGAACATCAATCAGTCCCCCTTCTACTAACAGCATAAAAACACAGTGACAGGACTATTTTTAGTACAGAACAAACAACTTCTGAAAAAAGAAATTAAATAAAACTAAACATTTTACCAATAAATAAATTCTTTAAAAGGTAGCATCTGCATCCTACAGTCGTGAGCATAACAGTTATACCAATTTAGAAAACAAAATTTCTTCCACAATAGTAATTACAGATGTAAACACAACCAACTATGAAACAAAATTACTTTAATGTAACTTTAAAAAAACAAAGCAAAAACCCTAATAACAAAAAATTAAAAGTCGACATTTGCCTAAAATTGTACATATTCTAAAGTAACAGATTAGTACTTTATTACAGAACATTACTTCAAACTATTGTTGGCATTTCAATATATATCTAAAGAAATATTTAATACACCAAAATTAGAATTTAAAATGCTAATTTACAGCTACGAAAAAGGCAATCAATTTCTATTTAAAACTCTAACCTGTGATGAAATATAATTCAAAAAACATAGTCATTTGGTCTGACAATCTTTAACATTGGTTAAAACAGTCTAATGTCTGTTGCTGATGGAGATTATTTTAATCCAATGTGCAAAAAAAAAAAGTGCAGCTGTCTTTTACTTGAAATATGTAAGACCGACAGTTCTATACTATTTACACACTTAGATTTTAGCTTTATTAAGCGTATTGCATCTCTCTTACAGGCAAATCAGGTGCTACAGTGAATCCAAAAGCTTGATGACTTTAACTTACACAAATAAAAGCGTTTGAAACATACCTTGTCCTGTGCTTGTCCTAATTTGGATCCTAAGTAAAAATTCTACTTCAAAATCAATAATTATTTTGGTATGTAAAACCTTGGGATGTTGCAATGTAACAAGCTTCTCTCTAGGGTCAAGCTCTATTCTTCACCACTGCTCCCCTGCACAAATCCCATTCTGTTGTTTAAGTAGCAATGCCCAAAAGACAGGGACATTAAGAACTTGGCCCCAAGACCACCATGGTCTGGGGGTGAAGAGGAGGTTTTGCTACCGCTTTTGGAGCAGGTATGAGGCAATCAAAATGGCAGAAGAAATATTTTAGCAAAGCGACCATCACTTGTCCACAAAACCAGTGAAACAAATCAAATGTGAACACAATACCATTCTAGAGTTTTAGGACTTTTAATATTGTTGTAGGAGTCTTGGTTTCAATCACCCAACGATATTTTCTGCTTTTTTCATTAAGATTGCTGTTTTGACCCTAAGTCACATGTCTGTGTGATGATTAAGAAATCAACTGACTCTGTTGTGATTCTGTACAGTGCACATCCTGGTGCGGGAGAGTAGGTAAAAAGGAAGAGAAGTCTGTCACCCCCCCAGAGTGGACACAGCAGTTCTCAAATACAAATCATAAAAAACGAGGGAAGTGGAATAGGTGGGATTTACTGGCAACATGTAAATATCAGACACCCGACAGGACAGTGAAACAGTTTGGTCAGAAACTAGGAACGTTATTTCCGGAAAAAGTTTTTTAAAATACCAAACCAAACACTGCCGGAGTCCAGTGAGTGCAATGCCCCTGGTGTCCAGCAGGCCCGGCGCTGGCACGGGCCAGGGGCTGTGAGTCCTCTGGGACAGGCCTGCTCCTGCCTCTAGCTGCAGGCTATGGTCTCCAGCTGCTGCTCGGCCTCTGCGGCCATGGCGGCCGCCTGCAACTGTTCTGTCTCGCTCTGGATGGCGCTGGGGGTCACCTGCTTCCTCTCGCTGTGCATGTTGTTCTCATGCCGCTTCAGATCCGACGCCTTGGCGAAGGCCTTGGTGCACGAGCCACACACAAACGGCTTCTCCCCTCGGTGCCTCCGCTCGTGGTCCTTGAGGTGCGACTTGTGCTTGAAGGCTTTGTCGCACATGTGGCACGCAAAGGGCCTTTCATTGCTGTGCACACGCTCGTGCTTCTTCAGGTCCGGGGCCCGGATAAACGACTTGCCACAAACTTCACAGCTGTAGGGCTTGTAGCCCGTGTGGATTTTGAGGTGTTCCTTCAGGTGGGCCTGGGTGGTAAACCCCTTTGTGCACATTTCACAGACGAATGGCCTGTCTGCCGTGTGCAGCTTCTCATGCTTCCTCAGCCGGCCTTCATCTGAGAAGGTCTTGCCACAGGCTTGGCAGGCAATCTGCTCCCGGTGCCCATAGAGCAAATACTCGAACTTCATGTCACTGGCGGCTGTCGTCCAGCCTGGGGTCTGCTCATCTTTCACTTCACTCATTCCATCATTAAAGGTTAAGGCCTGAGGGGTCTGGGACCCCAAGTCTTTTGATTCTGGTGTCTCCATGGATTCTACTTCCTGGCCGTAGCAATTCACTTTTCGAACTTCCTCACTCCCCAGCTCTTTCAAAATTGCTTCTTGCACCCTGAGCGTGGTGGTGGGCGACTTGCCATCCTCCTGGCTCGGCGGGGTGCCTTCTACTGTGTCATCAGAAGGACTGTCGTCCTGATCTCCAATCTCCTCGACGTCGTCGTCCTGGGCATCTGCAGCATCACCAATAGGGCGGTTGATTTTCAGGCAGTACTTGCTTTTGGACTGGCCGTTATTCTCATCGGGACTAGAAACATCACGCTTCTGAGAACAGAGTTTGTCCAAAAATCGGATTCCAAGAATCTGCCCTGATGACATCATTAAGTTGACATCTTCTTTTTTGACAGAAATCTTTGCGGTGTACATGTAGTTCAGGACCTCTTCAAAGATATCAGAACGAAGAAAATCTATTTCTATTACTGAAGAGCTATCAACTTCAAGTTTTTTAAAGAGCTTCTTAAAGTAGGTGCTGCAGGCGGCGAGGACACATCTGTGTGCTCTGAATTTCACATCTTCAACCACGATAGCAATATCACAAAATTCTCCTTCCAGACGTTGTTCATTTAGTGTTTTCAGAAACAGAGTTTTATGATCATCGTCATTGTATTTAATGGTTTCAGACATACTGATGAAAAACTCCTACAAAAATTTTTAAAAAAGAAAGTTTGGTAATTATGCATAATATTTTTTCCATACAGAAAATACAGCTAGGTTTCCTTTCACTCTGATTAAATATTGGTAATTGACAATCTCAGCAAGTGAGTGTTAAGAGTGTTTCAATGCTATAGGTAGAAAGGACTGACCTTGACTTACAGACTTCCACTGTTGCTTCTATTTAGTTTCAGTTTCCTGTTTGGTTAGTAGAAGCAGCAATAGTTGTGGAGTCTCTGGGCAATGCAAATAATTAAGGGACTTAGCTGCAAACCAAGTTGTCTAGTGGTAAGTTGTGCTGCAATCCCAAAAGCACTTGGTTTGAATCCACCAGCTGCTCTGTGGGAGAAGGATGGGCAGTCTCCTTCTGTGTGGTTTACTGCCTCAGAAAATCCACTGGAGGGTCAGCTCTGGGTCACTTTTGACTCAGTGACACACAAGAGGTGGCTAAGAAAAAAGACCTGGCAATTTACTCTCAAAAAAAAGGGCAAACCCTTTGGAGCACAACTCTACCAACATACATGAGGTTGCCATGAATCAGAAGAGCTGATGGTTAGCAGCAGTAATCATACTAAAGCAACAATAGCATCTCTTTTTCAGCCTATAATACATGCCAGGCTTTGTTCTACATGCTTAACTAAACCTCCCAGGGCAGGGTTTTGAAGTGGGGGAGAAGAGAGTAGGGGGTATATTACTCTCCCTACATGAAAGATGAGGTTAGGAAATTGCCCAGCATTCAACTAGGGGAAGGAGCTGAGATAAAAATCCAAGAAATCTAATGCCATTGTGACCTCTACTTCTCAACAAGCAGAATCAACTTCAAGGTTTAAGAAACATGTTGCAGGCAAGGATTCTCTGGCCCTATGGATTCTCTGGCCCTGTGTCTTGAATCTACTCTACTTCCAGGCATGTATGACAAGTGAAACACCAGTACTGTTCCAGACAATTACAATTTCTTGATGGCTGCTTTATTTTAGCTGCCAGTGAGTTGGCTACAAGGAAACAAAACACTGCTATGAGCTAAGACCTGTGCGATTCCCTTGATCAGAGAGGGATCAGTTTACCGGGATTCATCCAAAAGGTCTTTTCATAAACTGGTTTTCGGAAGAAGCAAATCACTTGGCCTTTCTTCTTAGTCCATCCAAGTCTGCAAACTCCTCTGAAGCAACACGCGGCCTCTACTGAAATAAGGGGTAGCTGCACATGAGGTGCATGGGTGGGAAGCTAATCTCATTTCTTGCATGTTGCAGGTGCTGTCAACTTGACTGCAACTCACAGTGACCCTATGAACAATGGCACTGAACCTTACCCTATCCTGAGCCAACCTCTCCATCTCCAATACACCTTATCCCAGTGTTGTCAATCCATCTCCTCCAGTGTCTTCCTCTCCTGTGCTGACTCCCCCCTTCTAAGGATAAGGTTTGGCCCCTCCTGAACACATGTTCAAAGTATCGGAGATAGAGTTTTAGTATCCTTACTTCCAAAGGTGAGAATTCTACTACTGAACCAATATTACCTTTTAGAGAAACAGAAAGCACTGTGACTTAATTAGCATCGGTCATTATTGCTAACTTTCTAATCAGACCTGTCTCTTAGTATTCCCACAACAGTTTGGGGCCACATCTACAAAAGAGGCTTAAGGTTTACTACCACTCTCTGAAAAATAGATGACTTTTGGAAGAGGACTTCATTCCCTTGGATGCCAATCCATGTCCATCCAGATAAAACTGTCAAAACTGCATGTACTTGACAAATGCCACAAGTCTTTAACAAGCAAAAGAAATGTAGGACTTATTAAAAAAAAACACCAAACTTAATAGAGACAAAATGGAAATAAATCTCGAGACCTGGCCCTTACACACCCATCAAACCTGAACTGAGCTTACCCTTGGGGATCACCATTTTAACCAAACAGCACAAGCCTATAAACTGACCAAAAACACCTAGGAAGAAAGTAATCCTACTACTCTAAAACTTTCAAGGTAAACTGTCTATTCAAGACCAAAGGGCAATGTTTTCCCTAAAACAAAGCTCAGAACACAAGAAAAAGCAGGAAAGAAGGACGAATCGATATGGGCAATTCAGAGAGGAAGTAGGGAGAGTGCTGCTATACTGAAGAGATTACAACTAATGTTAGAAAACAAATGTGTATAAATTGTTGGATGAGAAATTAATTTGCCCTCCTTTAGACTGGTTACTAGCATAAGAGATAACAGCTACCATATTAAAGAACTGATCTTTCCAAAATAATATGCATGTTTTCTTCTGTAAAACATTAGTTTCCTTTCCCTCAATGAGAAATCGATAGATTATAAATATTAATCATAAGTATAAAATAATTATGTTATGTTATTATTGTTTACCGTAGAGTCGGAACCGACCCATAGTTGACTCTCCGGCAGGTTTTCAGAGGCAGTTAATCGCAAGGGAGGAGATTGCCCATCCTTCTCCCACGGAGCAGCTGGTGGCCTTGAACCACGTGCCTTCGGGATTGCAGTGCAACTTCTTGCCACTAGGCCACCAGAGCTCCCTAAAATAATTATACATGACATAAAAATATTTCCCAAAGAATTAGAACTTGTGAATGCTTAGTCAGAAGTGATACATATTTAAAGCAAACATCAAATCATAATCTCAAGGTTTAATATCCAAAACTATAATTACCATGAACAACTGAAGGCTATTCTCTTAATGCTTTAAACACCAAATTCTTCAGATCAGAATAATTCTGATCGGGCACAAGCCAAACCTGTAAGAGAAAGGGGTAAACAAGAATGAGGGGGGTTCTTTCTCTATCCCAAAGTTCAAGCCAATGCAATCAAGATTTTGAACAATAAACTTTTCTTTTTTGGTCTTGCCACTTATACATTCATCCATATTCTCATTGTGAGCAAAGAAGAGAGCAAGTGGCCACCTCAGGCCAAGCTCTGGGTACAAAGCAGCAGTGCAGGTCAGGGCTGTAATTCCCATGGGTTATCTGGATAGTGCACCAAGAAGTGAAGGATGATGGGAGCACCTCTAGGTAATTTCTCCAAAGTCAATGTCAGTTTTTGTACAGATGTTGACAGCTAAACAGATTATGGGAAAACAAATAAACACTCCCTACCCCACTATGTATGGAGATGAGCTGTAACCCAAAAGGTAGGCACCTCTCTGGAAATGCAAATCCTCCAGCAACTTCGCAAGAGAAAGATGAACAATCTCTTTCCAATGGCCTCCAGCTTAAGGATCAGCTATTAGTCCAAATCCACAGCTTCAGGGTTGGGTTTTTTGTTTTGACCCCCACTAATTACTGCTGGGTATAGTGTTGACAGGTAGTGCAAATGGTTAACACTTGAAAAATTTGAGGCTCAGATCCAAGGTGCTTTGGAAGGCGTGTTAAGAAGCTACTTACTTGTAAAACAATCAATCAGTGTAGTTCTACCTCACACACTTGGGTCTGAATCAACTCATTGACAACTAGTTTTAATTATAGCTTTTAAATTTTTCTTTAGACTCTGAATGGTGAGAAAATTAGTATCCATAGCCAGAGTTAATAAGGATGGGGGAACAGTAGTGGCTCCCCTCCCCAACCTGTTGTCTTTATTTCCATTTTACCTTTAAAGATTTTCCAAGAGAGCTTTATCTATTAACCCAACTCTTCCATCATGCAGTGATACCCTGAAATGCAAAGCCTGCTCTACAGAACAGTGGCCACAAATAAGCTAGTGTGGTTAAAAGCAAGCCAGCAGGCTCTAAGTAATACTCTTAATTTTTTTTTAAAAATAACGCTACGTATAGTTTTTTTCTACATAAAAGTGAACACATCAATAAAACTTCTTACAGTAGCTCTCATCTGTGCAGTGAGAATCGGGCAAAATGGCTTTAAGCGTGCTTCCAACTTCAATATGCCTTTGCCTCTCTGTTCCCTAGAAGCACCCCAGCCTATATTCACTCCGTGAGAAAAAGATTCTGAATTTTGTCCGTGACTTTCAGCAGAGCTTGTGGGATACTAAGTGCATGTCATTAAGGAGAGTTGTGGCCAAAGTAGTCATGACAACTTATCTGTGCACATAAAATTTTTTTTTTGGGGGGGGGGGAGGGAAGAAGGACTGAATGATACTGTGTATTGTCCCACCTCTACTTTTCAAGCTGAGGACCAGAAAGGTCCTGTGTCATCTACCCATTTTTGCTATCAGTGGAATGACTCAATATCTAAGTGCAGGAATGTGAAAATGGAAAACACCCATTGCCAGTGTCTGCACAGGTCAGCTTCCACCTTTAGAACCACGCCGCCTCTTCGGAACGCGTCTTCAAACCTCTTGGACAACGCTGCCACGGCAGAGCGGGGATGTCCGGCACGAGCCAAACTTACATAAGCGGCGCTGGCCGCGTCCCCGTGGCGCAAACCTAGCAATGGCCGCCG
Organism: Elephantulus edwardii; assembly: GCF_000299155.1. NCBI lineage: Eukaryota > Metazoa > Chordata > Mammalia > Macroscelidea > Macroscelididae > Elephantulus > Elephantulus edwardii. Next base: position 5,547,393 of record NW_006399847.1, read on the forward strand.
CGCCACTTTCCGGTGAAAGCTCTCAACCTGTGAATGCGGAGGCGGCAGGGAACGTGGAGCACGCCTCCAGGAGCGCTAGGACCCTCCCCTCGCTCCAAAGTACGCCGGGCCATGAGTACGGGGTAGTTTGGATTCCTTCCCAAACAAAAGGTCTTGGGTCTCACTGGAGAGCGGAAGGCGGACACGGTCCCTCCAGGACGGGACGCGTGCACGCCAGCTGGAGCCCAAGCCGTACCGCATCTCGCGAGTGCGCCAAGTCGGGCGGCAAGGATCGAGAGCGGGCGTGCTGCCGGACTCAGCAGCCCCGCGCCGCCCG
>NW_006399847.1:5548398-5557617 GCF_000299155.1 Elephantulus edwardii
TTTTTTAGTTTGGGGAGGGGGCGGGGTGAGGGAAGTCGTGCACGTCCCTGATGGTAGCAACCCTCCTCTTGCACGAGCACAGAATGTCTAGCCGGCCGTGAACACCCCCACCAGCACCCCCCCTCCCCGTGCATGCGCGGTGCGGGCTGGGGGGAAGGCGCGCCGCCGGCTTGCGCAGGCACGGAACCCTATCGGGCCTCTAGTGGGCGAGCTGGGAAAGAGTTAATCCGGGACCTTGCCGATGCTTTCGTTGGAGGCTGAGGGGCCGTCCCCGAAGAGTCTTGGCCTGCGCACGCGCGCGCACGCGCGTCACTTGGTGCGCGCGGAGCCCGCGCGCGGGAGATAGAGTGGGCGGGGTGGGGCGGGACTTAAGAAGGGGACGAGCGGATGCCGGCGCGCGGTCTCGGGCACCCGCTCCCCTCTGAGCGCCCGCCTCCCCTTCTCCACCCTGATCTGTTTTCGGCGCAGAGGGCTCGGTGTGCAGACTCGTTCGAGGATCTGCCTTGAACCGTGGACGCGGGCTCCCGCGCTCCCGCGCGTGTGCATGTACGTGGATCTCGGCCGGGCGCGCGCAGGCCGGACTTGGCGGCGGCGTGGCTGGGCCGTCACTTATCAGGCAGGCGCGTCCTGCACCAGCACTCTGTGCACAGGGACCGGCTCCCAGGCGCGCGCTCCAGGCCGCTGCTTGGGCCCGTGTGGCTGTTGCAATACTATATCCAGGCGCCCTGTAAACGTTTGCGGAATAATGAAAAGGTGGTATTTCCTATTCGGCGTGCAAGGACCGACCCTGGCCCGCCACAGCAGTCCCGGTATTACTCAGAGGCTTAGGGAAATGCCAAGGAGGCTGGTGACTGTTGCCCCCTCTGGCAATCAAAAGCCTGAATACTTTTCTCATCTGAAGTTCCTGCGGCGGGGGTGTTTGATAACCCGATACTGTTCTGTATCCCTCCCAGCAAAACCAGTAACTCCAGTGCAGTTGAAAATGCATTGCCTCTTTACAGTCTGTGCATGACTTCTGGACCTGGGAAGTCCCCCCTTCGTTTTTTTCTGCTCACCTGAAAACAGGAAACTGTTCTGCAGGACCACAGCTCTTAGAGACACTGGGTGCACGAGACTGGCTGTAATAGCATTTAGCAAACACTCTAATTGCTGAAAGTTAGAGCAGGGTCTTCTCAGTATGTGGAGATTAAGTGACATGCAGCTTTTAACCCTTTCAATACCTGATTATTTTATTCTTCCTCCCGCCTCCCCCACCCAAACCTTTTCCGTAATAGAAGATATTTTTAATGAAATGATGGCGAAATAAGACGTCTTTGGTGCTAGCGTTGGAATGAGCTCCCTTTCTTCAGATTCATATCATGAAAGAAACTCCCACTAGAAGGCAATGTGTTCAAGAATTGGAATAGAACCATCCCACTGAGTCTCTAAGAAGGAAAATGTAAGGGATGTTATATAGCTCAGAGGTCATGAAAGGGTTAAAATTGTTTTCCCAATGCCAGATACATAATAAACATGTACACCATACTGATGTAACTAGATTAATTTTCTAAATAAAGTTCTGTACCACTTCTCAGTTGATTTTGTTATATTGACATTTAATATTTCACAAAGTCCTTTTACATGCATCTCTTTTCCCCCTTTTAATTGTAAATGTGTAAAATTACTGCTTATGTGGTAAGTTTCAATCACTCTGTTGTTGCTGTGTACCATCAAGTTGGAACCTACCTTACTAGGGCATGGAGGTTGCACATCTTTCCCCAGGGAGCAGCTGCTGGTGGAGTTAAACCACATGCCTTCAGGATTGTAGCGCAGCCTCTTACCACTAGGCCACCACTCTAGGTATGCAAAAAATTCATTGGCATTAATTACATTAACGAGTCAATCCATTTCTGATGCCCCCTACGTTGCCCTATATCAACCTATTTTCAAATATAAGCCTCATTGTTTCAAGTTACAACTTCAGAGACTATCAATTGCATGGGAGGAGTTTCCCCATTTTTCTATTAGGGCAGTTGGTGGATTCTAACTGCCCACCTTTGTGTTCAAAATGCAATTCCTTATCAGTAGGCTCTGGTGGTCTATACAAAGATTCAGTAACCTCTTAAGCAATGATTCCACATCTCCCCTTTCTTCCATCTCCTGGTAACTATGGATAGACATTTATACACAAATTGTTACGATGTTCACAGAAGCACAGAGGACCATTGTTGCTGTTAGGTCCTGTCGAGTTGATATCTGGTGACATCCTCAAAATCTCCATCTTAAACCAATTATTATGGTCACTGAGCCAATCAATTTCCTTGATAGTCTTTCCTCCTGATCGCATAAAATGTGTGAGATGAAGCTTCACCATCTTTGCCTCTGAGGAGCAGCCTAGTGACCCTTCCTCTAAGGTAGATTAGTTGGTTGGTTTCTTTTTTTTTTTTTTCTTTTGTCAGCCCTTAATATAATCAATTTGAAAGCAAGAGGGGCATCCACTTCCTAAATAATATGCCTCCGGAAACTGAACTGTGATAAATATCCACCGTGGTAGAGGGGATTCAGGCCTTTTGATCTTAGAGTTGCTATGAGTCACGCTCCACTTGAAGGCAATCAACAACAACAACAGTATAGTCAATACTTTCTGCCAACACCACAATTCAAAGACATTCATTCTTTCTGTTTATTGTTCAACTTTCTTAGGTATTTGAAACCATTGAAAATGCCATGGCTTGAATTTGGCATGCCTTAACTCTTTAAACTGACATTCTTAGCACATTCAAAAGGTCCTTGACAGCAGATTTTTTACAATACAACATGTCTTTTTTTAATTTTTTTTTCTCTTGCTGCTACTATCAGTGTTGATTGTAGATCCAAGTTAAATTAAATCCTTGGTAAGTTCAATCATTTTACCAGAATGTTGAGAGGTTTCCAGTCTTTCTTTAACCTACCTACCACCTTTCCTAGCATGATGTCTTTCTCTTAGGACTGGTTCCTTCTGAAAATAAACCCAAAGTAAAGGTGACTAAGTTTCACCCCATCTTGCCTCTAAGAAGTGCTCTGGTTGTATTTGTTTAAGATGGATTTGTTTGTTCTTTTCACAGCTCATGGGATATTCCATACTCGCCACAATTCAAAGGCACCATTTCTTTTTTACTCACCACAATTCAAAGGCACCAATTCTTTTTTGCTTTTCCTTATTCACTGTCCAACTTTCAGAGGATTAGGAGGCTGTTGTTAGGTATTGCAGAGTCAGAACCAACTCCGAACTGACTCCAGCAGATTTTCAGAGGCAATAAATTACATGGGAGGAGATTGCCTATCTTTTTCCCATGGAACAACAGGTGGATTAGAACCTCATACCTTTAGATTGGTAACACAACTCCTTACCATTAGGTCAAGAGAGCATGTTGTTACGTGCCATCAAGTCTGTGCCTGTGATTCATAGTGACCCAACACTATCTACATTAGCTCTGAAAGCTGCCCTCTTCTAAGCCAATACCATCATCTGCCACAGACCTAATCCACGACTGAGTCAATCCATCTCATCTGGGGTCTTTCTCTCCACCCTTCCAAGAATGATGTCCTTCTCCAAAGACTGGTCCCTCTTGGCAATGTGCCCAAAGTATGTGAGTGAGATCAAGCCTCAACAGGACAGGCCTATTTATTCTCCTGGCAATCCACGGTATGTTCAACACTCTTCTCCAGTACCAAAATTCAAAGGCTTTGATCCTTCTTCTATCATGCATAGCAAGTAATTGTGAAGACCATGGTCTGATTCAGATGCACCTTAGTCTATAGACTGACATCATTGCACCTCAGTACTCTAGAGAAGTCCCTAACAGCAGACTTTCCCAATGCAATTTATCTTTTGATTTCCTGACTGCTGGAGTGTTGATGTGGGACCAAGCAAGGTGAATTTATCAACAATCTTCCATCTCTTCTCCATCCATCATGAAGCTGCTAAATTGGTCTAATAGTCAGAGTCTTTATTTTCTTGATATTGAGCTTCAGTCCATACTATATAGTCCTTTACCTTCTGCAGCAAACGTCTCATGTCTGTTTCAATTTCAGCAAGCAAGTTTGTGTCATCTGCATAACACAAATTTTTTATATGTCTTCCTCCAATCCTGATGCCACATTCTTCTTCATAAAGTCCAGCCACCCAAATAATCTGTTCTGCATATAGATTGAAAAGATATGGAGACAGCATGGCTCACTGACACACACTTTTCCTGATCCTGAACTATACAGTGTTTGTCTACTCTGTTCTGAATACTGCTTCCAGATCCAAGTATGGGTTTCACATGAGCACAATTAAGTATTCTGGGATCTACATTCTTCTCAAGGTTAGCTACAATTTATTGTGATGCACACAGTCAGATGGCTTTGCATAGTCAATGAAATATAGAACTTCCTTTGGTACTCTACTTTCAGCCAAGATCCGTCTAATGTTGGCTACGATGTTCTTATTCCCATGGCCTCTTTTAAACTCAGCCTGTACATCTGGCAGTTCTCTGCTGATATAATGTTCAATCTGTATAATTTTCAGCAAAATCTTGCTTGCATGTGATATTAGAGATATTGTTCGATAATTTCCCCACTCTATTGGGTCACCTTTCTTTAGAATGGAAACAAATACAGATCTCTTTCAGTCAGTTGGCCAGGTAGTTGTCCTCCAGATTTCTTCTCACAACACGGTGAATGTGTCTAGGGCAGTATCTGTTTGTTGAAATATGTCAATTGGTATTCCATCAAATCTTGGGCCTTGGTTTTTGCCAAGTCCTTCAAAGCAGCTTGAACTTTGTCTTTAATCACCATAGGCTTTTGATTATATGCTGTTTCATGAAATTCTTCTGTGTCAGCCAATTCTTTTTAGTATAGTGACTCTGTGTACTCCTTTCATATTCTTTTGATGCTTCCTGGGTCATTCAATATTCTGCCTTCAGCCTTCTTAAATACTGAAATGCCAAGCAAATTTGTCTCTTTTGAGATAGTTCAGCCCTTTTGATTTTCCTACTGCAGCTCCTGGCACATTTCATTATAATACTTTGCTTTGTCTTGTGCTGCCTTTTGAAATCTTTTGTTCAGCTCCTTAACTTCTTTGATTCCTTCCCTTTGGTGTGTCTACATCTAGTGCAATATTCAGAGTCTCTTCTGAATACATCTTGGTCTTCTTCCTCTGTTTTTGTAAAGATCTCTTTTTTTCCCCATTCTTCATGAATGATATTTTTTTTTAATTTTTAAAAATGAATTTTAATGGAAGGTTACAGAAACTTAGGGTTTCCAGTCATTCATTGTTGCAGTTTTCTCTCTGTCCACCCCCTTCCCCCAGTTCACTCTTTTCCTTAAAAAGTAAAAGAAAAACCTCTTTCATTGTTATGAAGTCCCTCGCCCCAGGTCTACTCCACAGTGCAGCCTTCATTCCGGACATGAACGATATTCTTGATATCCTCCCACAGCTCATCTGGTCTTTGCTCATTAGTGTTCAAGGCATCAAACCTATTCCTGAGATGATTTTTCAATTCTAGTAGGATAGACTTGAGTTCAAACTTTGGTTCTTGTGGATTTGAGTTAGTTAGCTTCAGTTTGTACTTGCATGAGTAGTTTATGATCTGCTCTATGGTCTGGCCTAGTTTTCATAGCTCATAACAAGCTTCTCTAGTGGTTTATTCTGCAGATGTAGTCAATCTGATCTGGAAGCCCGAGTGGCATCCACTGCCGAAATGGCTTGCCTCCGGAAACTATGTATGAACAGTGCTCAGGCCTTTCATTCATAGGGTCGCTATGAGTCCTCTATGACTCGACGGCACCTAGCAATAACAACAACGACATAGAAAGAGCTATGTTGGCCAAGTGGAAAGAAAGTTATGCTACCAAGCCGAAGGTGGGTGATTTTAATCTGCGGCACTCAGGCCAGGTTCAAATTGTTTTCCTTTCAAACATTCTTCTAGGTGGTATAGCACTGGTCTGTGCATAGCTGTACAGGGTAACTCGTGGTTGCTGTGATGCTAAACACTGGGACACTGATGTGCCAGACATGGTAATGGTTACCCATGGTGGACAGTGTTTGCTGGAGCTTCCTGACTGAAACAAGCCTGGAAGCAGGAGTGGTATCCACTTCCGAAATGGCTTGCCTCTGGAAACTCTGTGTATGAACAGTGCTCAGGCCTTTTGTTCAAAGGATTGCTATGAGTCGTCTACAACTCAACGGCACCTAACAACAGTTAATCTGATGCCTCTGTAGACCCTCAGGTGAAATCCATGTGTATAATCGCCACTTATGCTTCTTATAGAAGGAGTTTGCTATGAATAGGTCATCGTACAGAGTTCTATCAGTCTGTCTCCTGCCTCATTTCTTTCACCAGTCCATGCTTTCCAAATAATCATAGGGAACAATGTAAAACACCAAGGTTTATTTAGAGACATTTTAGTCTTTAAGTGGACATCCTTGCTTTTTAAAACTCTGGAGAGGATCTTGACAGCAGATTTTCCCATTGCAACATGTTTTTTTTTATTTCTTGTTGCTCCCTTGGGTGTTAATTGTGGATCCAAGTAAAACGGAATAATTGCAAACAGAATCTGGTAGATCAACAGTGCGCTGTTGGTTTAGTTCCCAGTGGCTTACGTGCTAATTAGGGTGAGAACCACAGATGTGCAGCTCAAAGAAGATCATAAACAAGCCTCACAGAATTGTTTGCTGGCTTCCTCTCTGTTATTTACCTCTTACGCTGTGGGTCCCTGGAGCATCGTTTTTTGGGTTTTTTTTTTATACTTTTCTGGATGTTAGTTAATATCCATTCTCCCTACCAGATATGCATGCTCTTGACTCTGCTGCAACTAGAGCCGGTAGCCAAAGGAATGGAAAAGGGAAACCTTGCACACTGGTAAATTCTGTATCAATTTAGTGCAAAGCTATCTCATTTTTAAGTGTATTTGTTTTTTTAAAGTAAAAATAAATAAGGGATGTCTTTACTTTGAAAAAATATTTTGTGATGTTTTTATTTATGTTCATACTTAAGCATTTCTTACTTCTTTTTGCCTTGGAGCTAGAAAGCAGAAAGGGGAAAACATGCTCAGCATTTCTCACCCTGAAAGAACTGAGAAAAAAAAATTTAAATGTTGAGCAGCAATGATAAAGGATTTTATGATCAAAATATTGGCTGACATAGAAAGAATAAGTAAGAAGTTCAGAAAAATACACAGAAAAGAATTTGTCCTTGTTCAATCATTTCATGAGGTAGGTAGCAGCATATGATCAAAATCTGATAGCACTTGGGTTATACTCTTTAGCTCTTACATCTAGTGAAAATTCTTCAAGATATAAATCTTGAAAGTGAATAAAATTATTTTTTTAAAAACCCCAAAAAACACACCCCGATAGTGTTTATGGAAGCAGTTCATTCTCTACAGGGGTATTGACAAAGGAAAAACAAAAGCCTTCAGTAGTTGATAATACCTGTTGATATGTTTCAATAAGCAGATTCAGTACTAGATGTGCTCATTCAACTGTGCTAGGAAGTTTGGAAGATGGCTACCCACTCAATTGTCTAAAAGACATAGCTTTTGTGCCCATTCCAAAAAAGGTGATCCAACGAAATGTAGAAATTATCAAGTAACATCATCAACATGACACACAGGAAAAAAATTTGTTGAAAAGAGTTAAAACACAGAAGCAGCATCACAGCAACAGAGAACTTTCAGAAATTTAAGCCAGATCCAAAAGAGAGTGGAGATGTCATTGCTTAGATCAGATGGATCCTGGTTGAAAGCAAAGAATACCAGAAAGATGTTTACTTCTCTTATGTATTATACAAAGGCTTTTAAATGGATTTATCATGAAAATGATAGATAACCCGGTAAAAATAAGGGGAATTCTAGAACTCTTAATTTTGCTTACATGAAACCTGTACATACACACAAAAGACAGTCATTTGGCAGGACAAAGATATACTGTGTATTTTTAATAAGGAAAGGTATATGTCAGGATTTTCTCCTCTCACCTCACTCAATCTATATGCTGAGTAGATAGTTCTGTAAGCTAGACTATATGATAATATATATAGATCGAAGTTCAATATCAAGAAAACAAAGATTCTTACCACCGGGTGGATTAGCAGCCTCATGATAGATGATAAAGAGACTGATATTGTTAACAGCTTTAGTTTGCTTGGCTACACAATCAACACTTTTGGCACAAGCAGCCAGGAAATTAAAAGATGTATTCCATTGGTAAAACCTGCTGTCAGAGCCCTCTCCAAAGTACTGAAGAGCAATGATGTCAGTCTGGAGACTAAGGTGTGCCTAATCCAGGCCATGGTCTTTTCAATCACTTGTCATGCGTCAGAGAGCTGAACAAAGACTAGGGATGATGATGATAGAAGGAGAATTGATATCTCTGAGCTGTGGTGCTGGAGAAGAGTATTGAATATACCATGGACTGCTGAAAGAGCAAACAGGTTCATCCTGGAGAGAGTGAAACCAGGTTACTCCTTGGAGTCTGAAGCTCCATCTGACATACTTTGGGCATGTTGCAAGGAAGGACCAGTCCTTGGAGAAGAACTTTATGCTTGGGAGGGTGGAGAGACAGTGCAGGAGAGGAAGATCCTCGGTGAGATGGATTGATTCAGTGACTGGGGTAATGGAGGTAGCTGTGTTGGAGACAATGAAACTAGTGCAGGATAGAGCAGCGTTGAGGGTGGATCATTATGAGTTGCAGGTGACTTGACAGCACATAACAACAACAATAATAGACTATATGAAAAAGAAGAAGGCATCAGGGTTGGAAGAAGACTCATTAACAATATCTGTTAAGTAGATGACACAGCCTTGTTTGCTGAAAATTAAGAGGATTTAAAGCATTTACTGATGTAGATATAATTCTTCAATACGGATTCCACTTCAACACAAAGAAAACTCAAATAAGCAACATCATGACAGAGAAAAGTTGTACTTGTCAAAGACCCATTTATATGACTATTATTCAAATATACATCTACAGCCAAGATGAATTTTTACCAATCCTTGCAGTCTGAAATTGCTGAACATGCAATCAAGATATGTTAATAATAATTAGTGACCAGAATGCAAAAGTTGCAAACAGTGAAGAATGAATAGTACCTGGAAAATATAGAGTTGGTGATAGAAATGAGACTGGAAAGAGAATGATCGAATTTTGTGTTTTCAGTGACTTATTCATTGCAAATACCTTTTTATTTTTTTAATTCTGTTCTTTCGATT
>NW_006399847.1:5557717-5569967 GCF_000299155.1 Elephantulus edwardii
TCTTTTTTTTAATATTTTTTATTTTATTTTATTATTTTTGTGTGTGTGTACCATCAAATCAGATCTGACTGGTACAGGAGGAGATTGCCCCTCCTTCCCCAGCAGAGCATCTGGTGGATTCGAACCGTGCACCTCTGGGATTGTAGTTGCAGCTTCTTGCCACTTGGCCACCAGAGCTCCCCCGCAAATACCTTTTTAAAGAGACACAAATGACTAAACAAATATTCTTACCATTGGGCTAATAGGCACAATCATGATAGATAGAGAAGAGATTGAAACTATTGAAATGTCAACAATGCCCTCTTACTTGGATCCTTAATTAACACCCGTGGTACCAGCAGTCAAGAAATGAGGAAATGCATAACACTGGGAAAGTCTGCAGTCAGGGAGCTCTCCAAATTATTGAGGAGTAATGATGTCAGATTGAGGTGTGTCTGATTCAGGTAATTTTCTTTCCAATCACTTGCTATGCATCTGAGAGCTGTAGAATGAATAGGGATGACAGAAAAAGAATTGATGCCTTTGAGCTATGGTGCTGGGAAGAGCACTGAATATGCCAAGGACTGCCAAAAGAACAAACAAATATGTCTTTGAGAGGGTGCAGCAAGAGTGCCCTTTGGAGGCAAGGATGGTAAAGCTTCACTTCACATACATTGTTTCTAGGAGGGGCTATTCCTTGGAGAGGGACATGATACTTGAAAGGGTAGAGGATAAGAGAAGGAGAAGAAGACCTTCAAACAAGTGGATTGACACAGTGACTGCCACAATGGGCTCTAATTTGTCATGAAGTGTGAGAATGGCACAGGATAGAACAGGGTTTAGATCTCTTCATAGCATCACTATAAGTCATACTTACACCTAACAACATCAATATCCATGGAAGCAGCATACAAGAAATCAAATGTAGTATTTTATTATCTTACTAGGCATATCTGCAAAAGATCTCCTAAAGAAATCATTGAAGTATTAAAAAGCAAAAATGTTGCTTTTAGATACTAAGGTGCCTGTCCAAAGTAATGGTATTTTTCATCACCTCGTGTGCTTGGGGAAACTAAATAATGAATGTAGAAGACAAAAGGACACCACAACAAGATAAAGGTGCTCAATTGAAAAATGGGCACAAGATATGACCAGACACTTCACCAAAGAAGACATTCAGATGACTAACAAGCACATGAAGAAATGTTTAAAATCCCTAGCTGTAAGAGAGATGCAAATCAAAACAACTATGAGATATCATCTCACCCCAGTAAGAATAGCAAAATCTAACACAACAGCAAGCAACAAATGCTGGTGAGGTTGTGGAGAAACTGAAACCCTTATTCACTGTCGGTGGGAGTGTAAAATGGGGCAACCACTGTAGACTGTGGTGTGGCGCTTTCTCAAAAAGTTGCAAATAGAGATACCATTTGACCCAGCATTTCCACTACTGGGAATACACCCTAAAGAGACCATAACTGACATCCAAGCAGATATATGCACACCCATGTTTATTGTAGCTTTGTTCACAATAGCAAGGAGTTGAAAACAACCTAAATGCCCATCAACAAATGAATGGAGAAGCTGTGGTATATTCACACAATGGAATACTTCACTGTATTGAAAAACAAGGAACTCATGCAATATTATTCAAAATGGGTGACCCTGGAGGACATTATGCTGAGTGAAGCATCTCAGTCACAGAAGGACAAATACTGCATGGTGCCACTGTTTTAAAACAAGACTGTCATTGAGGTTGGGGTGAGACTAAGAAATATGGGTTAAATAATGTATACTGCATTGAAACAGATGAGGGAGAAAACTGTTTAAAAGGGATATGCGATTAGGTATTTTTGTCATGACTGGAGTCCAGAGTGAAGGCTGCATAGTGGAGTGGACCTGAGGGGAGGAATTGTAAGACAATAAAAGAATTTTTCTTTTACTTTTCTAGGAGGGTAGTGTACTAGGTGGGAGGGTTGGGAGGGGATAAAAGTGCAAAAGTGAATGAATGGAAATTTTAAAAAAAAAGACAAAATGATAAATTCTTTGGTGTTGGTGATGAACGTTAGATGTACCATGGACTGCCAGAGAACAAACATGCCTATTTTGGAGCAAGTATAATTAGAATACTTCTTGGAAGCAAACATGGTAATGTATTGTGTTATACATTTTAAATTTTTTTTAATTTTGTTTTTTATTTCCATTTTTTATATGTGTACCTTCAAATTGTATCTGACTGGTCCAGGAAGAGATTGCCCCTCCTTTTCCAGGAGAACATCTGGTGGATTCAAACCACGTATCTCTGGGATTGCAGTGCAGCTTCTTGACAACATAAGATTTAAAAAAAAAAAACCAAACACAACACCTTATTTTATATTGCTTTGCTTACAAAGAGGGACCCTGGGAAGGGATATAATGCTTAGTAAAGGAGAAAGTCAACAACAGAAAAAAATGGAGACCCTTGCAGAGATGGATTGAAAACAGTGATAGGATGATGCAGCACTGGGCAGAGTTTCATTCTGTTAAATGTAAGATGGCAATGAGTTGGAACCAGCATTTTGACTAATCATTTTCTCTTTGTGATGGTCAATATTTTGTGTCAACATTGCCATGATCCTTGGTGAAATGTAACTCTTGTATGTGTTGTAAATTCTGATCTCTGTGATGTTAATGAGGTAGGTTTAGAAGCTTATCTGATTTATCTGATTAAGGGTCTTCTCATGAGTGTGGTGTGCATGTTATAATGTGTTGTTGTTGTGTGCCTTCAAATTGGAACTGACAGCTGAGGTGGATTTGAACTTTGTGACTTTGGGGTTGCAGCGTGCTTTTGGGATTGCAGCACAGCTTCTAATCATTATGTTATGTATCATTGAGTTGGAACTGTCTCATAATTAACCCTCCAGCAGGTGAATCACACAGGAGGCAATCAGAGTAACTGTTGGATTCGAATAATATATCTTTGGGTTGGTAGTGCAGCACCTAACCACTAGACCACTAGAGCCCATATATGTGTCTATTTAGACCCTCTAAGAAGCAAGGAGAGTATCTTTACAGATATGTTAACAGAGACATTCCTTATGATCAAAATCAGATAGTGCCCTTGATAAATACTATTATTTTATCCATATGAGAATTTAACCAATAAAATATAGTGCAGATTATAGATTTTTCCCCCCTCCTCCCTCCCAGTCTACTTTCTGGTGCAGGAATACTTATTCCATTGTCACAAAACTATGTTTTGCTACTTATTTCTTCTTTTAATTGTAATTTTAATCAAAGTTTACAGAAAGATTTAGTTTAGTTTGCATTTATTCATTTATTGCTTAACATACTTTAATTAGTTTCCACACCAATACTGGTTCTCTTTCAAGTTCTGCAATTTGTGTTCTGTAAAACATATCTGTGTTTTGCATCATTTTAAGTTTAGTACATCAAGAGCAATACTCTTTCTCTTCCTTGCTACAACCTTGCCTGTTACCATGGAAAATTATTATCCAGCATTCCTAAATCTCAGAGTAATTTTGGGCGCTGTTCTCTCTACCTTATCAGTTGCAAAGTTCAGTTACATGGTTTACACCTGAGTAAGCACTGACCTACTAGTGTTGCTAGTTACATTTAAGAGTTTTTCTCCTTTCTAGAGGACAAATTGACATTTGACTTTTGTCCTTGAGCAAGGAACGCTTTATTCCCCAGAGTGAAATATATATTCTTACATTGTTGTCCAAAATATTTTATTCTCTTTGAGAATGTTCCCAAAGCCCAAATTGGTCTCCTCTGGGATTTTTTTTTTATATGAACGCCTGCAGTGAGTGGAGTGACACAAGATTCATCTCACAGCCTGATACCTGTCAGTTATTCTCCTCTGAGTCCCAGAAGAGGGTGCATGATGTTCCAGGCTGTTGGAACCACTACATTCCAAAGTAGTGACAGTCTTCTAATGGAATTCAAATTTAAGTCCTCTGTTATTACTAAGGAAGCTGTAACTCTAAGGTAGTGCTCTCTAATAGTTTGACTATCTACCAGCAACTTCTCAGGAGAAAGATAAGGCAATCTCCTCCTGTGTACTTTCCAGCCCCTGGAAATCTACCACAGGTCAGCAATGAGTTGATTCTGACCCAGTGACAATGAGTTAGAGTTGTCTGTGCATTGCTGTACAGAGGTAACTCATGGTGGCTGTGATGCTAAATACTGTGATACTAATGTGCCAGATGTGATAATGGTTACCCATGGTGGACAGTGTTTGGTGGAGCTTCTCAATTAAATCAAGCTTGGAAGCAGGAGTGGCATCCATTCCGAAATGTCTTGCTTCCGGAAACTCTATGAATAGTGCTCAGGTCTTTCGTTCATAAGGTCGCTGAGTCATCTACGACTTAACGGCACTTACCAACAACAAAAACAGGTAAAAATATTTACCAAATTCTTACTTATATCCAGTTCTCTTCTGTGACCTGAGCAGTTTATGATCATTTTCCTCTTACTTTATTGAAATTGTTCTTCTCTCATGTTGACAGGATCAGCTTATATTGTCTAAATTACATTCATAGTATTTCTAATGTTTATCAAGCTCTTGGAGGATATTAATTACATATAGGACAGTCAGTTAGATTTATAATTTAATGATTTAATTTATAATACTGTTAATCAGCATAGTGCCAAATATAGTTTTAGCAATTTCAAAAAACAGTGCACATGAATCAGTCATAACATAAATTGTAGTCTTGATACATCATGATAGGTGGAATAAGTTGGACACAAAAAGACAAACACTGTATTATCCCATCTATAGGAATAGGCACATCTATGGAGATGAAAGTAGATTGGTGATTATCAGAAACTGGGAAGGGTATTTATGCAGAGGTATTGTTTAATCAAAAAGAAATAAAAAGCTGTGTTACATTGGGAAAATCTGCTGTTAAGGACCTCTCCAAGGTCTTAGAGAGCAAGGATATCAGTTGAAAGACTAAGGTACATCATATTTTCAATTGCTTCCTATGAATCTGAAAGTTAAACAATGATTAAGAAAGGCTGAAGATTAATAAATGACTTTGAATTGTAGTGTTGGCAAAAGATGGTGGATATCCTATAAACCATCAAATGAACAAACAAATCTATCTTGAAGGAAGTGCAACAAGAGTGCTCTTTAGAGGCAAGAATGATGAAAATTTGTCTAACTTATTTTGGCCATATATATATTCAGGAAGAATCAGTCCTTGTAAAAAGACACCGGGCTGAGAAAAGTAGTCAGTGAAAGAAGACCCTCAGTGAGATAGATTGACAGAGGGACTATGCCAATGGTTTGAGTGTGAAGGAGATAGTGAGGATATTGCAGGGTGAGGGGTGGGGGCAAGGTTCAGATCTGTTGTCAGAGGATCTCTCGGAGTCAAGTCACCTAGATGACACCTAACAACCACATTGCTTAATTAATACTGAGTCTATTTCAGCTGACAAAATTTATTAAGGTAAATGATGGTGGTGGGTTTTATTACAGCAATGTGAATGAATATAATTAATGTCACTGAATCATCTATTTTAAGTGGCTAAAGTGACAATTTTGTGTTATATATGTTTTACCACAATAAATATTTTAAAAATTAAATGCTAAAAACAAAAAATATTGCAATGTATTTATCTTTATTTTTGGTGAGATGAATTTATAGTTTCTCCTTATGTTGAATAAAAAAAGCTACACTGTCTTTTCAACCTCAAAAATTCATTCTTGGCAAAACTAACTCTGTGATAAATTGAAACAAGTTCTCTAACTGGCACTTGTTTTCATAAATCTGCACAAAATGTACCTGCACCTCCTTCCCCACCCTCAACCCCCCACTCCCATGTGGGAGGTGGAGAACATGTGCCCCTACCCACTTCAGGCCCTGGTGCACTGTTGGGATGCTCAGGCTAAATGACTAACATGACTGACCTTTAGCATCCAAATAAAATTGCGATAATTGATTAAATGACTATTTGAAACAGTGGAAACTCATCAACATAGCATTTTTTATTTTTTTATTAACCTTAAAATTGAGCCTTCCTCCTTGGAAACCTAATAGAAGTTTATTACAAGTCAGAGCTGATTCAAGGGCCATGAGTTTTGTTTTATATGTGCTTGTTTTCAAAGCTAGAGGCAAAATTTCCTACTGATAAAGAAGCACAGAGAACAGTATTAGTGGATCATTACCCAGGCTCAGAGCACTGAATTTGGAGCCCACCCACAATAAGGATGATTGAAGTAGAACCGATGCCTTTGAGTTGTGGTGCTGGAGAAGAGTATTGAACATTTCATGTTCAGCCAAGATAACAAACAAGTCTGTCCTGGAGAGGAAAAACCAAGTTGCTCCTTGGAGGCAAAGATTTTGAAGCCTTATTTCACATACAGAAGGGACCAGTCTTTGAAGAAGGATATCATACTTAGTTGCGTGAAGGGACAGCGCCAGAGAGGAAGCCTTGGTATGAGATGGATTGACACAGTAACTGGGATAATAAGGGTAGGTGTCAGAGATAAGAATAGGGCAGTGTTCAGAGCTATTGTTTCTACAGTTACTATGAGCCACAAGTAACTCCATGACACATAACAATAACAACAACATACCATTTAGTAGCCAGTGTACTCTTGAAGGATAACTTTATGGTTCCAGATTCCATGGCCGGTCTACACTGAATTTATACGATTAAGTTATTCAGGAAATCATCATGATCAATCACTTTGTGCCATGTGTCATAGGCACTGGGGATATATAGCATGAGTGTCTGGGAGACAGACATTAACCTATTAAGGAAATAGAATGTATCTCTTTTTTTAAATTTAGGTTGTTTATTTTTCATTTCAATGAACATCTACAGAGATTTTGGGATTCCATTCATTCATTGTTGCACCCTTCTCCCCACACAAACCCCTCCCCCCCACCGTTTGCTCCTCTCCTTGAAAAGCAAAAGAAAAACTCCCTCATTGGTACACAATCCCCCCCCCGCACCTCCCCAAACCCCACCCCCTACCCCCAAATATAATCCACTCTGCAACCCTCATTGCATTTATCGTAGGAGAATATATCTTATGTGACCGGGTAATAAGTGTCGTGGAGAACAACTTCTTGGGAAGGAAAATAGGAGGACTGGAAATGAGGGCTAGCAACATTAAACTGAATTGTCCAGAAATATCACACAGATAGGCAATATTAGGGTCCTGAGAGGAGAGGGGCAGGTTGAGTAAACACTGTAGTCAAGAGCCATAGGGAAGGAAAAACTTAGCAAATGCTAAGATCCTGTGTGTGAAACCTATCTATCCCATTGATTGTTGTTATGTTGTTAAGCATCATCAAGTTGGAATTGACTCATAGCTGACCTTGACCTTCCAGTGGTTTTTCCCATGTGTAGAGATTGCCCTTCTTTCTCCTTCAGAGCAGCTGGTGGATTCGAACTGTTTGTCTTTGGTTTGGTGACACTACTTCTTATAAATCTTCCTTTCAGTTATATTACATCCCATCAAAGAAACATAAAAAAAGGGTGCATAGCCCTATCCCAGCTGTTTGTTCATATCTAAGGGACAGATGTTGTTGTTATGTGCCATCAAGTTGGTTGTGACTCATAGAGACCCTATGAACAACAGCCCTAAACTCTGCTGTCCTGTGCCAATCACACTGTCTCCGATATACCCATCCCAGTTACCCCAGTCACTGAATCAATCCACCGCATAGAGGGCCTTCCCCTCCTGCTCTGTCCCTCCACCCTCCCAAGCATGATGTCCCCCTCTAAGGACTGGTCCCTCCATACATCTTGTCCAAAGTATGGCAGATGAAGCCTCAGAATCCTTGCCTCCAAGGAGCAGCCCGGTTTAACCTTCTCCAGGATGAATCTATTTTATTAGCAGTCCATGGAACCCTCAATACTCTTCTTCAGCACCACAACTCAAAGGTATCAATTCTCCTTCTATTCTCCCTAGTCATTGTCCAACTCTCTGATGCATAACAAGTGATTGCAAAGACCATGGCCTCTATCAGATACACCTTAGTCTCCAGAGAGACAACATTGCTCTTCAATACTTTGGAGAGGTCCCTAACATCAGACTTTCCCATTATTGCAATGGGAAGGAGACAGCACTTAAAATTTCTGTTTTGCTGCTTGGAGAGCCTGACGCTGCCGGACGGCTGCCACCATGAAATTCAACCCTTTCGTTACCTCGGACCGCAGCAAGAACCGAAACACCACTTCAATGCCCCTTCGCATGTGCGCAGGAAGATCATGTCCTCCCCTCTGTCCAAAGAGCTGCGGCAGAAGTACAACGTGCGCTCCATGCCCATCCGCAAGGATGACGAGGTGCAGGTGGTGCGAGGACATTACAAAGGTCAGCAGATTGGCAAGGTAGTGCAGGTGTACAGAAAGAAGTATGTCATCTACATCGAAAGAGTGCAGCGTGAGAAGGCTAATGGTACCACAGAGCATGTGGGCATTCACCCAAGCAAGGTGGTTATTACCAGGCTGAAATTGGATAAAGATCGGAAAAAAATTCTTGAACATAAAGCTAAATCTCGGCAAGCTGGAAAAGAGAAAAGCAAATACAAGGAAGAACTAATTGAGAAAATGCAGGAGTGAATGCAACCTGAGGAGCAACCGCAGTTTAACTAGATTTCCATCTGAGTATGCGTACTTGTGATGTTCCAAAATGACCCTCTCATTCAGAAGTGATTATAAATCTGCCTTTGCAATTTGATTCCTATTTTTTATAAAAATTGGAAAGGTTTTCCCAGTTGCAAAAAAAAATCTGTTTTATACTAAGATATTATTGAACATTTAATGTCCAATACACCATAATTTAGCAGTGATTTTTTTTTTTCAATTTCTGGGCAAATTCCAGCATTACTTAAAGAGAGAGAGCACCAGGAACAAGTATTTTCAGATAATAAGGGAAATGTCAATGGTGAAGAGGAGGCAATGGGTAGGCAGTGACTGTAACAAGGAAAAAGCCTAGGTCTTAGAGTCAGGACTTGTGCTAAAGTGAGGTATTGTTATAGAGAAGACATGATTAAAGTATAGGACGCAAAGGAGGACCTACACTGCACTTCAGACATCAGTAAAGACCTCCAGAACATGAGACGGCTGCAGCCCCTGCTAAAGCCATGTCCTCATCTTTGGGGGAATGGAGGATGGAAGAACAGCTCTGTCCACCTTGAATGCCCACCACAGTCACCACCTGGGAGGTAGAAGCCCTAGACTGTGAAACTTCTGAAGAGATTCTGATTCATTCATTGATTTGGAATTTATCGTGGATTCTCAGGAGTTTTAACAGCTCCTGAGTGATGGTTATGCAACCAAAGTGAAAACCTACTACCATCTTGCACAAAGGTAGAAGGTATATTCAGAGGTCATTGAAGATTGTGGAGAAATTTACATAAAATGATATCTTTAAGAGATTAATCTGTCAGCTCTCATTTATAACCACTATTGAATTCTTTCCTCACCCTCAAATACTTAAATTCTCACATAAGTAATAAGGGGATACTTAGATTGAAGAATGTAGTTAACAATAAATCTCAGCAGAATCCTTTACTCCATCTATGAGAACATTCTCAATCTACGCATGGTCATTCCAAAGTCTGTCTGAAAAGTTCTGTACCTTCGATCACAAATATATCTACAGATGAGTACGAAAAGAATAGTTAAGTTTGTTTTCTCTCAAATTTGGGAATCAAACAAATTTATCTGGATAACTAGCCACTGTATTGGATCAAATTTCTCAATTTCCTTTGAGATCACTAGCCATACAAGAATATTAAACGGTTAATTTCATTATCTTCTAGTCTATTCAAGAGGCAGAATAATGAAAGCAATAAATTACCTTAAATATTACATGACTATGTTATGATTAAGAAACTGGCTCACATATCTTATCTGATAATAATTGATACAAGTTAGGGCCTCAGTTTTCACAGATAAAAAGAAACAACTAGAGGCTTGAGAAATTTGTAAAGATTCATAGATCTTTTTAGAGCTGACCTTTAATCCTTTTATCTAAGTAGGAAAGGAAATGATGAAACAAATTATGTCATCAGAATTTCATCTGAAATATTCAGTTTCAGATGAAACTATTTCTCTTCCTAAATTGGTAATTTTGGAAAAAATCTAAACCAGTTACTTTGGAATCTATTCCAACTCATGCTGATGTCATATCTGTCAGAGTAGAACTGAGAGTGGAGGATTTTTTCAATTGCTTTCAAAAATATTATATATTATTAGATTAGATTAGATTTATTATATGCTTTCCTTTGAGCTGTGATGGTGGAGAAGAGTGTTGAATATACCATGGACTGCTAGGAGAACAAACAGGTTTGTCCTGGAGAAGGTGAAGCTGGAATGCTCCTTGGAGTCAAGATTCTGAAGCTTCATCTGACATACTTTGGGCATGTTGCAAGGAGGGACTGGTCCTTGGAGAGGGACATCATGTTTGGCAGAGTGGAGGGACGGTGAAGGAGAGGAAGGCCTTCGATGAGATGGATTGATTCTTTGACTCGAGTGGTGGGAATAAGTGCGTTTGAGATGGCTAGGCTGGCACAGGATAGAACAGCGTTTAGAGCTCTTGTACATAGGGTCCCTAATGAGTCGCAAACGACTCGATGGCACATAACAGCAACAACATTATATGCTTTCAAAAATATAATATGCTTTCAAAAAATTAATTTTCATTCATTTACATTGAGTTTCATTAATATAATCTTTAATTTTACATTGTACTTCACACCATCGTTCATACACATTGTTGTAAAAAGAGCAAGGCTTTGTGGGGATGGCTATATCTGACCTTTATCATCTTCACAAAGGCGAATTGTCCCTGTCAACAGCATCAACAATACAAAACCAATTCCAAAAAACCAGTGAGGTCAGACATATCCCCCACATTCCCACAACTCTTTCTACTCTTCTTAACACCAATCTTACTGCTTTGTTGTTGTTGTTAGGTGCCATCAAGTTGAGTATGACTCATAGCGACCCTGTGCACAAAAGATCTAAACCTATCCTGTCTTGTGCCATCCTCACACTTTCTGACACACAAGAGCCCATTGCAGAAGTCACTGTGTCAGACCACCTGGTCGAGTGTCTTTCTCTCCTTTGCCGACCTTCCACCCATCCCAACATTATATCCCTCTCCAAGGAATAGCCTCTCCTAGCAATATGTCCAAAGTATGAGAAGCAAAGCCTCATCATTCTTGCCTTCAAAGAACACTCCCACTGCACCCTCTCCAAGAATATCTATTTGTT
This sequence comes from Elephantulus edwardii, assembly GCF_000299155.1. Taxonomy (NCBI): domain Eukaryota; kingdom Metazoa; phylum Chordata; class Mammalia; order Macroscelidea; family Macroscelididae; genus Elephantulus; species Elephantulus edwardii. The sequence goes on from NW_006399847.1 coordinate 5,568,944, forward strand.
TTCTTGGCTGTCCATGGGATGTTCAGTGCTCTTCTCCAACACCACAGCTCAAAGGTATCCATTATTTTTCTGTCATCCTTATTCATTGCCCAGGTTTTTACTTCATCTAAAATCTGATATGATAACTTACAGACCACGCAGAACCATATTGGGAAAGTAAAAATGTTAGAATCCAGGTTAGTAGCAGAATACAGTCAGGGTAACTTCTGAAATGTGCTCACAGCTGCCTCAGCTTTGAGTCTCATAGCTTTTGGGCCATGTAACAAAACTCTCAGTTCTTCCAATTATGCCTCTCCCCTATACCCAGTCCTCTAACAAACTTGGGCAAAAGGCTCTTAGCTCTGACTCAATGGCGTAGCAGTCAGTCAGCTCTGTCTCTTGTCAGGTCTCAGTTTGTCTGCTGTAGCTGCTATGCTGCTGTTTCCATAGGCCCTATTCTTACTGGTGCAAGAATCTCTGGCCCCAAAAATATGTGTTGCATTCTCTTGCTTCTTTAGTGGTGAGATATCTTCAATTGCCTTCACTTAATTTAATGGTAAGACTAGCCAATCCTCTTGTGGATAGGCTAACACACTTGATTCACAAATTGCCATCCACAATATGGCAAAGTAAGGCAATTGCAGGAAAACTATTTTAAACAATAAACCCTTATCTCTGTCTGCATCTAAATTTGCTTGATATTTTTTCTCATGGTTAGACTTGGGGTTATGGAATTTGGAAAGATGTGCCCTTTTGAACATATAATTTACCTACTTTTAAATCAATAAATTTGGGCTATATGAGTTAGATTCTTTCAGTAACAAAATTCTATGGTTATGTTTTGTCATATCCACATCTTTTGAAAGCAAATCTACTGCAGTTTTGTAAAATTGACTTGTAATTTCCCTCCAAGTGATTGGAAAACAAGAAAATCACACATAATCAACATGTCCACTGTTGTTGTTGTTATGTGCCGTCGAGTCATTTCCGACTCATAGCGACCCTATGCACAACAGCCCTAAACCCTGCTCTATCCTGCGCCAAC
>NW_006399847.1:5571723-5582139 GCF_000299155.1 Elephantulus edwardii
GCGTTATGCAGATGACACAACCCTGCTTGCTGAAACTGAGGAGGACCTCATGCACTTGCTGCGAAGGGTCAGGGACTGCAGACTACTTCAGTATGTCCACTGTAGACGTTTTAAATTTTTCTCACATTTACTTTTTTCACAAGCTATGTGCTTTTCCCAGCTTTTTTTTTTTAAAAAGAAATGTTATTTCTAATCAAGTCTGTGGTGTTAAGGATTTATTGCTCAAAATGGCTTCCCTAGCCATTGCCAGAATTTGCCATGTGGGTATGCAAATAGGGCATGTTAGCTTACCCACAAAGAAATAGGCTAGTCTTGCCAATCCACAAAGAACTTGGCTAGTTTTTCCATTAATTTGAGTGAATACAGCAGCATAATTTTAGAATCTTACCATCAGCACAGAAAAAGCAAGAAAATGCAGTGCATTCCTCGGGGCCAAAGATTCTTGCACCAGTAAGGTCAGGGCCTATAGGAGCAAATGCAGAAGAGAACCAGGCACCTGACATAAGATGGAGCAGACTTTGGGACTGCTATGCCATTGAAGCCGAGTTAGAGATCTTTGCCCAAGTTTGTTGGAGGACTGGCTGAACCAAAACTGGCAAGACTAACTTTATAACACTGGCATAGAGCCACGAGGCTCAAGACTGAGATGCCTATCAGCACATTTTGGCAGCTGTCCTAACATAGTGATTATGTTCTGCAATTACCTTTTGACTCTGCTAATATGTTTCGGTGTGGCCTATGAGCTATTGCAATGGATTTTGGACCCAGTAATTAATTAATGGTCTGACCCATAGTTGACCTCTGGCTTAGATGGGTTTTTGTTGTTGTTAGGTTTCTTTCTTTCTTTCTTTTCTTTTTTGGTTTTGTTTAGGGCTAATTGCATTTTTTTTTCACTTAAATAACATTTTTTTTCTTTTATATTGGTTTATTTTCAAAGTTCATGTACAGTGTTTTTGACACTGGAACATTCCCATTTCCTTTACCCACTCTTTCCTCCACTCATCAAATTGTGCAACTCTATGATTAACCACCTCCCCATCCCTCTGCTTCGACCCCTCTGTCTCTTGGATCTTCAAACATGTTCTACAATAATGGTCTTACACAGTATTTGTCTTTATGAGACTGAATTAGTTCACTTATCATAATGCTCTCCAGTCTCTCCCAAGTTAGGTAGTAATTTACAAAATTATTGCTCCTGCATGCTGCATAGTATTCCATTATGTGAATATACCATAATTTCTCGATCCAATTAGTTGTGGTTATCATTTGAGCTGTTTCCATGTTCTTGCTATGGTGAATAATGCTGCTGAACATTGGTGTATAAATCTCCATTTGTGCCTCAGTTCTCATTTTCTCAGGGTGGAATTGCTGGGTCATATGGAATTTCTATGTTCAGCTTTTTGAGGAAATGTCAAATTTCTGTTATTGAGCTTCACAAATGATTCTTTCCACAGATGTAGTCAGCCAGATTTCTATGCAGCCCATTAGGTGAGGCCCATTGGTAAAGTCACCATTATGTGTTTGTTTTTTTTTTTAAAGGTATTTACAATTAATAAAACAATGAAAAATACAAAGTTCAGTCATTTATTTCTGACCTCATTTCTATCACCATGCCCGCATTTTCTGATTGTTATTCCTTCTTCATTGTTTCCAATTTTTGCATTCCAGTCATCAATTATCATTAATGCATTTTGATTTAATATTTGGTCAATTTCAGACTGCAAGATTTGATAAAAATATTCATTTAAAAATATTGATTTTCTTCCTCTTTGGCTCTAAATGTAGGAGCATATATTTGAATAACACTCATATTAACAGGTCTTTCTTGTATGCATATGGATAATAATATCCTATTACTTGCAACGCTGAATTTCAGAATAGACTGGAAATTGACTTTTTTTAAAATTATGAATACAACATTCTTCTTCTTTTATTTCCAGTATAGTATTCCATGTGGTTATGATTCAAAGTGACAAAAACTAGTCCATCTCATCTCACTATTGCTTAGAATGTTGATGTTCATGCCTTCCATGTCATTCTTCACAATTTCTAGTTTTCAAACATTCAAGTTACATACATTCCATGTTCCAGTTATTAAAGGATGTTTGCCATTCTGTGCCTTAACACTAATACTATTCACATTCCTCTACTGTTCATAGGGTTTTCATAGGACTGTTATTTAAGAAGTTGATGGCAAATCCTGCTTCATAGTCTGTCTTAATCTGAAATCTTTACTAAAACCTGCACACCAGATGTAACATGGCCTTATGGCATTTGACATACCAGTGGCATAGCCCCAGTATCACAGCAACCTACAGGTTATCTCAGTACAGTAAACTGACAGACAATTACTGTACCAATTAAAACAATGTTCTCCCCAAATACAACAAACTGACAATTTAGTATGTACCTTTCATGGCAATTCAGTATTCACATTAAAAGTGTCTTCATTCAAAAATGGCTAGAACAGTGCATAGATAGGGAAATGCCAGATGTTCAAGCAAGATTTAGAAGAGATCATAGCACCAGGGATATCATTGTTGATATCAAGTGGATCCTGGCTGAAGGTAGTGAATACCAGAAAAAATGTCTATTTACGCTTTATTGATTTGATTTCTTTATGCAAAGGCATTTGTGTGAAATATAACAAATTATGGATAACACTGAGAAGAATGGGAATCCCAGAGCACTTAATTGTGCTCATATGATATCCATACGTAGACCAAGAGGCTGTGGTATAAAGAGAGCAAGGGAACACTATATGGTTTAATATTAAGAAGGAAATGTGTCAAGGTTGTAGTCTCTCTCCATACCTATTCAATCTGTATGCTAAGCAAATTATTCAAGAAGCTGAAATCTATAAAAAAAAAAGAAAAAGTGATATCAAGATTGGAGGAAGAGTCATCAAAAACCGGGGTGATGCAGATAACACATCCTTGCCTGGTCAAAGTGAGGAGGACTTAAAGCAATTGTTGCAGAAGATCAAAGAAGACAATCTTCAATATGGATTTCATCTCAATGTCAAGAAAACAAAAATTCTGACCACAGAACTAAGAGGAAACATCATGATAGATGGAGAAAAGATCAACACTGTCAACAACTTCATTTTCTTTGGATCCACAATCAGCACCCTTGGTACCAGCAGTAAGGAAATCAGGAGACATATTGCACTGGGAAAGTCTGCAGTCTGTGACTTCTCCAAATTATTAAGGAGTAGTAATGTCAGTTTGAGAACAAAAGCATGTCTGATTCAAGTCATGGTCTTTCCAATCATTTGCTATACATCTAAGAGCAGGACAATGAATAAGGATGACAGAATAAGAATTGATGCCTTTGAAACAAGGTGTTAGAGAAGAGTGATGAACATCCATGGAATGCGAAAAGAACAAGCAAGTGTGTCTTGAAGAGGGTACAGACAAAGTGCTCTTTGGAGGCAAAGATGATAAAACTTTGCATCACATACTTCAAGCAGTTGCTAGGGGGGCTATTCCTTGGAGAGAGACATGATGCTGAGAAAGGCAGAGGATCTGCAAAGGAGATGAAGACCATCAACCAGGTAGATTGACAAAGTGACTGCAGCCATAAACTCTGCTGGGTCAGGAAGTGTGAGGATGGCACTGGATAGGACAAGGTTCAGATCTGTTATTCATAGGATTGCTATGGATTGTACTCAACTCAATGGCACCTAACAACAACAACAACAAAATAGTAAGATTAGTGTTGAGTTGGGATGCGTAGATAAAAATGCAGGAGCATGGGGGATGTGTCTGACCTCATGAGAATTGATTTGTGTTGTTGATGTTGTTGACAAGGACAGTTCCAGTTGTGAAGTCAGTAAAAGTCAGACATGGCCTTCTACATGCCACCCTTGGTTCTTGTTACAAAGACTTACTTGAGGAAAAGGAAAAAAATCGGTTGTTTTTGTTAGGTGTTCTCAATTCAGTTATAACTCATACTGGCCCTCTGTACAATAGAACAAAATACTGCCCTGTCTTGTGATATTCGCACAGTTGCTGCAAATCTTTGAGCTACTGGCTTGATCTTTCTGGTTGAGGGTCTTCCTCTTAGTCATAAATGCCATGTCTTTCTCCATTGACTTGTCCCTTCTGCTGATAAAATGTCTTACCATCCTCTAAGAAATATTCTGACTGTACTTCATCCATGATGAATGTGTTTGTTCTTCTGGCAGTCAATGGCACATTCCATATTCTTCACCAAAGTCATAATTCAAATGCATTAATCATTTTTCCATTCTCCTTATTTTTGTTCAGCTTTCACAAGCTTATGGGGCAATTGAAAATACCAAGTCTTGGGTCAGGTACCCTTAATCCTTAAAATGACTTTTTTGTTTTGTTTTGTTTTGTTTTCAGCATTTGAAATATGTCTTTTGCAACAGATTTTCCAAATGCAATACATTATTAGATTTCATAAGGGCTCTTTCATGGATCTAAGTAAAATAAAATCCTTGACAATTTTAATCTTTTCTTGATTTATCATGATGATGTTAATTGGCCTGTTTGTGAGGATTTTCAGTTTTCTTTATGGACTACGGGGAGAACAAACAGGTGTGCCCTAGAGAGAGTGAAGCCATGCTGCTCCTTGGAAGCAAGGATTTTTAACCTTCACCTTACATACTTTGGATATGTTGCAAGGAGGGACCAGTCCTTGGAGAGCGATGTCATGCTTGGAAGGGTGGAGGAACAGAGCAAGAGAGGAAGACCCTCGATGAGATGGATTGATTCAGTGACTGGGGTAATGAAGGTGGGTGTGTCAGAGACAATAAATAAGGTTGGTACAGAGTAGAGCAAGGTTTAGAGCTGTTGCGTATCCTGATGAGTCACAAGCAACTTGAGGGCACATAACAATACCACCTGAAATCCACATTGAAGGCTAATGTTTGATACTCACCTTTAAGTGATTCAAGTCCTGTTCACTTTCAACAAGCAAGATTGTGTTGTCTGCATATTTCAGACTGTAAATGCTCAAACAACTCTTCTCAGATTATTTGCTCAGTATGCAAATTGAATAGGTGTGCTTAAGGAATACACAGCCCTGATGCACATATTTTTCATTTGAGATCATGCATTATGTCCTTGTTCTGTTAAAAATCCTCCTTTTGGTCTATGTACAGATTCCATCTGACACAATTAAGAATTCTGAAATCACATTCCACCATGTTCTCCGTAGTTTATTATAATCTACACAGTTGCATCACTTCACAGTAATGAGTAAACGAGATACCTTTCTAGTGTTCTCTTCTTTCACTCAACACTTGTAACAATATCCTTCAATTTCCCTGACTTTCAACAAACAAGAATAAAAATATGATCTTGAATTTATCACACCTAAATTTAAAAATCATCTCAAGAAAAAGTTTGAGACATTAAACATTAATGGTTGAAGATCAGATGAGTTACAAGTTGTGGGATGACATCAAGGACATCAAACATGAAAAGAACAAGTAGGAAGAGGAGAAAAAGAAGACTAAAATTAATGTCAGAAGAGACTCTTAAAATTGAACTAGAGCATTGAGAAGCCTAAATAAAGGGAATAGATGCTGAAATAAGAGATGAGCAAAAGAGTTCAAAGGGAAACATGAAAAGAGAAGGTAAGATAATACAGTGGAATGTATAAAGAGCTGGTGGTGTTGGAGAATAAAAAGGGAAGAATTCTTTCAACATTACTCAAGCTAAAAGAATGGAAAAAGAAATCCAACCCTTCAGTTGCTATATACTAAGAGATACTATAGGCAAAATCTTGAATGATCCAGGAAGCATCAAAAGACGATGGAGATTTTATTCTTAGAAGGTCTCATTCATCTATTTTACCCACTCCTAGTTGTAGGTTTTTTAGGATTCTTGGAAAACTGTTTATATTGTGGATTAAGGCTTCTAGAGTTCTTCCAAGCTTTTCTCTAAGGAAGTTTATGCTCCTTGGTTTTAGTCCTAGGTTCTTGATCCACTTTGGGTTGGGTTTTGTGTATGGAGTGAAGTGTGGATCTTGCTTGAGTTTTTTACAGATAGTTTTCCATTTTTGCCAACACTAGTTGTTAAGAAGGCAGTCGTTTTCCTACTTAACTGATTTAATCTCCTTGTAAAAAATCAGTTGACCATAGGTAGATGGGCTGATTTCTGGATTCTCAATTCTGTTCCATTGATCTATGCAAACAGCATATGCTGGTGAGGTTGTGGAGAAACTGGAACCCTTATTCATTGTTGGTGGGAGTGTAAAATGGTGCAACCTCTATGGAAGGTTGTATGGCACTTTCTCAAAAAATTGCAAATAGAAATACCATTGACCCAGTAGTTCCATTACTGGGAATATACCCTAAAGAAACCAGAACTGCCACCCAAGCAGATATATGCACACCTATGTTTATCGCGGCTTTGTTCACAATAGCAAGGAGTTGGAAATAACCTAAGTGCCCGTCAACAAGCGAATGGATAGAGAAGCTGTGGTATATTTACACAATGGAATACTATGCTGCATTGAAAAACAAGGAACTCATGAAATAGTATGCAAAATGGATGACCCTGGGAGACATTAAGCTGAACGAAATATATCAATCACAAAAGGACAAATACTGCATGGTACCACTGTTGTAAAATGGGACTGACATCGGGGTTGGGGGGAAGCTAAGAAAGAGGGGATAAATAATGTATACTGCATTGAAACAGATGAGAGAGAGAACTGTTTGAAAGGAATACAGAAATAGGTATTATTTTCATGACAATATTACAGAAAAGGAAATGCATATTAAAGTGGAATGTGGACTTGGGGGGCTTGTATAACAAAGGAAGATTTTTTTTTCCTTCAAAGAGAAAAATGAACAGGTGGGGAGGGATGACAGGGAGGAAACTGTGCAACAATGAATGAATGGGGGGGAATTAAATGGAAAGAGTATACTGCAAAAAAAAAAAAGAACAAGAAAAAAAGATGGAGAGACTACACATAGTCCCTGTACTAGAAAGAGTTGCTTTACTTCATACATTAGCATTGTCTTTTATTATTTTATTTCTCCTAATTTGAAACCTTGAAACTCCTGTTAAGTCAATTCTGACTCATGGTGACCCTCTATCAAGTTTCCAAGGCTGTAAATCCTAATGAAAACAGGTTGCCTTTTCTTTCTTTCAAGTAAGAGCTGATTGCTGGTTTCAAACTGCCATCTATTTGGTTATTAGGTCCACACATAATCCACTGCATAATCAGAGGTAATTCCCCTAACTCAAGACCTTATAAGTTCGTGTGATGTGGTTGGATTTGGGAAGATGGTTTTTTGTGTCCTGATTAGGGTCGGTAATGGAATGTTCAGTTGCTTTTGGTTTTTTTCATCCACAATTGGGTATCAGCTTATTGGACTTGCCAGATTTAACTAACAATGAGCTGTGAGCTGGAAGTCTCTTGGTTTAAAATCAACCAGCACTTGGTTGGCATGCCTGTATTTAAACAATGGTAATGCTGGGACATTTGGTCGATTTTTGTTTTTCATCCACAATCAGGTGTCAGCTGATTGGACTTGCTAGATTGAGCTAACAATAAGCTATGAGCTGAAAGGCTCTTGGTTTATAGTCAACCAACACCTCTTGGGTGTGCTTTGTATCTAAAAGGCTTTAGGGGCCTTCGGCCTGTGGCTCTCTGGCCTAGTGTTAATTGATTTGGGGATGAACAGTCTTTTAAGTGGTACAGCAGTTGTCTATTTGCTGTACTGAAATAACTTGGGGTTGCTGTGATACTGAATGCTGTTCTGTAGGTGTGTCAAACACCTTAATGGTTACCCATTGTGGACAGTGTTTGGTGGAGCTCCCAGATTGATTCAGATTTAGAAGCAGGAGTGGCATCCACTTGCTAAACCACATATTTCTGGAAACTCTATGAACATAGAGAAATGATGAACTATAGAACAGGGTTCAGGTCTTTTGTTCATAGGGTCATTATGAGTTGTACTCGACTCAGTGACACTTAAAACAGCATACATACATATATATAAGCTCTGGTGGCCTACTGGGGAAAAGCAAAACATTTAGCACTTCAACAACTCCTTTTTGCACTGTTTTGTGACATTTATTTGTAAAGCTATGTAATGATTCTCATCTTCATTTTCTGAACTGTTCCTCTCCATTAACATAACTTCACTGTCCCTTAAGGAATCTATCAAATCTTTTATGTTCCTACCTAGTTGGATACAATATAGATAGTTCTTCAAAGTGCATAAAGTTCAGGATGGACATATTTTTTTTTATTACTTAAATAATTGGTTGGTTTTAAGATGCCTTCAGAAGATGTTTTTTGTTTCAAAAATTTTAAAGATTCATCATTGAATCTTCTACACACAAAATCTTTCGGTATTTCCACTGAGGCTTTTTGTCAGTGTTTTCAGCTTAAGAAAGGTCAAACATGTTCATTCTTCTTGGTTTACTAAATTGAAATGTTAAAACGGTGCTACAGGCATGGAGGCAGTAACTTCTGACTTCGGCTCACTTCACATGGAGGAAAACCCCACTAACTGTATCAACAGCACAAAGTCAATTCTAACAAGGTCTGCCATGGCCCCCAATCTGCACTTTTCTTCTAGCAATTCCAGCACCAACTGCCCTCCCAGACATTCACTATTTTCCTGCTAGGTTATAGAATTAATTTTGATGATCACAAAGAACTCAAAATGTTCAGGATTGTAGGGTTTATTAGGTATATAATAGGTTACTATTTACATTAGAAACTCAGGATACAAATCTTCAATTGAGACATTCCCTACTCAAGGATGCTAGCAGACAGGCCTCTTCCTGATCATCAGCCTTGAAGCCTTGGCCTTTATCAAGGCTTGCTTAGGCAAGTGTTATAGACATCTTATAGTTCTACCAATTATTCTCCCCCTCCAACTCTGCCAATAAGCCTAGACCTAGCCACAAGCACTGCTATATAGCTCTGTGGGCCAATACATCTACCCAGCTCTGTCTCATACCAGTCTCTGGTTCCCTGTTACTTCTGCTGCAGCCCCCACATTGCTATCATTACTACCACTATTGTCACCACTACAGCCTTCTGGGCTGCTGGGTCATTTTATGGAAAGGAAGACCTCAGATGAGATGGATATACATAGTGACTGGGGAAATGGGAGTAGTGTGTCAGAGATAGTGAGACTGGCTTCCGACAGAGCAGGCTTCTGAGCTATTATACATAGGGTTACTATGAGATGTGGGTGACTCGGTTGGTGGCACATAACAACAACATAAGTAGTGAGCTCTGGAGGCCTGTGGATAAGAAACTCCACTGCAATCCAGGAGGCATGTGGTTCAAATCTACATGCTACTCTATAGGAGAAGAATGGACAATCTCCTTCCATGCTATTTAATGCCTCTGAAAACTCACTAGAGAGTCAGATGAGTTGTTGAATTCCAACTCAATGGTACACAGCAACAACAAAAATAATATAATTGTGGTTTCCCCATTTCCTTCTTGCAGGTCCCACTTCTATTAATCCTCTATCTTACCACTTTCTGTTTTCTGGGCTTTATTCCTCCTGGTTGTATTTTGAACCTCCTGTCCTTTCTTTGATTGATGATATTGAAGGATTTCATGATCTCTTTCCACATATGTATTTGTTTTGATTCTTATGTATTCCATCCATGGGGCCCAAGTGTGTAGGTGTTGTTTATATCAGTATGTATAAAATAGCACATGAAAAGTCCTTAAAAGGGCAGGAATGTATTCAAATCCAGTGACAACGAAAAGAGTGCTTCTGGTTCTAAGAATCTATAACTGGGCAGATACAAGTTTGAGAGAAGAGATATGGGCAAAGAGAGAACAGAAGGAAGAGGAAACCACTGGGCAGGAGGCATACTATTTCACAAACTGATTTTGTGGTTTCTTTGGGCTGCTAACCAAAAGATCCATAGTTCAAACCTTCTAGCACTCTATTCTTTGAACTGTGGTTTGGGGAAGACTGTTGACACCCCCATGAACTGCCAAAAGAACGAATAGATATGTCTTGGAGAAGGTGCAGCCAGAGTGCTTCTTGGAGGCAAAGATGACAAGCTTCGTGTCACATATTTTGGGCATGTTGCTCCGAAAGTTTATTCCTTAAAGAAGGATGTCATGTTTGGAAAGGGGGAAGGGTGTGAAAGAGGGTAAGAGCCTCAACCAAGTGGGTTGACACAGTGACTGTAGCAATGGACTTGAGTGTGTTGGGAGATTTTAAGGATGCTTTGGTGTAGGACAGGGTTCAGATACTTTGTTCATAAGGTTGCTGTGAGTCATATTCAGCTCCATGTGACCTAACACAAACAACCACTCCATGGGAGAAAAATGAGGCAATCTCCTTCTGTTAAGATTCCAAGGCCCTGGAATCCCAATCAAAGAGTCACAAGGTCACAAGTTGGAAACCACTCAACAGAAGAGAAATTCTTTCTTTTTTTTATT
>NW_006399847.1:5583709-5585562 GCF_000299155.1 Elephantulus edwardii
ATCTATCAACAATCTGCGTTATGCAGATGACACAACCCTGCTCGCTGAAACTGAGGAGGACCTCATGCACTTACTGCAGAGGTTCAAGAACTGCAGCCCTCAGTATGGACTGAGGCTCAATGTCAAGAAGACAAAGATTCTCACCACTGGACCAATCGGTAGCATCAGGATGGATGGCGAAGAGATTGAGATTGTTCACAGCTTCAGTTTGCTTGGCTACACGGTCAACACTCCTGGCACCAGCAGCCAGGAAATCAAAAAAACGTATTGTGATGGGAAAGTCTGCTGTTAGGAACCTCTCTAAAGTAAAAGTACGTGAGTCAAAAATTAAAAAGCAATAATATTCCACGTAGAGGTACTATTAGTGGCACAGATCAAGTTACAGAGGGAAGGTAGTTCTTAAAATAAAATGCCTATTGACTATCACTTTGTCTATTATAGTATAAAGGTTACAAACCACAAGATGGGCGAGCTCTGGTGGCCTAGTGGCAGGAAACTGCACTGCAATCCCAGAGGTGAGTGGTTCAAATCTACCAGATGCTCTGATGAAGAAGGAGGAACAATCGCCTCCTGTACCAGTCAGATCCAATTTGACGGTACACACATTAAAAAAAAAAAGACAGAAAAAGAAACCACAAGATGTATAGGCTCAACTATGTCATTTATTGTTCTTAAGTGCTGGAGCAAATTCCATCTACCACTGAGTTGTTTTACAGCTCAGAAGTCTGCATGCAAAGCAGAGGTAAAGTAAAGGAACTGTTTATGAGGTTTTCCGTCAATTCCAACAACTAAGAAATAGTGAGAAGAGTTGGGACCCCAGAAGGCTTTTAGGACCAAATACTAGGCTCTTGTGTCTGGAAGAAAACAAATATACTTACCAGTAATGTTAATACTCACCCACAGCTCTTCTGGAAGGATCTAAATCGTTGAAGCGTCCTCTTTTGTTTCCAGCTGGGAGCTGGGGCCTGTCAGTCCTGTCAGCCATGATGACCTGATGTGGGCCACCCTTGGCCAAGTGTCCACACTTAAAGCAAGTGAATGGGAACTTCCTCTCTACTCCCTTGCCTATCTGTGGCTCTCGTATGTGACACTATCTACTGAAGTGGCTCAGATTTCCACAGTGGAATCAATTCTGATTTCCTTTATTACATTTGGGTGGCACTGTTTATGAGTGAGACTTCCTTTTCCTGACACAGGTCCTAAACTGGCAGCAATAGCTGCCCCAATAATTTTGGCCATTCTCTGGTCTTTTCTTTTCCCTCTAGATCCCAGTTGTTAAAAGAGGGAACATTTTAAACAAATATATAACAAATAATCTTGAACATTATAATCTTTTAAGCTTAAGGCTAGAAATACTAACAATATGATCATTTCCAATCCAGAGATACATGTTCCAATGCAGTTCCTATTTTCCATAAATGGTTTTGGTAAGAAGAATATTGTAAATGTGGATACAGTTCCATTATTCCTCCTCCATGCCATGATATAGTGTTGTTAGCATGAGCAGTTATAAATCCATTCCCATCCTTACTCTACCTGAAATTTTTTTAAAATTTAAATTTATTATTGATTTCAGTAAAAATTTACAGAGGCTTTGGATTTCCACGCATTCATTGTTGCACACTTCTCCCCTCCCAAACCTCCCCCCAGAACACTACCCTCTTGGAAAAGTAAAAGAAAAATTCTTTCATTGTTTTACAAAACCTCCCCCAGGCCCACTCCACCATGTAGCTATTTCTCTAGACTCCTGTCATGACAGAAATACATAATCACATATCTCTTTTAAACAGTTTTCTCCCTCCTCTGTTTCAGTGCAGTATACATTATTGAACCCATCTTACTCAGTCTCTCCC
>NW_006399847.1:5585662-5591627 GCF_000299155.1 Elephantulus edwardii
GATATCTCTTTTAAACAGTTTTCTCCCTCCTCTGTTTCAGTGCAGTATACATTATTGAACCCATCTTACTCAGTCTCTCCCCAACCCCAAGGTCAGTCCTCTTTTACAACAGTGGCACCATGCAGTATTTGTCCTTTTGTGACTGGGATATTTCACTCTTCATAATGTTTTCCAGAGTCAACCATTTTTAATAATATTGCATGAGTTCCTTGTTTTTCAATGCAGCATAGTATTCCATTGTGTGAATATACCCCAGCTTCTCTACCCATTCGTTTGTTGATTCGAGTAGTGAACTTCTTGTACTATATTTTATACTCATTTAATTTTATATGTGAAGTAAAACTGGAGCTTACCAGAGTTGGAAATAATTATGAAAATATTTTAATAGCAGCTACAGTCCTGGAAGAGTCTCTGAGTGGTGTTAGTAATAAACATGTGCCTGTTAACGGAAGGTTGGCAGTTTGAATATATCCAGAGGCACTTCAGCAGAGAGGTTTGATGTACACAAAAATGAGCTATTTAAAACCCTATGGAGCAACTTCCACAGAGACACAGAGGGAGTTCCCATACATTTGAAACAAATTGACTCCAACTGCATCTTGAGTAATAATGAATGTTGTGACTCACAGGGTGTTCCTGTTTGATAAAGAAAAGGGATTTAAAACAAAACAAAACTAAGTGGTGAAATGAATTGACACAGTAGTTGCAACAGTGAACTGAAACATACCAAAGATTATGAAGATAGTACAAGATCGGGCTAAGTTTCATTCTTTTTTATTTAATGAAATTTTTATTTTGTACTGGTTTACTTTCAAAGTTTGTATACAGTTTTTTCCACACCAGGTCTTTCCCACTTCCTTTCACCCTCCCTTAACCCATCAAATTGTGCTGTCCTATGATTAAACACCTATCTCCCCTCCCGTCCTCACTTTTCTGCTCTCACCCTACCCCCCTTGAATCTTCATACATGTTCTACAATAATGGTCTTATATGTTTTATTTTTTTTACAAATAAGGTTAACATGAGTTTAAGCTGGCTCTAATGTAAATAACAACACAACAATAATATGAAATATTTTCTATATTGACACTAAAAACTGCCGTTCCATTAACAGAGGAGAAGAAAGGGGAGATGAAAGGGAGGAGAGAAAGGGGGGGGGGACAATAATGTGTTGCTTAGATATTCATTCTTTAGTTTGAGCATCACAGTAACCCTGCACATTTCTATTACTGAAAGCGAAAAAAATAGAAGTTAAGATAAATTCTAATAATATTTGAAGTTATGAAACCCATCCACATAGACCAAACCTTTATCTCACAGATAAGAAGAAAGAAATTTATAGGCATTAAGATAGGCATTCATAGCTAGTCAGTGGCAGAGTGGGAGCACTATCTTAGGTCCTCAGGTCTTACAGACCTGCTCCCTGGTTTCAAAAATATACAAGATAATAGTGAATGCTTACATAATACTTGTCAGGATTCAGAATTTGTTTTCCATATATTAATCCATTTATCCTCATAATACCATGAAATAAATATTTTTATTTTTAAAATTATGATGTTGGAAAATATGGCATTTAAAGAATCTGCTCAACATAATACATACACCCCAAGGGTTTGAACAAAGTCTTCTAAATACTATACCAAATACCCTAGATCAAATCCTGATTATCTTGCCTTAGTTTAAGTTCTTATATCATGAAACCTCTTTAATTTACATAGATCAGAAAAGAATTTAGAACCCAGAAACAATTTCATCCATCTATGGACAACTGATCTTGGAAAAGAATCAAAATCCATTCCGTGAGAGAAAAAACATAACCTATTAGACAAATGATGATAGTAAAACTGGAAATCAATTTGTTGAATAATAAAATAAGACCCATACTTCACACCACATTAAAAAAGCAAATTCAAGACAGACTAATGATCTAAATATAAAGCCTGAAACTATAGAGATCGTCAAATGAAAAAAATAGGATACATTTTATGAGCCCTAGAGATAGCTTCAAATACTATCATATCTAACAAAAAATGTACAAATAGCAAAAGATAAACTAGACAACGGGAGCTTCTAAAAAATTAAATATTTTTTGTACATCAAAAGTTTTCTCTAAAAAACCATTTTTTTAAAAATCCTACAAATTGAGAAGACATATTTAGCAAATGACATAATCAGATAATCTCTAAAATTAATAGAAAACTCCAACACCTGCACCATCATAAAACTAATCCAAATAAAAAGTGAGCAGAGGACGTAAAGACATTTCACCAAAGAAGATGTTAAGACATCCAATAGACAGACAAATACTCAATATTTTTTAGTTATTAATTCTCAAACTCACTGCAGTGGAGTCATTTGTGATTCATAGCAACTGTCCATTGAGTGGTCGAGGAACTCTTACACATTTTTGATGGGTTTGTACAATGGTACAACCACTCTGGAAGGCAGTTTGGCATTTTCTCAAAAAGCTGAACACAGAAATTCAACATGACCCAGCTATTCCATTGCTTAGAATATACTCCAAGAAAATGAGAACTGAGGTACAAATGGAGACTTGTATACCAATGTTCATAGCAGCATTATTCACCATCATATGAAGATGGAAACAGCCCAAATGTCCAATCACAATTGAATGGATTGAAAAATTATGGTAATTTCACACAATGGAATACTACACAGCATGCAGGAGCAATGATTTTGTAAATTATTAACTAACTTAGGAGAAACTGGAGATCATTATGCTGAGTGAATTAATTCAGTCTCCTAAGGACAAATACTTTGTAAAACCCATTACTGCAAAAAGAGTTTGAGTATCCAAGGGGGAGTAGGGTAGAAGCAGAGGGGTGAGGATGTGCTGGGATGGGATATATCATGGGGTTGTACAAGCTGATGGGTAGAAGGTGAGGGAAATGTGAAGGAGCTGGTGTGAAAAATCAATGTGTTAGAATTTTGTAAATAAACTAATATATATATTATCATATAATGGATGTCAGAAGAGACTCAAAATTGCACTGGAGCACAGAGAAGCCAAAGCACAAGGAAGAATTCAAGATACTAAAGAGTTGAATAGAAGATTTCAAAAGGCAGCATGGGATGACAAAGCAAAATATTACAATGAAATGTGCAAGGAGTTGGAGTCAGAAAATCAAAAGGGCCGGACTCGCTAAGCATATCTTAAGCTCAAGGAACTGAAGAACGAATTCAAACCTCGAGTTGCTATAATCAAGGATGCTTTCAGCAGAATGTTAAATGATCCCGGAAGTATTAAAAAAAGATGGAAGGAATATACTGAGTCACTGTAGCGAAAGGAATTGGAAGACACAGAAGAATTTCATGAAACAACATATGAGCAAGAAGAGCCTATGGTGATGAAAGAAGAAGTTCAGGCTGCTTTGAAGGAAATGGCAAAAAATAAGGCTCCAGGAATAGATGGTATACCAATTGACATATTTCAGCTAATAGATGCTGCTCTGGATGTGCTCATCAAGTTGTGCCAAGAAACCTGGAGAACAACCACTTGGCGAATTGACTGGAAGAGATCTATATTTGTTACTATCCCAAAGAAAGGTGACCCAACTGAGTGTGGAAACTATAGAACAATCTCACTGATTTCACATGCAAGCAAGATTTTACTGAAGATTATCCAAAAACGACTGGAACAGCACATCAGTAGAGAACTGCCAGAAGACCAGGCTGGGTTTAGAAGGGGTCGTGGTACTAGGGATATTGTAGCTGATGTTAGATGGATCTTAGCTGAAAGCAAAGAATATCAAAGGAATGTCTATCTGTGTTTCATTGACTATGCAAAGGCATTTGACTGTGTGGATCATAACAGACTGTGGCTGACTCTGAGAAGAATGGGAATCCCAGAACACTTGATCGTTCTAATGCGAAACCTATACTTTGACCAGGAGGCAGTCGTCAGAACAGAGCAAGGGAACACTGCATGGTTCAAAATTGGGAGGGGTGTATGCCAGGGATGCATCCTATCTCCATCAACCTTATCTCCATCCACCGTATCAACCTATATGCAGAACAGATTATCCCAGAGTCTGGGCTCTATGAGGAGAAATGTAGGGTCAAGATTGGGGGACGATTTATCAACAATCTGCATTATGCAGATGACACAACCCTGTTTGCTGAAACTGAGGAGGCCCTGAAGCACTTGCTGCAGAGGGTCAAGGACAGTAGCCTCCAATATGGATTGAGGCTCAATGTCAAGAAGACAAAGATTCTTACCACTGAACCAATTGGCAGCATCAGGATGGATGGTGAAGAGATTGAGATTGTTCACAGCTTTAGTTTGCTTAGCTCCACAGTCAACACTCTTGGCACCAGTAGCCAGGAAATTAAAAGACATATTGCCATGGGAAAGTCTGCTGTTAGGGACCTCTCCAAAGTACTGAAGAGCAATGGTGTCTCTCTGGAGACTAAGGTACAGGCCATAGTCTTCACAATCACTTGTTATGCATCAGAGAATTGGACAATGGCAAGGAGGATAGAAGAAGAATTGATCCCTTTGAGCTGTGGTGCTGGAGAAGAGTATTGAGAATACCATGGACTGTTAGGAAGACAAACAGATTCATCCTGGAAAGGGTTAAACCGGGTGGCTCCTTGGAGGTATGGATTCTAAGGCTCCGTCTAACATATTTTGGACATGTTGTGAGGAGAGACAGGTCCTTGGAGAAGGACATCATGCTTGGGACGGTGGAGGGACAGCGCAGGAGGGGCAGGCCCTCTATGAGGTGGATTGATTCAGTGACTGGGATAATTGGGATGGGAGTGTCAGAGACAGTGCGATTGGCACAGGACAGAGCAGAGTTTAGGGCTGTTGTACATAGGGTCGCTATGAGTCGCAGGCGACTCGACAGCACATAACAACAACAACAACAACAACAAAGATAGTAAGATCAAAGGAAAAATATTCAAGAGGGATGAACGGAATTGGCAGTAGAAAAGATCACACAGTGGCTGGGGGAAAAGAAAATGGATTGAAAAAATTCTGTCATGGATAGACGTTGCAATCACTAGCTTTATTTCTTATAAAGTTTCCTTTCCTACTGTGCTAACCCTGTATTTCCCCGATGTCTGAGAGAAAAGGATTTGGAATGAAACAGAGAACGTGCTTGTAAATACCAAGGAGGAGAGTCAAACTAACAATGCTTGGATAGAACAACCAGTTAGAACAGCCAGTTATGAAGTCTTTTTCTCACATTGTCGACAGATCTGAACAGACCCATATCTGGCTTTTCAGTTTCTGAGGCTGTGCATCACATGGTAGGAGATTATATATCTTTCTCCTGAGAAGCCCCTGCTGGATTTGAACCACCCGAGGGGAGTGACCTATGGGTTAGTGCAATTCCCTGCAGACTATATAACCAGTGATCCCTAATTCCAAGTTTTGTTGTTAGGTACTGTAGAGTTGAGTACAACTCATAGTAACCCTATGAATAACATATCTGAACCATTAACTATGCTGTGCCGGCTACATCATTTCTTACATACTCAAACCCACTGTTGCGGTCACTTTGTCAATCCATTTGGTTTGCTGTCCATCTACTTTTCAAAGTGTGATATCTAAAACAACTATGAGATATCTCACCCCAGTAAAAATAGCAAAATTTAACAGAACAGCAAGCAACAAATGCTGGCGAGGTTGTGGGGAAACTGGAATCCTTATTCACTATTGGTGGGACCGTAAAATGGTGCAACCACTGTGGTGTGGAAGACGGTATGGCGCTTTCTCAAAAAGTTACAAATAGAGATACCATTTGGCCCAGAAATTCCACTACTGCCAATATACCCCAAAGAGACCATAACTGCCACCCCAGCAGATATATGCACACCCATGTTTATTGTAGCTTTGTTCATGATAGCGAGGAGTTGAAAACAACCTAAGTGCCCATCAACAAACAAATGGATAGAGAAGCTGTGGTACATTCACACAATGGAATACTATGCT
>NW_006399847.1:5591727-5597613 GCF_000299155.1 Elephantulus edwardii
GGCAGGCCCTCTATGAGGTGGATTGATTCAGTGACTGGGATAATTGGGATGGGAGTGTCAGAGACAGTGCGATTGGCACAGGACAGAGCAGAGTTTAGGACTGTTGTACATAGGGTCACTATGAGTCACAAGCGACTAGACGGCACCCAACAACAACAACAAATATTTATATTATAATAGAAATATATGTATATATGACAAAAAACTATAAATGCTCTGGTGATCTAATGGTAAGAAGCTGTGCTGTCAACCTGAAGGTACAGAGTTTTAATCCACTAGCTACTCCACGGGAGAAATATGAGCAATCTCCTTTTGTGTCATTTACTGTCTCTGGGAACCCACTCCTCTATGAGTTAGTTTCATCTTGACAGTGCTCAACAATAAAGTATAGGGACAAAGGTCTCTCACACTGCTGATGTGACTGTAAAATGATGCAGCCATTGTGAAAAACAGTATGGCACTTTCTTTAAAAGATGGAAATACAAATGTCATTTGATCTAGAGATCCCACTACTAAGTATATATATCCTACAGAATTAAGAGCTAGGATGCAAAGCAGACATAAACACACTCATGTTCATTTCAGTGTTGTTTGAAAAAGCAAAGAAATGGGAATACCCTTAGTGTCAACTAATGGATGAATGGACGAAAAATTTTGAAACATACACATAATGGTATACTTCAACATTAAAGAATTAATGAAATTACTTTTAACATGGAAGAATGTGGGGGATATTATACGGAGTGAACTAAGTCATAAAATGATAAATATTGTGTCAATCCATTATCGTAAAAAGCTAAAGAAATTTTACACACTGAAAGAAACATTCTTTGGTGATTACCAGGGATGGAAGTGGTGGAAGAGTAGAGGGGAAAAAAATTATTAATAGCTAAAAGTTAGTTGATTGAAGAGTCATAGAAAGGGAAGATGTGGAGGGGTGCACAAGAGATACAAACATCAAAAGTAGACATTATGAAATGCATAATCCTGCACTACCAGGAATGCCAAACATTAATGGGTAAGTGACTAAACAGGCAGACTGACAAGATGAACTACTTCCAGGATTTGAAGCAGCTGAAAATACCATAGTTTTGGGCAGGCTCGATGATGCGACTGTAATTAATGTCCTCAAACAAAATCTGTATAAATTATTGAATGAAAAATTTACTCTTTAACTTTGACTCAAAGCAAAAGAAAAAGTTTTACAAAGAAAAATTCCTCCTGTTATTGTCTCAGCCATTCACAGGAGTCTTACACCTCTAGATACAGTTAATATGGAGCTAAAATAATAGTGATCTCATAGGGCACTGATATGATTGCTAACTTTCTCCTTGTCCTAGTCTCTCCCACTTTTGTCTTCAAAATGTGCCTTGAAAACTGAATGGCTTCTGATTCAATCCAGTCTTTCACTCAATAGACGCACACTGTTTAAGGGTTTGAGGATGCAGCAGTGAGACAAGATAGACATAACCTCTATTTGAACAAGAATGGTCAGGGTGTGAGGTGAGGAGCATGAGATAGTAGAAGTAAAGTCTTTTCACAATATCATAAGAAAGCAGTTAGTAGCTGAAAAAGTATAGTAATTTATAGCTGAGAATAAAGTAGTGAGATATGCTAATAAACATGAAATGATGTATGTTCTTAGCGATATTTTCAAAGAGAGATAGTGATTGTGATGTTGGCAGTAGTAATACAGTAATAGTATTTGTGTACAACATCATGTTTTGTAATATTCACTTCACATTCACTATCAAGACAATTCTTAATATTCTTTTTTAAAAAATTTCTCTTTGCCAAATCTTTTTTTTCATAGTTTCCAAGGAAGGGGGTCTTATAATATCCATATTTGTTGTTGTTGTTGTTTTTAGGTGCTGTTAAGTCGACCACAACTTCAAGTCATTCATAGTGACTGTATGAACAGAGGGAAATTTGTCTTTTCCTGAACCATCCTCACGGTCTCCACCAGGCTCAAGCCCATTGTTGCAGTCACTGTGTTGATCCATCTCCTTGAGGGGCTTCCTCTCTTTTGCTGGACCTCTACTTTTAATGTCCAAAATGAATTGTTAGATACAATCTCTCCTGGCTCTAAACCAAGCTCTAGTTCCCAAAGAAATATTTCCAACTGAACCTTGCAGAGCTCAGGTAATTTTTAGAAGTGGAAAACAATTCAACACAGAGATTTAAGCCACAAGTAGTTCTACTTTTTATCTCCCAATAAGAGGGAGGTTATGATCACCTCTTTAATGGCATAAAGTCTATAGAATGGGTTACATCTGATTTAAGACCTTTTAAAAAATCCTCATATGGAATGCTGATTATATTTTGGACTTCATATCCAGGACATGTAGATGCATTCAGACTGTTCAGATACTTTTATGTTGCTGATAGAGTAGACAGATAGTAAGTACATAGAGGCAATTATTTAGTCTACTATTCAGCATTTTAATTTATTTATGCTGACTCATAAATTCCATGGCATGGTCACATTAAGACAACTCTTCCTTTCTTTGCCTGCAGCCACTGAGAATGATAACTCTAAAACACAGCGGGAAATCTCTTTTTAGCTTTGGTGACTCCACAGGGTACCCATTTATAGCTGGATTATCATTTGTTCATTTTTGCCTTTGGTGTTATTTCCCCACACACAAGTTGTTTGCCAAATGTTTCTGGAAACAGCATGGTTGTTTTCACTGAGAACAACACACTGTTAGATGCTTATATTTTTTCTGCTGTCAAATGCAGTAACTTGGTCAGAATCATTATACCTCTAGTCACAAGTAAATCAATGCTTCATGTGAAATTCCTCATTTTTATTGTTGAGGTGTTAAATGCAAGCTAGACCCATATTGTGATTTATTTCCCCACTGGGTAGAGAGGACATTAATCAAGTATCTCCAAAATCATTACATGCACCGCAGCAGCTAGATGGAATTAGAATCCAAATTATCCCTATGAACCTTTGTACAACCCAAGTCTTTTCCACTTTCATGTTAGTTAGTCTTAGAAGGGAAAAAAACCAAACACCCCAACTACTCAGTAGCTGTTAATTGAAAATTTCATCTCAGTATTATTTTCTTTGTATGTAGTTAGTGGTATGTAAAATTAAACTGACTCATAGCTCATTTTCCCACAGATTTTCAGAGGCAGCAAATTGCATGAGAAGAGATTGCTCATCTTTCTCCCATGGAGCATCTGGTGGATTCAGACTGCATGCTTTTGTATTGGCAACACAATTTCTTACCACTAAGCACCAGATCTCCCTTTCTTTCTAGAGTGCTATGCAATTTACATTCACATATCAATCTTACATCAATCTTATACATGCACAAAATGCATTCGGTTGGTAGGAATGTAGAAACCATGACTCAGAAGCTAAGGTTCTTTATCACAGGAAGCAAATGGTGAATCTAGTATCATCATATTGATACTAGAATCTTCTAACTCCCTGACCACTGCTCCTACTAATAAACAAACCATAGACAAACTTTGACAAGCTACAGAACAGAAAGAAGGTTTAAAAAGATAAGTGATGTGTTTAACAGTTTTCAAAGAATGAGCTCAAAGGACATAGAGCTATATGTTTGATTCCTTTAGAAGTCCATGAACCTGGGCGGAAAATAAACTTGTGAGTGGATTCACTGTCAGGCAGGAATAATGGTAGCTTTTGATCATTTATCATTTGCTGTTGAATTGACTTTAACGCACCTCAATTTCATATGAGACAGCAAAGAATTATGCTCCATTGCTATTGGCTGGGTTTTTTAGGAAGGAAATTGTCAGACATTGCTTCTTTTGAGTAGACCTTTAATGGACTTAAACACCCCACCTTTTGGTTAGCAGCCATGCACATTACTATTTATAACATCTAGGGACTCCTTTTTAGTTACTGGATTCCTCTTTTTCCTTTCTCCTCTCTTTTTCTTTAAGCACATTTCCTCTAACATATGCCTGCTTTGTTTGCTTCAGTCCCCTATTTTGAATCTTTTATTTGTTATATTTTTATCCCTCAGATTTCCCCCACTCTTTTCACCAGTTCCATTTACTAAAGATATTCCTCTGTCTAGCATTCTTTTACCTCCAAAGGACTGAAGAACAACAATGTCTGTCTGGAGACTAAGGTGCACCTGATTCAGGCCATGGTCTTTGCAATTACTTGCTATGCATCAGAAAGCTGGACAATGACTAGGGATGATGAAAGGAGAATTGGCGCCTTTGATATGTGGCGCTGGAAAAGAGTATTGAATATATCATGGACTGCAAGGAGAACAAACAGGTTTGTCCGAGAGAAGGTGAAACCAGGCTACTCCTTGAAGGCAAGGATTCTGAAGCTTTGTCTGACATATTCTGGACATGTTGCAAGATGGACCAGTCCTTGGAGAGTGATATCATGCTTGTGAGGTTAGAGGAACAGCGCAGGAGAAGAAGACCCTCGATGAGATGGATTGATTCAAGGACTGAGGTAATGGGAGTAGGTGTGTCAGAAACAATAAGATTGACATAGGATAGAGCAGGGTTTAGAGTTGTTGTACATAGGGTTGCTAGGAGTCACAGGTGACTCGATGGTACAAAACAATGACAGCATTCCTTTCCTTTCAGATAACAGAACAATGAAACATAGAGTTTTGCCATTTTATCAACTTATGTTTGGGCTTCAATATTCCATTACCAGCTATGTGATCAAAAGCATGTAAAAGATCTCTCTCAAGCAAAGCAAAACAAAACACACAAAAAAAACCCTTCATAAACAAAAACCACATAAATTTGAAACCAGTTCCCAAAACATTCATGAGAACAGTTTGGGGTGGCTTTTTCTTTTCTTTTCTTTTTTCTTTCTTTCGTTCTTGTCTTTTTTTTTTAAATGAATTTTAATGAAAGTCTACAGAGACTTAGGATTTCCAGTCATTCATTGTCACACTTTTCTCCCTGTCCACCCTCTTCCCCCAGTTCACTCTTCTTAAAAAGTAAAACTCTTTGATTTTTATGCAATCCCTCCCCCCAAGTCCACTCCACTGTGCAGCCTTCATTCTAGACTCCTGTCATGACAATAATACCCAATACCCAGCCATAAATCTCTTTTAAACAGTTCTCTCCCTCATCTGTTTCAATGCAGTATACATCATTCCTCCCCTCCTCTGTCTTCCTTCAACCCCAATGTCAATTCCATTTTACAACAATGGCCCTATGCAATATTTGTCCTTTTGTGACTGAGATATTTCACGAAGCATACTGCCCTCCAGGGGCACCCATTTTGCATAATATTTTATGAGTTCCTTGTTTTTCAGTGCAGTGTAGTATTCCACTGTGTGAATATACCATAGCTTCTCTATCCATTCGTTTGTTGATGGGCACTTGGGTTGTTTCCAACTCTTTGCTATTGTGAACAAAACCGCAATAAACATGGGTGTGTATATATCTGCTTGGGTGGTGATTATGGTTTCTTTAGGGTAAATTCCCAGTAGTGGAATTGCTGGGTCATATGGTATTTCTATTTGCAACTTTTTGAGAAAGCGCCATACAGCCTTCTATAGTGGTTGCACCATTTTACACTCCCACCAACAATGGATAATGGGTCCAGTTTCTCTACAACCTCGCCAGGATTTGATGTTTTCTGTTCTGTTAAATTTTGCTATTCTTACTGGGCTGAGACGATACCTCATAGTTGTTTTGAGAACAGTTTTAATGATACATGAGTATGTGCATGATGGCCAGCACAGTGCAAGAATTTATGAATGTAAGTTCTTCTCTTTTTCTATGATCATAGTCTATCATGGCTGGAATTGGGCATCTCACATGAAAGCTGCCAGAACCCGCAGACCTCCCCATCTTCCCAGGTAATCGGAGACACCAGGAGCACGTGACATCCGTTCCGGCAGAAAGGCCAAACAG
>NW_006399847.1:5602079-5625470 GCF_000299155.1 Elephantulus edwardii
ATGCTGCATTGAAAAACAAGGAACTCATGTAATTTTATTCAAAATGGGTGACCCTGGAGGACATTATGCTGAGTGAAGTATCTCAGTCACAAAAGGAGAAATACTGCATGGTGCCACTGTTGTAAAACAGGACTGACCTCGGGGCTGGGGGAGGCTGGGAGACTGAGAAAGATGGGTTAAATAATGTATACTACATTGAAACAGATGATGAAGAAAACTGTTTAAAAGGGATATGTGATTAGGTATTTTTGTCATTATGGGAGTCCAGAGCGAAGGCTGCATAGTGGAGTGGATCTGGTGGGAGAGATTGTAAAACAATGAGAGAATTTTTCTTTTACTTTTCCAAGGGAGTAGTGTATTTGGGGTGGGGGGAGGATTGGGAGGAGAGAAAAGCAACAATGAATGTACGGAAATCCAAAGTCCCTGTAAATTTTCATTTAAATTAATAATAAACTTTTTTAAAAAGCATGATGTCCCTCTCTAAGAATATTCTCTCCTAGCAACATACCCAAAGTATGTGAGGCAAACCTTTGTCATCTTCACCTCCAAGAAGCATTCTAGTTGTGCTTTCTCTAAGACATGTCTGTTTGTTCTTTTGGCAGTCCGTGGGATATTGAATCCTTTTCTTCAACACCATGGATCAAAAGTCTCCATTCTTCTTTTGCCATCCTTATTCACTGTCCAGTTCTCAGAAGCACATCAAGTCACTGAGCAGTAATGCTTAAATGCAAAGTTGGGTGCAAAGAAAAATTGCTCGATCCTAAGGGTTCATGCCTGTGTTGCATTAACCAACCATGGAAGTCAATGTCCAAGAACAACTATGGAAACATAAATAGGCCAGAAATGCCTCAGATGATGTTGTCTGAAATGGACAGGCTCAAAGGTTTTAAGTTTTGGACATTGCTCTGCCAGGAGTTGATTTTGACTCTGCATGAGTTTTTCCATTTCTTAAACGAAAGAATGAAAAAGCTGGACATTACTAAACTTGTCAGCCCTTGTTAACTACCTTTTAGGCACCTTCAAAGAACCTCAAGTTAAGTTTTTCCAAGATCTGAAATTTCCTTGTTTTCTTATCTTGCCCCTTTACTCTGTACCTGCATGGCATTAGTCAGGTTAGGAATTTATCTGGCAAATCCTTAACCTTCAATCACCCATTGAAGCCAACTATTAATTATCTTCGGTGATAACCACAGGAAAGAGTTACACAACTGGCCAGGTGCATGCACTCAGATCCATAGACAGAACCTCTCTTCTTCTCACTGAAAAATATGCTGTATCTCACTTTAGAGAAAATCCAAAACTTCCATAAAATTTTGTCTCCTTCCTACACTAGACTTCCTACCATTGAACCAATTGTTCTCCTTTTCATGTCTTGTCCAAAGATAATAACTTCATTTACATGCTAAATTATGCTGGATTAAAAATAAATTATGTGGGATTAGGAAATTTTTTTTTGCCCGCTCTTTCTTTATTAGAGAATTCTATTCAGCATATTTTAGGTGGGGGGTGGGGGAACCCAACTACCTTTCCTTTATCCATGATGATTCTTCCTGTTTTAAGATAAACTATTTGAAATAGTGGCCTGTACTTCTCCACTATCTTATTCCAAATCTTTCAGTCACTTCTCCCTTGAGTTGACATCCTTCTACTCCAGCTCATGTGTGTCAGAGATGATGAAGATGACACAATAGAATAAGATTTCAGAACTGTTGTTTGTAAAGTCATAACACGTCATACATACTCCACTCAATGGCACCTAACAATAACTTCAGCAAAATGTCTCCTAAGGCCATCACTTGCTTTACTGTTAAATCCAGAAGATACTTCCCAGCATTTTCTTGGAGATATCTGCTTTGAAATGCACATTTTCTTGGCTTTTATCTTTATCTCTCTTCTTTCTGTATTGTTCCTACTTTTTCATCTCCTCAGTCAATTGCTTATGTGTTTATATTCTCCCAAAGCAGTGTCTCAAGTTCTTCCCTTGGGTTCACTCACCAACGTCCAGCATGCGTACTACTTCTTACTGGATAGCTCCACTAAACTGTTCCCCAAGCTCAAGTTTAACTTTTGTAAAGCCTAACCCTGTTCTCTAAACACTCTGGGGTTTTTTCCCTCTTAATTTTAGGAACCAAAAGTCATCTAATCACAAGAGTCCACAATTAAGGGTACATAGTGGAATGTACTTGGGGCAGCGGGAGAGATGCAGGGGGGGGGGATTGTGTACCAGGGAGGGAGTGTTTCTTTTACTTTTGAAAGAGAGGAGCGAACTGGGGAGGGAGGGAGGACTGGGCGGGGAGAGAAGTGCAGCAATGAATGAATGGAAATCCAAAATCTCTGTAAATGCTCATTAAAATTATTTTTTTAAAAAATAAAGCTTAGTGTCTTCTTTTTTTATTTTTTTTTTTTTAGTATCTTCTTAAATTCACCATTTCTTGTACTATAATTTGTCATGGAATCTGAGCAGTTCTATCTCTTTAGTGTCAAACTCATATTGATTATCAGATTGATCTGTCTTGACATTATCAGCCACACCTCTGTGACACTCACTGGAGAGAATTGTTCACGGTTTTTAGAACATTTTAAAAGTCATTCCTTACACCCTCACTTGTCTCATTAACATTCATTCTCCTGTGGTGTACATTGGATTTATGCCAAAATACCTTTACAAACCTAGTGTCTACAGTCACCAAAATTGATCATTCTGTCACACTCTAGGCCTTTGCATATGAGATGTTCTTATGCTAGAGTACTCTTACCACTCTTTAAAGACCCAGTCCCACCAAGTAATAACACTTTTCATTTGCAACATTGACTAAAAATAGAGGAAATCTAAACTATCATTTTATAGAAAAGATAAAATTCACTGTTTAGGGAAAAAGAAAGACATTTTAAAGTAAGGAAATATACATATTTTTGCTGCACAGAGACTGCATGCAGGAAAAATATACTTGAGAATGTAGTATTCTGATTGAGAGCAATAAAATCAGCACAAAGATCTTGTGACAGGTGATGGTAAAACATTTCATGTGATAGAAATTTGTAACCCAAGTGTTGCAACATAAAGAACATATTTAAAGAGAGTGAAATCAGAAGTGGAACTAAATCTTTCAAACAACCTAAATAAAATTTGAATGAGGCCAATTTCAGGAAGGAGGGGGAGAATGTCAAGAAAAACTTTGTTAGGGTGGAGGAGAGTGGATGTAAGCACTAAGGGGTTCATCTTGATGGGCTGGGAAAAGTGTATACAAGTTAATGTTATTATATTAACTTAATAACGCTAATAAAAAGATAGTTATGTTTTTCCTTTGTCCTTGGGGGCAAAGGTAATGAAGCTTCATCTCCCATAGTTTGGACATATTCCTAGAAGAGGTTATTCCTTGGAGAAGGACATCTAGAGAGGCCATGAAAACAAGGAAGATCATCAACTGGGTGGATTGACATAGTGACTGTGGCAAATGGGCTTAAGCATGCCAGAGATTGTGGGAATGGCACAGGATAGGACAGTGTCTAGGTCAGTTTTTCATGGGTCACTGAGTTGAACTCAACTCAACAGCACCTAATTACTACATAGTTTCTTTTAACTGAATACAGAAATACATGTGGAGTTAAGATTGTCACAATCATAAAATAGTCATTTGCATATTTTTAAAGCGTTAAGAAAATTTTAAAAAATAGCAATAGTTGAAAAAGAGGAAGGAATTCACTTTAGCATGCTCAAAAAAGTAAAGAAATGGAAAAAGAGGAAGCAAAGAAAAACCAACACTATAAAATAATAGGAAAGAACACGAATATATAAGCATTATTCTAGTCTTTAAAAATCTTTGATTTCCTAAAGACTCAGCAAGAAAACTACTGGACATAGTTGACCAGTTCAGCAAAGTGGCAGGATACAAGATCAACATACAAAAATCAATTGGATTTCTCTACAGTAACAAAGAGAAAAACAATACCCTTCACAATAGCTAATCACAACATTAAATACTTAGGAGTAAACCTAACCAGAAGCACAAAGGATATGTTCAAAGAAAATTATAAAACATTATTATGAGAAAGAAAAAGAGAACTGGAGAGGTGGAAGAATATCCCTTGCTCATGTATAGAAAAACTCAATATTGTGAAAATGATAATATTACCAAAGACAATTTACGTGTTCAATGCAATCCCAATACAAATACCAATTCCATTCTTCAACGAGATGGAAAAGGCAATCTCCAATTTCATTTGTAATGAAAAGAGGCCCAGAATAAGCAAGCAAAACACTCCTTAAAAAGAGAAACAAGGTAGGAGGCATCTCACTCCCTGATTTCAAATCCTACTACACTGCCATAGTGGTCAAGACAACGTGATACTGGTACAATGACAGACACATAGATCAATAGAATAGAATTGAGAATCCAGAAATCAGCCCATCTACCTATGGTCAACTGACAAGGAGATGAAATCAGTTAAGTGGGGAAATGATAGCCTTTTTAACAAATGATGCTGGCAAAATTGGAAAATTATCTGCAGAAAACTCAAGCCACACCACACTCCATACACACACAAAAAATTCAAAGTGGATTACAGACCTAGGACTAAAGCCAAGGATTATAAACTTCATTAAAGAAAATCTTGGAAGAACTCTAGAAGTCCTAATCCACAACATAAACAGTCTTCCAAGCATCCTGGAAAACATACAGTCAGGGGAGGATAAAACAGAGGAATGGGACTTTCTAAGAATCAAATCCCTAGGCACATCTAAAAACTTCTCCAACAGAGAAAAAATGGGAAGTCACAGATTGGGAAAAAAATATTTGGTAATGACATGTCTGACAAGGGACTTATATCTAGAATTTATAAAACACTCCAGCACCACAACAAGATAAAGGTAAATAACCCAATTTAAAAATAGGCACAGGATATGAACAGACACTTCACTAAAGAAGACATTCAGATAGCAAACAAACACATGAATAAATGTTCAAAATACCTAGCTCTAAGAGAGATGAAAATAAGAATAATTATGAGATATCATCTCACCACAGTAAGAATAGAAAATTTTTAACAGAACAGCAAACATCAAATGCTGGCAAGATTGTGAAGAAACTGGAACCCTTATTCACTGTTGGTGGGAGTGTAAAATGGTGCAACCACTATGGAAGGCTTTATGGCGCTTTCTCAAAAAGCTGCAAATAGAAATACCATTTGACCCAGCAAGTCCACTACTGGGAATATACCTAAAGAAACCATAACTGCCACCCAAGCAGATATATGCACACCCACGTTTATTGTGGCTTTGTTCGCAATAGCAAAGAGCTGGAAACAACCCAAGCACCCATCAACGAATGGATAGAGAAGCTGTGGTATATTCACACAA
Organism: Elephantulus edwardii; assembly: GCF_000299155.1. Taxonomy (NCBI): domain Eukaryota; kingdom Metazoa; phylum Chordata; class Mammalia; order Macroscelidea; family Macroscelididae; genus Elephantulus; species Elephantulus edwardii. Next base: position 5,607,436 of record NW_006399847.1, read on the forward strand.
AGGGATACTATGCTGCAATGAAAAACACGGAACTCATGAAATATACAAATTGGGTGACCCTGGAGGACATTATGCTGAGTGAAATATCTCTGTCACAAAAAGACAAATATTGCATAGGGCCAGTGTTGCAAAATGGGACTGAAATCAGGGTTGAGGGAAGACAGAAAAGGAGGGGAGAAATGATGTATATTGTGTTGAAACAAATGAGGGAAAGAATTGTTTAAAAGGAACACAAAAATGGGTATTCTTGTAATTTCAGAAGGCCAGAGTGAAGGCTGCATGGTGGAGTTGATTTTGGGGGAGGGCAATGAAAGAGGTTTTCTTTCTTTTCAAGGAGAAGAGTGAATTGGGGGCTGGGAGGGAGTGGGTAGGGAGGAAAGTGCAACAATGAATGACTGGAAACCCTAGGTCTCTGTAAACTTTCATTTAAATTAGTTTAAAAAATTAAAAAGAATCTTTGATTTCCAAAATTAGGTTAACCACATAAACCAGAGTTTTGTAAACTTTACCATTTTTCTAAATTTACTAGAAGGGTTATCTTTTAAGCTTAAAGATGAATTATAGAATATTTAGACTTAGGGAAATTGTCATATTCAGAAATAACCTCAGAGAATTCATGAGCTATTCCTTCTAGCACACACACAAAATATGTAGTCATAATTAGGTCCTGTGCTGAGAAATTCTTAAGGAAGTAATTATTACTGTAAATTGAAAACAATGATTTCCACAATTTGCTTATCTGAAGTTAGGGCAAGGCCTGGGGGCTGCAGAGTGGGTCAGTAGATGTGTTTATGTACAATAATAACCATCTGGAGCTCTGGTGGCTCAGACCATAGAATTCTGATGCTAACTCAAAGCCTGCTAGTCTCTGGTGGCTGGTATATACCAGCGTTTTCAAGAAAAAAAAATGGGATCACATTGTATATTTAGATTGCTTTGGTAATATTGATATTTTCATGTTGTAAAGTCTTCTATCCTTAAGTATGTTGCATTTCCTTAGGTCTCTTAGTTTCTTGTACTAATGTTTGTGCTAGTGTACTTCAGAGCTGCTATATATAGGATAGCTATACATAGCAGGTGACTCAATGTCACACAATAACAGCAACATATTATATTGGTTGTGGTTGCTTGTTTTGTTGTTTTATTTTTATTTAAGCCTCTTGTTTAGAGTCAACAAGACCTCAGAGAGGGCCTTTGTATTTAAGTTAGTTGTTATTATATTTTGGAGGAACATTCTTCTTAGTGGTACGGCACTCTTCTGTCTATATTCTGTACTGAGGGAACCTGGGGTTGCTGTGATGCTGAGCCTTGTGCCATTGGGGTGTCAAATGGCATAAAGGTTACCCATGATGGGCAGTGTTTGGTAGAGCTCTCAGTTTAAGACAGGTTTGGAAGCAGGAACAACATGTCTCTGGAAACTCTATGAACTTAAATAAATGTTGATAGTTATGGAGGGGATGTAGGTCTTTTGTTCATAGAGTCGTTATTAGTCATTCTCAATTCGAAGCAATAAACAACAACAACAACATACTGGTTTACTTATAAAGTTAATAAAGTTAGTATACATTGTTTTTCATACCAGATCTTTCCCCCTTTCTTTACTTTCCACCCATTAAATTCTTTTAAAAAATTATTGGTTTATATATAAAATTCGTGTGCATGGTGTTTCATTCATATACATTTTGATTCAATTAATCACCATTCATCTATGCTCACTAACACACCATCTTTTCAGGTCCCCATTGGGTTTATTTCTAATTCCTTCACACCTTTTTTCTGCCTGTCAAACTCTTCAACCTCATGATTTCCCCATCTTTCCCACCCTCAGCACCCCTGCCCTCAATCCCTTCTCCATTTGGACTTTTATCAGCATCTACTAGCTATCCTATTTTAACTATAATATTCTTGATATCCTCCTGCAGCTTATATAGTCTTCAGTCATTCATATTCAAGGCTTCAAACCAGGTACTGAGAAAGTCTTTAAATTCTAGTGGGAGAGACCCAAGTTCAAACTTTGTTTCTTGTGGACTTGATTTGGCTTTCTTTAGCTTCAGTTTGAACTTGCATATGAGTAGTTCTACAGTCAGCACCTGGCCTAGTTTTTAAAGTTGATTTTGAGCTTCTTCAGTTATTTTTTCCACAAATGTAGTCAATCTGTCTCCTATGTAGACCCTCAGTTAAAGTTCATGTGTATAATCATTACTTGTGTTTCTTAAAAAAGGTTTTTGCAATGAAAAGTCATTGGTTATATAGAACACTATTAGTCTGTCTTCAGCCTCATTTCTCTCCCCAAGTCCATGCTTTCTGACTACTGATTCTTCTTGCTCCCAATTTTTGCATTCCAGTCACCCATTATTGTTAAAGTATCTTGATTGTATGTTTGATTGCTTTCCAACTGCAAAAGTTGGTAGAACTCCCTCCTCTTTGGTTCTGGTTGTTGGTGCTTATATTTAAATGATAGTGGCATTTACAAGTCTACCTTGTATGTGTATGGATATTATCCTGTCACTCACAACACTATATTTCAAGACAGATCTGGATATAGTCTTCTAAACTATGAACTCTATCCAATTTTCCCTCACCTTTTCATTTCCAGTGTGGTAGCATGTGATTATCTGATTCAAAATATTCCCTGTAAATTCATTTAAATTCTTCAATACCTAGTGTATCAATATTTATGTATTTAATTTCTTCCTTAACAATCTTCAATTTTGCCGTTGCTCTTCAGTACTTTGAAGAGGTCCCTGACAGCCGACTTTCCCAATTCAATTTGTCTTTTGATTTCTTGGCTGCTGCTAAGACTGTAGATTGTGGAGCCATTTGTTGTTGTTGTTGTTGTTGTTGTTGTTGTTGTTGTTGTTATGTGCCGTCGGGTCGCCTGCGACTCATAGCGACCCTATGTACAACAGCCCTAAACTCCGCTCTGTCCTGTGCCAATCGCACTGTCTCTGACACTCCCATCCCAATTATCCCAGTTAGAACAGAGCAGGGATACACTGCATGGTTCAGGATCAGGAAAAGTATGCATCAGGGATGAATCCTATCTTGATACCTTTTCAATGTATACACAGAACAGATCATTCTGGAGGGTGTACTTTATGAAGAGGAATGTGACATCAGTATTGGAGAAAGACACATCAACAACCTGTGTTATTCAGATGACACAACCTTGTTCATTGAAAGTGAGGGTGGCATGAGCACTTGCTGCAAAAGGTCAAGGACTGCAGCCTTCAATATGGCTTGAAGCTCAACATCAAGAAAACAAAAGTTTCTTGCCATTGGCCCAACTGGCAGCTCCATGATAGACAGAGAAAAAATTGAGATTGTTAACAACTTCAGCTTGCTTGGTTTCACAATTAACATTCTTGGCACTAGCAGTCAGGAAATAAAAAAAAAATAATAAATTACAATGGGCAAGTCTGCTGTCAGGGACCTCTCTAGAGTACTGAAGAGCAACAATGTGAATCTGGAGACTAAGGTATGCTTGATACAGGTCATGGCCTTGGCTATGTATCAGAGAGCTGGATAATAACTAAGGATAACAGAAGGATTGATGGCTTTGAAGTGTGGTGCTGGAGAAGAGTCTTGAACATACCCTGGACTACAAGGAAAACAAACAAGTATGAACTTGAGAGGGTGAAACCAGGTTTCTCCTTGGAGGCAAGGATTTTTTAAAATTTATACTGGTTTATTTACAAAATTTGAATACACTATTTTTCACTAAAGGTCCTACCAATTTCCTTTGCTTCACCCTATAAAATTATGCAACCCTATGATTAACATCCCACCCCTCCTGCCCATCCGCACCCTTCTGTTTCCACCCTCCCCCACCTTGGATCCTCATACTCTTTCTACAATAATGGTTTTATATAGCATTTTTCCTTGTGTGACAGTTCATTCTGCGTAGTGCTCGTCATTCTCTCCCACGTTAGGTAGTAATTTAAAAAATCATTGCTCCTGCGTGCTGTGTAGTATTCCATTGTATGAATGTACCACAACTTTCCAATCTGTTCATTTGTGGTTGGGCATCTAGGCTGTTTCCATGTTCTTGTGATGGTGAATAATGCTCCTATGAATACTGGGATCAGCAAACAGATGGTTAAACTATCGCTATATGCAGATGATTTTATTGTGGACACAGAAAACCTCAAAGACTTAGCAAAAAAACTGTTAAAGCTAGTAGCCCAATTTAGTAGACTAGGAAGGAGAGAAGGAGAATTGATGCCTTTGAGCTGTGGTGCTGGAGAAGAGTATTAAATGTACCATGGACTGCCAAGAAAACATACAGATTCATCCTGGAGAGGATTAAACCAAGCAACTCCTTGGAGGCAAGGATTCTGGGGCTTCATCTGACATACTTTGGGCATGTTGTAAGGAGGGACCGGTCCTTGGCGAAGGACATCATGCTTGGGAGGGTGGAAGGACAGCGCAGGAGGGGAAGGCCCTCTATGAGGTGGATTGATTCAGTGACTGGGGTAATCGGGATGGGTGTATCAGAGACAGTGTGATTGGCACAGGACAGAGCAGAGTTTAGGGCTTTTGTACATAGGGTCGGTATGAGTTGCAAGTGAGTCGCCGGCACATAACAACAACAACAACCCTGCTATGCTACTGAATCTTTCACTTGGTTTTAGTGGCTTTCTTGTTGCACCTTTAGGTTTTCCATGTATGTTGTTAGGTGTCATTGACTCAACTACTACTCATAGCAACTCTTATAAACTATAGATTCAAATCCTATTGTTATTTTTAAGAAAATATTAAAAACATTTTCTAGAAATCCAATATTAAGTATCCCCAAAACTGCTGTCTATAGGGTGGCTATGGGTTGAAAGGAACTCAATGACACATAACAACAACAACAACAACATACATCTATAGGTACAGATTTAGTTACAGATTTCAAATGAAGGAAATTATGTAGTCTGAGATTCCCATTCTCCTCAATGTTAGCCATAGTTTGTTGTGATGAGCACATTCAAAAGCCTTTGCATAGTCAATAAAGCACAGACATTCTTCTGGTATTCTCTGCTATCAGTCAGGATTCATCAGACATCCACAATGATATCCCTTTTGCCAAAGCCTCTTCTAACCCCAACTTGAACTTGTGACAGTTCCCTGTTAATGTACTGCTCCAGCTGGTTTTGGATGATCATCATCATGGGTGGCAATATTAATCCTGGCCAATTTAATTGAACAGTACATAAAAAAATTATTCATTATGGCCAAGTAGGATTCATATCAGGTATTCAGGGATGGTTCAACATAAGAAAAACAATGTATTCATCACATTAATAAACCAAAGAACAAAAACATGACTCTATCAATTGATGCAGAAAAGACCTTTGAGAAAATGCAATACACCTTCTTGATCAAAACACTCAACAAAATAGGAATGGAAGAGAATTTCCTCAATAGTTAAAAGTATATATGCCAAACAAAGAGCCAATATCTTTCACATAGCAGAAAGACTATGGGCATTCCCCTTGAGAACAGGAAGCAGACAAGGATGCTTATTTTCACTATCCCTATTCAATGTTGTATTGGAAGTATTTGCTAGGGCAATATGATAAGAAAAGGAAATAAAAGTACTTGTTAGGGCAACATGACAGAAGAAGGAAATAAAAAGATCAGCAAAGAGGTGGTAAAACTGTTGCTATATGCAGACAACATGATAGTGTACACAGAAAACTCCAAGGACTCAATAAAAAACCTGTTAGATCTAGTAGACAAATTTAGTAAATAGATACCAAATTCCTTTAATAAAGATATACGAAAGGCAATTGGCAAGTTTATTTGGAGAGAAATAAGCAAAGTGCTTCAGAAAAACAAAATTGGAGCAGGAAGCATTGCATTCCCTCATCTTAAAGCCTGCTACACAGTTGTAATAACCAAATAATATGTTACTAGTACAATGACAGACACACAGGACACAAGATAAATATAAAAAAAATCAGTGGGATTACTCTACAGTACCAAAGAAAACACAGACAAGGAAACTTAGAAAACAATACCGTTTACAATAGCCAACCACAAATTGAGATACTTAGTAATAAACATAACTAGAGATATAAAATACCTTTATGAAGAAAACTACAAAACACTACCATAAGATACAATAAGAGATCTAAATAAATGGAAAAATGTTCCCTGTTCATGGGTTGTTGTTGTTGTTATTATTATGTGCTTTTGAGTTGCTTGTGACTCATAGCGACCCTATGTACAACAGCCCTAAACCCTGCTCTTTCTCTTGCCAATCTTACTGTCTCTGACACACCTATCCCAATTACCCTTGTCACTGAATTTATCCATCTCATGGAGGGTCTTCCTCTCCTGCACTGTCCCTCCACCCTCCCAAGCATGGCGTCCTCTCTGAGGACTGGTCCCTCCTTGCAACATGTCCAAAGTATGTCAGAAAAGCTTCAGAATTCTTGCCTCCAAGGAGCAGCCTGACTTCACCCTCTCCAGGATGAACTTGTTTGTTTTTCTAGCAGTCCACGGTATATTCAATACTCTTTTCCAGCACCACAGCTCAAAGACATCAGCTCTCCTTCTATCATCCCTAATCATTGTCCAGCTCTCTGATGTATAGCAAGTAATGACAAAGACCACGGCACCTTTAGTCTCTAGACTGACATCATTGTTCCTCAGTACCTTGGAGAGGTCTATGACAATAGACTTTCTCAGTGCAATTTGTCTTTTAATTTCCTGGCTGCTGGTACCAAGAGTGTTGATTGTAGAGTCAAGCAAACTGAAGCTGTGAACAATCTCAATCTCTTCACCATCTATCATGATGCTGCCGATAGGCCCAGTGGTGAGAATCTTTGTTTTCTTGATGCTGACCTTAAATCCATATTGAAGGATGCAGTTCTTGACCTTCTGCAGCAAGAGCTTGAGTTCCTCCTCAGTTTCAGCAAGCGGGGTTGTGTCATCTGCATAATGCAGATTGTTGATGAGTCAGGTAGGAAGACTCAATATAGTGAAAATGGCAATCCTACCAAAACAACTTACATGTTTAATGCAATCCCAATACAGATAACAAATTTCTTTAATAAAGAGATATTAAAGGCAATTGGCAAGTTTATTTGGAGAGAAATAAGCAAAGTGCTTCAGAAAAACAAAAATGGAGCAGGAAGCATTGCATTCCCTCATCTTAAAGCCTGCTACACAGTTGTAATAACCAAATAATATGTTACTAGTACAATGACAGACACACAGATGGATGAAACTGAATAAAGAACCCAGAAATCAATCCATCTATCTATAGTCAACTGATATTCAACAAGCAAGCAAAATGTATCAAATAGGGAAATTACAACATCTACAATAGACAATGGTGACAAAATTGTACTTTTATCTGCAGAAAGAAGAGGCAGAATCCACATTTCACACTATTCACAAAAATAAACTCAAAGTCGATCAGAGGCCTCAGTGTAAAGAGATAAAACTGGCCCAAGCTTAGAAGCCCTATCCTATGGTATAAATAGACTGACAAATACAGCCAGAAATGCACAAGCAGGAAAGAATAAAATTGACAAATGGTGTCTTCTAAGATTATGTCTGTTTGTGCATCAAAACCTTCTTCCAATAGGGTGAAGAAAAAAAAAAACCACACCAAAAAACAACCTACTGCCTGGGGGGAAAATATTTTATAATACTATCTCAGACAAAGGTCTCACAACAGAAGTTTATAGAATACTACAATGCCTCCACAATAAAAAGACTGGTAATGTAATTATAAAATGGGCCAAAAACATGGACAAACTTTTCACAGAAACAGACACTCAGATGGTCAACACACATCTGAAGAAGTGTTCAAAATCACTGGTAATCAGAGAGATGCAAATCAAAACCACAATGAGGTACCATCTCACCTAGTAGTGGGTGGCTAAGTTTAAAAAGATAGTAAGCAGTAAATGTTGGACAGGATGTAAAGAGATTGGAATTTACATACACTGTTGTGGGATTGTAAAATAGCACCACCACTTTGGAAGGCAGTTTGGCATTTCCACAAAAAGCTGGACATAACTCCATATGACCCAGCTATTTCACTGTTAGGAGTATACCCTGAGGAAATTAGAACTGAGACATAGATGGAGAGTTGTACACCAATGATCATAGCAGGGTTATTTACCTTTGCAAGAACATAGAAACAGCCTAAATGTCCAATCACAACCTAATAGATTGAGAAAGTGTGGTATATTTACATGATGGAATACTACACCCAGGAACAACTATTTTCTTTAAAAAACAAACCAACTACACACATGGAAGAGACTGGAGAGCATTATGCTGAGTGAATTAACCCAGTCTTATAAGGATAAATACTGCATAAGACAATTATTGCAAAAATAGAAGGAAAACTAGTAAAACATGTATGGGAGCTCAATGGCAGGACTAATGTGAGCAGAAGGGTGAAAATGTGCCAGGGAAAATCATAAGGTCAAACAGTTTGGTGGGTTGATGGAGAAGATAAAAGAAATGGGAGTGATACAGTGGGGACCTGAAAAGATAGGGCAATGCTGGGTATTTTTCAGTGGGGATTAGAATTATAAAACAGAATGTATGGAAATGATTATATGAAATGTCATAATGTCATTAAGGAAAGTGTGAAACAAAATGCATGCTAATTTTACATTTTAAAAAGTGGCCAATAGAATCCAATGATACATAAAAAAAATAATAATTCACCATGACCAAGTGGGATTCATAGCAGGTATGCAAGGATGGTTCAACATGAGAAAAACAATCAATGTAATCCATCACATAAACAAAGCAAAGAACAAGAGCCACATGATCCTATCAATTGATATAGAAAGGGCTTTGACAAAATCCAACACCCTTTCCTGTTTAAAATACCCAACAAAATAGGATTTGAGGGGAATTTTTTCAACATAGTAAAAAGTATTTATGAAAACCTGAGAGCCAACATTGTTCTCAATGGATAGAGGTTAAAGGCATTCTCTTTGAGAACAGGAACTAGGCAAGGATGCCAACTATCACCTGTCCTATTTCAATATTGTATTGGAAGTCTTAGTGATAACAGTAAGACAAAAGAAGGAAATAAGGGATATACAAATTGGCCAAGAGGAGGTAAAATTATCTCTATATGCAGATGATATGATAGTATATTTAGAAAACCCTAAAGCCTCAGCAAGAAAACTACTGGACATAGCTGACCAATTCAGCAAAGTGGCAGGATACAAGATTAACATACAAAAATCAACTGGATTTCTCTACAGTGACAAAGAAAACACAGGACTGAAGCTGAGAAAACAATACCCTTCACAGTAGCTAATCACAAGATTAAATACTTGGTAGTAAATCTAACCAGAAGCACAAAATATCTATTCAAAGAAAATGACAAAACATTACTACAAAGAAGAGACCCTAAGAAATGGAAGAATATCCCTTGCTTGTGGATAGGAAAACTCAATATTGTGAGAATGACAATACTACCAAAGGCAATCTACGTTTTCAATGTAATCTCAATACAAATATCAATCCGATTCTTCAAAGAATGGAAAAGGCAATCTCCAGTTTCATTTGGAATGAAAAGAGTCCCCAAATAAGCAAAGCACTCCTTAAAAAGAGAAACAAGGTAGGAGGCATCTCACTTCCTTATTTCAAATCCTATTACACTACCGTGATGGTCAAGACAGAGTAGTACTGGCACAATGACAGACACATAGATAATGGAATAGAAGTGAGAACTCAGAAATCAGCCCATCTACCTATGGTCAACTGATTTTTGACAAGGTGATGAAATCAGTTAAGTGGGGAAATGACAGCCTTTTTAATAAATGGTGTTGGCAAAATTGGAAAACTATCTGTAGAAAACTCAAGCAAGATCCACACCTCACTCCATATAAAAACCCAACTCAAAGTGGATCAAGGACCTAGGACTAAACCTAAAGACTATAAACTTCATTAAGGAAAAGCTTGGAAGAACTCTAGAAGTCTTAATCCACCACATAAACAGTCTCCAAGCATCCTGAAAAACCTACAACCAGGAGAGGATAAAATAGATGAATGGGACCTTCTAAGAGTCAAATCCCTACGCACACCCAAAACCTTCTCCAACAGGGTAAAAAGGAAAGCCATAGACTGGGGGGAAAAATACTTGGTAATGACATGCATGTCTGATATAGGACTTTTATCTAGAATACTCAATCACCACAACAAGGCAAAGGTGAACAACCCAATTGCAAAATGCGCACAGAATATGAACAGATACTTGACCAAAGAAGACATTCGGATGGCACACCAACACATGAAGAAATGTTCAAATTTCCTAGCTCTAAGAGAGATGCAAATCAAAATAACTATGAGATATCATCTCACCCCAGTAAAAATAGCAAAATTTAACAGAACAGTAAGCAACAAACACTGGGGAGGTTATTGAGAAACTGGAATCCTTATTTACTGTTGGTGGGAGTGTAAAATGGTTCAACTACTATGGAAGACATGGTGCTTTCTCAAAAAGTTGGAAATAGAAATACCATTTGACCTGCCAATTTCAATACTAGGAATACACCGTAAAGAAACAAGAACTGTCACCCAAGTAGTTACATGCTCACCATGTTTATTGTGCTATTTGTTCACAATAGCAAAGAGTTGTAAACAACCCAAGAGCCCATCAACAAATGAATGGATAGAGAAGCTGTGGTACACTGGAATTGGAAATAGAAATACAATTTTACCTAGCAATTCCACTACTGGGAATATACCCTAAAGAAACAAGGACTCTCACCCAAGTAGATGGAAGTGTAATGGAATACTATGTTGCATTGAAAAATAAGAAACTCATGAAATATTATACAAAATGGGTATACTGAGTGAAATATTTCAGTCACAAAAGGAAAAACACTGTATAATGCCACTGTTGTAAAGCAGGATTGACATCAGGGTTGGGAGGAAGCTAAGAGAGAATAAATAATGTATACTGCATTGAAATAGATGCGGGAGAGAACTGTTTAGGAGGAATATATAACTAGGTATTATTGTCATGCCAAGAGTCCATAATGAAAGCTGCATAGTCAAGTGGAATGGGGGGACCAGTGATTGTATAACAATGAAAGCATTTTATTTTATTTTCTTTTATTTTTTACTTTTCAAAAAGAAAATCAAGTGGGGGAAGGTGTGGGCAGGGAGAAAAATGTGCAACAATGAATGACTGGAAATCCAAAGTCTCTGTAAACTTTCATTAAAATAAATTTTTAAAAAAGAGAGGGGAAAAAAGAGGAAACAAAACAAGGTGAACTTAGAAATTCAATGTGCAACTTCACTGCTAGAAATATACCCCAAGGAAAACAGAACTGGGACACAAAAGGAGATTTGTACACTAATGTTTATAGCAGTGTTATGCACAATCACAAGGAAATGGAAACAACCCAAATGTCCAATAAATGAATGGATTGGGCAATTGTGGTACACATGGAATTCTATGCAGCACTGAGGAGCAATGATTTGTAACATGGTAGAAGCTGGAGAGTATATTATATTGAGTAAAGGGACTCAATATCATAATCCTGTTAATATAATCACGTTAAGACTATTTTTTTAAAAAAATAGAAAAGGAAACTAGTGGATTAAAGTCCAAATTGAGGAAGTGGAGGGACGTAGGGGGCTGGGAATAATGTGGGGGAAATTACAGGGTAGCAGAGTTTGGTGGGCTGAGGGTTAGGGTGAAAGAATTAGGATAGATCTAGTAGATACCTGAAAAGATGATGGCGATTAATTTTATAAAACAATGTAAGAAAATGATTTTATGACATAACGGGAATGATTGTGTAAAGCATAATGTATGTGAATGAGACACAATGTATGTAACTTATTGTGTTTAAATTACTATTTTAAAAATTAAAATGAATAGCCTTGTAATTGATGTTAATAAAAACTTTCACCTTCAAGTCCTCAGGGAATACTCACTCAGCCTGTCTGAATTTCATATTTAGTTGGGTTGGGAATTAGGCAGCATTTCTCATTTGCTCTGGAAGTAATTATCATAGTGCCTTTCTGGTACAAAAAAAATGCCTTGTAGAGTCTGAACTACACAAGAAGAATCTATGCTTTTGAGTTGTGATGGAGAAGAATACTAAACTTCCAATGGACTGCCAAGAAAATAAACAGGCTTGTTTTGAAGAGAGTGAAATCAACTTGCTCTCTGGAGACAAGAATTTTGAAGCTCCATCTCACATGCTTTAGGCATGTGCCCAGAAAGGACCAGTTATTATAGAAGGACATCATGCTTGGAAGGGTGGAGGTACAACACAGGAGAAGATGATACTGAATGAGATGGCTTGACTAGTAACTAGGGAAATAGAACAAGGTGTGTTGGAGACAGTGCATTGGTTTAGAACAGAGCTATTAAGCATAGGGTAACTATGAATCACAGGCAACTCAAAAGCATATAGTAACAAGATCACAAGACTACTTTAAAATAAAACAAGATAACATATAAAAAATTTCAGGTCCCCTGACAAAACTGCATGAAGCATTGTGAAATCAACAAAATACAGAGATCTTGCAATACTAGTGCAAATACACTAGAAAATGAGATGCTATGCAAATCTGGCAATATATAAATTCAGAATGTATGTGATATTTAGGTGGATTGTACCTGTATTTAGACAGAGAAGGAATATAAAGAGACTCTACAATCCATTTTTATTATTTTCTGAGTTTGGTATGTTAACTTGATTAGGGTTTTAATTAAAATTGTAATAAATTTTGTATTAAAATTATAGCTTGCTAATGCACAATTCTCAGTGTAAAAAGGAACAAAAATTACAAGTAGCAATTACCTAACTATAATGAAGAGATGTTGCAAATAGTCTCCAGGGGTGCTAACCAAAAGACTGTAGAGTTAGATCCCTCCACCCAGAGGTTTCCATGAAGGATGGTCTGAGGATCTGCCAAAAAATCAGTGATCGAAAATTCCATGAAGCATAGGTGAGTCTATCCTGACACACATGAGGTCATCACGGTTCAGGTCCAGCTGACTGGAACTGGAAGGTAAAATGAAAAAAGTTAATAGGTAAACAAATAAACTTAATTTTTAAAAAAATGGTGATTGAATGGGTTGTTCAATCAGCTTGTTTTTCAGTCCTAGAATGTACAGGATGATCCTGTTCTTCAGGCTGAGTTTGGTTTATTCCTCCTTTCAACAATGCAGAGAAAGTGTTTCCACTTAAAAGCGATGCAAAATGAATTCGTTTACTACATAAAAGCAGTATCTCTGAGCTCTGGTGGTCTAGTGACGAGAAGCTGCACTGCAATTCTGAAGGCATGCAGTTTGAGGCCTCTAGCTGCTCTGCGAGAGAAGGGTGCACAATCTCCTCCTGTGCGATTAACTGTTTCTGAAAATCCACTGGAGGATCACTATGGGTTGGTTCCGATTCAATGGCACACAACAACAACTGTGCTAGGAAATAATTTTTAACACATATTTCTGATGTGTCCTGGGAATCATTCATTCTAGTGAGATAGCAGTGCCTAAATGACATTGATTGTGTGCAGCCTATGTCTGCTTATTGTGAAGGTTGGAAATGTCTTTTAGGCTGTAAACCAAGCAAAAGTAGGGAAAGGCGGCTTCATTAGCGCCATTTATTTTGAAAAAATAAAAAAAGGTAAGACTGTGCCTGGTCTTCCAGCAGCATATTATTTCAAATAGAGGAGATGTATTGTTACTTTTTTTTTATCTTGTAATTATTTCTTTTTTAATTTTAATTGAGATTTCAAAATTACTGAGACTGGCTTAGGCCAGGGAAGGGTTCAGAGCTGTTGTACATAGGGTCACTATACATCATAGTAGAGTCAAAGACACATAACTACAACAACATACTATATTGGTTGGTTGGTTGTTTTTTAATTTAAACCTCTTGTTTAGAGTCAACAAGACCTCAAGGAGTGCCTTTGTTTTTAAAAGTCAGTTATATTTTGGAGGAGCATTCTTTTAAGTGGTACAGCACTCTTCTGTCAATTTGCTGAACTGAGGTAACCTGGGATTGCTGTGATGTTGAACTTTATGCCTTTAGGGTATCAAAATGCCATAATGGTTACGCATGGTGGACAATGTTTGGTGGAGATGCCTGTTTAAGACAGGTTTGGAAGCAAGACTGGCATCAACTTCTTAAACAACATGCCTTTGGAAATGCTACGAACTTTGATAAATGACGATAGTTATAAAAATGCTTCAGGCCTTTTGTTCACAGGGTTGTTATAAGTTGTGCTCGACTCAACAGCAATCAACAACAATTGAGATTTTAATGGAAGTTTATAAAGAACTTGGATTTCCATTTATTCATTGTTGCACATTTTCCTGCCCACCCACATGCCTCCAAGTTTGCTTTTCTTTTTGAAAAAAAATGTCTTTCATTGTTGCACAATTTCCTCCCCACCCCGCCCCAGTACTCTTCGTTATGAAGCTTTTATTCTGGACTGTTGTCATGCAAATAATATCTAATCATATATTCCTTTTAAACAGTTCTTTCCCTCATCTGCTTCAATGTAGTGTACATTACTTATCCCCTCTCTTTTAAGTTTCTCCCCAACCCTCATATCAGTCCTCTTTTATTACTGTGGCATTATGCAGTAGTCATCCTTTTGCATTGAGATGTTTCACTCAGCATAATGTCCTCCAGGGTCACCCATTTTGTCTAATATTTTATGAGTGCCTTCTTTTTCAGTGCTGCATAGTATTCCACTGTGTGAATATACCACAGCGTCTCTATCTGTTCATTTAATCATGGGCATTTGGGTTGCTTCCACCTCTTTGCTATTGTGAACAACACAGCAAAAACATAGGAGTTATATATCTGTTTGGGTGGCAGTTCTGATTTCTTGAAGGTATATTCTCAGTAGTGGAATTGCTAGGTCAAATGGTATTTCTATTTCCAAATTTTGAAAAAAACACCATACTGTCTTCCATGTGTATTGTGGTTCTTTCTTTCTAAATGTTGAAAAACATTTGCTAAATTTGATCCAAATATGTGAAACGCAATAAGTAAGAGTAGTATTCAGCAAGTTTAACAATTTAGTGCAGACAGTATGACCTTTGAGAAACTCTTTGATAACATTTTGAAGTGACAGCTTACATGGAGTTGTACTAGTTGAACCACAAAGACAAGATTGTCATGAGGAGGACAGACTGGGGGCAAGGAGGCATACATGTGTGTTTTCGTGGATTTGAGTAATCTTGATCAATGGAATAACAGCTTCCACCTGATCACATCCATGGTTACTTTCTATAACAGGTCAATCCTGTTTGGGTCATATTATTAGCTAATATATCTTGGATGAAGATAATGTGAGTTATGTTTATTTGTACAGATTAGAGCCCAGAACATGTGCTCCAAGAAAAAAAGAAAAGAAAAGGAAAAGCACGCTCATGCGTTACCAGGCAAGTCAATGAGAGCTACTTTGTAGAGCATTTGAGAATGAAGAACGTCTGAAGATCTTACTCCCATGCTGAATGGTGTTTGTATGACAAGGTGCTGCCAAAAGACCTCAGTAGCACATTGTGACATGTCAGGCTGTGATAAAACACCCCCTTCTCCAGATTAGTTAGCCTGTGAAAGTGGAAGCCCTTAGCTGGGGTAAGACTAGAACCAGGACCAAGGGCAAGGGCTGCTTCAGGCCATGTTTCCTCTGAACTGAGCTCCATAATTCTACTGAAAAGGGTATAAATTTATTTCTGAAGAAACAAATATATATGTATGTATTTAAGACTATATGTATTTAAGAGTATATATATTTAAGATTATATACATTTAAGATCATATATATCCAGTGTCTAGCTTGGGGATGAGAACCAGAGGAGATGGTACAAATTTACTATCCTTTACCAAAGACATAATTTGTAGCATCTGAACAACATAATCAGACTTGAATAATAGTTTGTACTATGTCAGGCACTATTCTAACTGATTTGTATTTAATTAGTTCTCATAATACATGAAGCTCCCATGCTTAAAAGTGAAAACTAGTCAAATACTGGTATTATGAGATGGCTCAGATAATCCCTTTACCAGGTATCCTACCTTACAGATTTGAAATGAAGATGCATTTAATGAAAAGGCCAATGCCATAAAGCTAATAGAGGCCATACAGGCAGGCAGTTGGCAGAAAAAAGGACTGCACTTAAAATGGGGGGAATTAAAGAAATTCCATGAAAGACACTTTACAGGTAGTACTATGGAAAACCGATAAGGATGGGGAAGGGCCTGGAAGTTATCTGAGGAGAGTGGGAACACTAGAGTTGTCAGAAGAAGCTTGATTTGAGGGAAAAAAATATAAATGTGAGGGGCTGGGGTAGGTGTTAAAAAGTCACCATTGGTCATATCTGGCCTTAATTGGTGTTAGTTTTTTCTTTGGTATGATCTTAAAAGCCCAACTTAGTTGTTTATTCTTCTGATCATACACCACCTGTCAAAAAATGCTGGAGTGATTCTGGGCCAAGCAGGGGCATTGCGTAGGTGATTGCAGTGAAGTGACAACTAGATAATAGTCATTCATTCTCAAATAACATTCACTTAGAGTCAACACTTAATTAACAGGTGCCCAGCTAACCTGCACCAGGAACACTCAACTAAATATCCACCTCTCTTCATCTGCCTGCCCAATTACTTTTCAGAGGAAGAGGGGAGTGACAAGCAAACAATCAAGTATCAGATGCTTTAAAATGACATATGTACCAGGAGTCAGGCCTTGGTAGGCTCCTAGACTTTGGTGGTGGTTGTTGTTGTGTGTTTGTTACCAACCCATAGCTGACCCTGTGGCTGGTTTTCAGAGGCAGTTAATCGTTTGGGAGGAGATTGCCCATCCTTATCCTGTGGAGGGGCTGGTGGTCTCGAATGGCATGCCTTCAGGATGGCAGTACAGCTTCTTGCCACTAGGTCGCCAGAGCTCTGTTGTTGTTATGTGCCATTGAGTCGCTTGTGACTCATAGCGACCCTATGTACAACAGCCCTAAACTCTGCTCTGTCCTGTGTCAATCACACTGCCTCCATACACCGATCCTGATTACCCCAGTCACCGAATCAATCTACCGCATAGAGGGTCTTCCCCTCTTGCTCTGTCCCTCCACCCTCACAAGCATGAATTTCCCTCTAGTGAGCTCAAATGTGCTCTGGGTTCCCCTCCCTCCATCTGCATGCTGAAGTGCACACCTGTTCTGACCTTGTCACCTGGCACTAAGCGCTTCTACCTTCTGTGACTCCTGCCAGGTGACAGGGGTCCCTATCTCTGGCTATGTCACTAAGATTCTAAGTTGTCGTCATTGAGTAAGGATAGCTATAATGCTGCTCCCCTCATTTCTGTTGCTCTACAGTACACCAACCACTCTCCACTGCTGATATGGATAATAACCTCTACAGTCGAGTCAGTTCTGACTCCACTTGGTTTCAGAGGCTGTAATTTTTTTTACAGGATCCTTACATGGGGAGACAGTCTATCTTTCTCTCATAGAGCAGTTGGTGGATTCGAACTGCTTGTCTTTTGGCGGGCAGCACAGCATGTAACACACTAAGTCACCAGAATTCTTTGTTGACAGTAATAGGTAGAACAAGTGTTTCCTTCCCAGAAACTACTAGATTCAGTCTGAAAAATAATTCCTGCAGAGGCTCACTCCAGACCAAATGTCTGAGAATATTCTCCATCCAGAGGATAAACTTAGCTGTTTAATATCTAAGTGAGAGCATCTCAATCAATACCTGTGATTGCCAAGGTGGACCAGCACTCTTGGGATGCTCGGAACTCTTGATACTTGAAACATGAAAGGTGATGTTGCAGACAGATAGTCTTGTGTCTTTAACAGTCCCCTTCATCAGAGATCTAAGTCCTTCAAAATTCAAAGATTCTGATGTTTGCCCATATTTTTTAAAATTTATTATTCATTTCAATGAAAATTTACAGAGACTTTGGATTTTCATTCATTCATTGTTGCACTTTTCTCCCCTCCCAACCCTCCCCCCACACACACCAGTACACTCCCCTCTTGGAAAAGTAAAATTCTTTCATTGTTTTACAATCCCTCC
>NW_006399847.1:5625990-5647304 GCF_000299155.1 Elephantulus edwardii
CAGTTTCTCCACAACCTCACCAGCATTTGTTGCTTGCTGTTCTGTTAAATTTTGCTATTCTGACTGGGGTGAGATGATATCTCATAGTTGTTTTATTGTCCATATATTTTGCATTCCATATTTATCATAGAAATCACGTCACAGTGTTACCAGGTATTTATTTGGAAAAGCCACTTTAAGACTCTATCCTGGAGTACATTCAAATTAACTTCCTTCCACTCTTGCATTCACAAAGCTCTAGCGATATTATATGCTAAAGATGCTAATGCATAGAAAGAAGCTAAAAGGGTATTTTGAATGGCCAAATAAATTATTCATGATATTATTGGTTCTCAACCCCCTGTATTATGCAGATGATACAAATTAAGGAGGGCGTGAAGTATTTGCTGCAGAAGGTCAAGGACTGTAGCCTGCAATATGGATCGAAGCTTAGCATCAAAAAGACAAAGGTTCTCACCACTGGGTTAATCGACAGCACCATGAAGGATGGAGAAAAGATTGAGGTTGTTAACAATTTCAGCTTGCTCAGCTCCACAATCAACACTCTTGGCACCTCAGTCAGGAAATCGGAAGATGAAGTCAGCTGTCAGAGACCTCTCCAAATTGCTAAAGAGGAATGATATCAATCTAGAGACTAAGGTGTGCCTGCTCCAGGCCATGGTTTTCAAAGTTACTTGTTATGCATCAGAGAGCTGGACAATAACTAAAGATGACAGAAGAAGAATTGATGTCTTGAACATATATCATAGACCATCAGGAGAACCAATAGGTCTTCTTGGAGAGGGTGAAACCAAGTTTCTCCCTGGAGGCAAGGATTTTGAAGCTCCATCTCACATACCTTGGGCATGTGGCCAGGAGGAACCAGTCTTTGGAGAAGAACATCATGCTTGGAAGAGTGGAGGGACCGTGCAAGAGAGGAAGATCCCAGTTGAGATGGATTGACATGGTAACTGGGGCAGTAGGATTAGGGGTATCAGAGTTAATGAGAGTGACTCAGAATAAGGCAGGATTCAGCTATTATACATAGGTTTGCTGTGAGTCACAGGCAACTTGATGGCCCCTAACAACAAGTGTGTTATGCTGTATTTTCAGTTTTTAAAATTTATTCTACCATGAAATGTATTGTAAAAATTACTCAGACTTCCCCTTCCCCTAAAAAATTTCCCAAAACTACTCAGAGACTTTTATCTCAACTATTTCTAGTAATTGAGACTTTTTAACATCAAAATGGCATTTAATGATCAGTTTTATTTTCTCAAATGGTTTAGTCTATTATTTTGTACTTGAAGAAATTGTTTTTCTATATTAAACATCTTTTTGCATAAAAACATTGTCACTTGATATGCATCTAAGATTCTAAAACTGACAATATAGTACTTGGTGAAAAATCCAGCCCAGCTCCAAATCATCTTGAAGGATATCTCACCCTCACAAAAGCTAGCTTTGAGCTTCCCTTAAGACTACCATAGGGGAACTCTGGGGACCTAGTGTCAAGATGTGCTGAAATCCGAAAGGCACTAGGTTTGAATCTACGAGATGTTCCTCTGGAGAAAGAGAAGCAGTATCCTCCTGTGCCAGTCTAATCAGATTCCATAGTACACACACACACACACACACACACACACACACACACACACACACACACGAAAAGAAGAAGAAGAAGACAACTACCACAGAGATAGCCTCACTATCTCAGTCACTTGCTCCAAGTCTTCCTTTTTAAAATCCTGACTTCAGACAGAACACCTTGCTCCTTGGGATGGGAGGTACTGCAATCAGAGACTTCTGCTGCCGGTCATTGGTGACATTAATTTGTTCTGAAGTACTTACTTTTGGGATTGTTTCCTTACAGGTAAGTGCCTCTTCAGTAAATGTTCATGCAGGCTCATGTTCTTTCTCAGCAAACAGACTAGATGGCAGACTGGCAGTGGAGGGCTGTGGACCAATCTAGGGACAGAGGTTCCTGTTTTTCTGAGAGTCTTGTTTGCAACCATACCCACTTCTATCAGCCACCTAGTGGCCCCTACACACATCCACATGCTCACCACCTAGAATATGCTCCTTTCCCTTCTCAAGTTCCAATTATCACTCATCAGTGCTGTCTCCTATGATATTACATTGCATGTTGATTTATTATCTTTCTTGTATCTCTTCATGGACACCTTCACGGGTTGCCATGATCAACTCTATACAGCCTATAGTTTATCCCAAGGTTTTCTGAACAACCTGAATTTCAGGTCTGCCTTGATGATTATAACAGACAAATGAAGGCTGTAGCACTTTTCGGGGTGGGGGGCATCACTACAATATTTTTTACTATTATTTTTGTCTCTGACAACTTTCTACTTTTTTTTCCACTTGAGTTATCCTTGCCAGAATTTTCCAGGTGCTGCATGCTGTCCCCATAAAATGTAACTTGTTTCTTCTTTTTACTGGAACCAATATTTCTATTCCGACTTTGGGTCTTACCAGTTGTTGCTGCAGTCACTTTATCATCCTGGTGTTTCTGGAATCATTCTACTTTATCTTTCAGATGCCATGGACTGAGATAACTGTATTGCTGAGTGCTTGTACAGCACACAAAACATTCTTTATGATGACTTTTGGAGTATCATCTCAACAAATCTTTACAATAATTTGTAGGTGGATGAGTTACCGCTCTTTTATAGATGATGGTGCAGAAACACAGTAAGTCAAGTAACTTATCACATAGTGCTTTATCCACTAGCCCAGTATTTCTCAAAGGTAATCTTGAAACTTATGGTATCATCTCTGGTACCTGAAGTACTTGTTAGGAATGTTCTCAGGTCTTTGCCCCAAACCAGTGGAATAAGAAATCCTGGTGATGGCATACAGGGTATTAACAAGTGCCTCATGCAGTTCTTACACTATGTCAAGTTTGAGATCCTCTTCTTTAAGCTAATGATTCTCAACATTGGTTGCATATTAGACTCATAGACACATTGCCCATGGGCATATAGGTTTTGTAGACAGTACTTCTACATATGTATTTACATGTGCTACAAATAGATCTGTGTATGTAGTAGAGAAAGCATTTGTCCAAACAGAGCAATGGTAAAACAATGGTTTTTAAATCACATTAGCGATGTGCAGGACTGGATACCTTCTCCATACCTATTTAACTGTATGCTGAGCAAATAATGAGAATAGTACTAGATGAAGAAGAATGTAGCATCAGGATTGGAGGAAGACTAATAAATGACCTGCAGTATACAGATGACACAACCTTTCCTGCAAAAAGTGAAGAAAATTTGAAGCACTTACTGAAGAAGACAAAAAGAAAAAAATTACAGCCTTTAATATGAATCAATCTCAACATCAAGAAAATAAAATTTTCACTACTCAATAGAAAACACCATGAAACACAGAAAGGACTGAAATTGTCAATTATTCATTTTGCTTGGATCCACAATCACCATCCATATAGCAGAGTAAAGAAAACAAAAGACATGTTGTATTTCGGGAAATCTACTTTCAAGGATCTCTTCAGAACACTAAAGATTAAGGATGTCAGGGACTGGTGGGATTCACTCCCGATGCTCCTGCTTCTTTTTCTTTAATTACCATTCTAAAAAAAAAAAGTGACTGATACAGGTTAACATACTAATGACCCAATCTGTGTAGCTAAAACACTTAAAATCTGACAAAATCAATGATTATGAAAACAATGTGTTGATAGGAACTGTTTAGTCAACTCCAGCTCATTAGCTACCCTGTGCATAACAGATCCAAAATCTGCCAGATCTTGTGCCATCCTCACAATTTCTGCTGTGCTGAAGCTCACTGTTGGAGTCACGTTGTCAACTCATCTCCTCAAGGATCTTTTTTCCCTGGCCCTTTACTTTCCTAAAATGACATCCTTCTTCAGAAACTAGTCTCTTCTGAAAGCACACTCAGCATATGTGAGATGAAGTCCTACTCTTCTTAAAGCCAAGGAAAACCCTAGCCACCTTTCTTCCAACATAGATTTGTTTGTTCTTTCTGCAGTCCATAGTTTCTTCAATATTATTCTCCAACTCAACAATGCAAAGACATCAATTGTTCTTTGATATTCTTTATTCACTGTTTACTATTCACATGCATATAAAACAAAAAATATGATGGCATGGGTCAGGATCACCCTAAACTTTAAAGTGATAACCTTGCTCTTTAGGGCTTTAAAAAGGTTCTTGGCGGGGAGCTCTGGTGGCCGAGTGGCAAGAAGTTGCACTGCAATCCCAGAGGAACACGGTTCGAATCCACCAGATGCTCTGCCGGAGAAGGAGGCGCAATATCCTCCTGTACCAGTCAGATCTGATTTGACGGTACACGCACACGAAATAATAAAAAATTTTAAAAAAAAGGTTCTTGGCAACAAATTTGCTCAATACACATTGTCTTCTGCATTTTTGACTGCTGCCTCCATAGGAGTTGATTATGGATCCAAGTAAAATGAGATCCTTGACAACGCCAATCTTTTATCCATTTATCAAGATTTTTCTCCATTTATCATGATACTGGGTCATCTGGGAGGAGTTTTGTTTTCCTCTTGTTGAGATAGATCTAAGCTATGCTTATGCCTAAACCTTTGATCTTTTTCAGCAGGTACTTCAAGTCCTCTTTATTTTATTAAGCAAGCTTGTTTCATCCACATAAATGCAGGTTATTTGTTGTGGAATGTTGGGGAGGAAAGGAGGGCTTCTGGCCGGGACAGATTGCCTAAACTCCGCATAAGTGCAAGCCACCCAACGGCCTTTACTATGGGGTAGAGAAAGCTCCTGTGTTTGGCTGTACTGACTTGAGAAAGCTCACCACCTGGGAAGACGGCTGCTGCATCTGTTGAGCTGGGAGTGGTCCATATGAGGCTGAGGTTCTCCTAACCAATCCACATGTCCCACGTCTGTAAGCCCACCCTATCCTGTCTTCCTATTTACATGTTTGTATATAAGTGCACTGCAGTCCCCAATAAAATTGAGCTGGATTGACTCTCTGATCTCCTGGACTGGTGTGTCTCCATTGTGCTTGCCCCCAGCAGGATGTCGCTGTTGGTTGCCAGTGAACGGGCAGCGACAGTTATTGATGACTCTTCCTGCAATCTTGATTCCACTTTCTTCTTAATTATGGTCTAGTTTCTCTGGTTACTTGATCACTTTATGAGTTGCATTTTAAATGAGTTGCTATTATTAAGGATGCTTTGTTGTTGTTGTTATGTGCCATCGAGTCGTTTGCGACTCATAGCGACCCTATGCACAATAGCCCTAAACCCTGCTCTATCCTGCGCCAACCCCACCGCCTCTGACACACCCATCCCGATTACCCCAGTCACTGAATCAATCCATCTCATAGAGGGTCTTCCCCTCCTGCGCTGTCCCTCCACCCTCCCAAGCATGATGTCCCTCTCCAAGGACCCGTCCCTCCTGGCAACATGTCCAAAGTATGTCAGACGAAGTCCCAGAATCCTTGCCTCCAAGGAGTAGCTTGGTTTAATCCTCTCCAAGATAAATCTGTTTGTTTTCCTGGCAGTCCATGGTACATTCAGTACCCTTCTCCAGCACCACAGCTCAAAAGCATCCACTCTCCTTCTGTCCTCCCTAGTCATTGTCCAACTCTCTGATGCATAACAAGCGATTGCAAAGACCATGGCCTGTATCAGGTGCACCTTAGTCTCCATAGAGACACTGTTGCTCCTGAATACCTTTGAGAGGTCCCTAACAGCAGACTTTCCCATCGGGATACGCTTTTTGATTTCTTGACTGCTGGTACCAAGAGTGTTGTCCGTGGAACCGAGCAAACTGAAGCTGTGAACAATCTCAATCTCTTCGCCATCCATCCTGACGCTGCTAATTGGTCCAGTGGTGAGAACCTTTGTCTTCTTGACATTGAGCCTCAGTCCATACTGAAGGCTGCAGTTCTTGACCCTTCGCAGCAAGTGCATGAGGTCCTCCTCAGTTTCAGCAAGCAGGGTTGTATCATCTGCATAATGCAGATTGTTAATAGATCTTCCACCAATCCTGATGCCACAATTCTCCTCATAGAGCCCAGCCTCCCGGATGATCTGTTCTGCATACAGGTTGAAAAGGTATGGAGATAGGACACATCCCTGATGCACGCCCTTTCCAATTTTGAACCATGCAGTGTTTCCTTGCTCTGTTCTGACGACTGCAGGGTACAAGCTCAAAATTAAGAGAAAATCATTGGGATTTCCCCTAAACTAGGAAAGAAAATGCGGAAACAGAAATCAGAAAAACAGTATCATTTCCAATTGCCACTCAAAAGATTAAAAAAAATAATACTTGGTAATAAACTTGACCAGTGATAAAAAAAAAAAAAAAACGACAAAGTATAGCCCTGGTGTGTCCACTTGCCATACAGAGGTAACTTCTGGTCTCTGTGAAGCTGAACACTGTGACACTGATGTGTCAAATGCGATAAGGGTTACCCATGGTGGACAGTGTTTGGTGGCCCTCCCCTGTTAAAATAAGCTTGGAAGTAGGAGTGGTATCCACTTCTGTAAGTAGCTTGCCTCCGAAAACCCTATTAACCTAGAGAAAAGATAAACGTCGTGCACACAAGTGTCGAGGACTTCCGTTCATAGGGTGGCTATGAGTTGCCTACGACTCAACAGCACTTAACAACACAGAGAGAGACCATTTGGCCTAGTGGACAGAAAGCGATGCTACCAAGCCAAAGGTGGGTGACTCAAATCTGTGGCCCTAAGGCCTGTTTTTCATTGCTTTTGTTCAAACAGTCTTCTAGGTCATATAATCATGTTGTGTCCACTTGCCGGAGAGAGGAAACTTGTGGTCGATGTGAAGCAGAAAACTGCGACACTGGTGAGTCAAATGTGATGACGGTTACCCATGGTGGACAGTGTTCGGTGGGGCTCCCCTGTAGAAACAGGCTTGGAAGCAGGAGTGGCATCCACTTCCGTAAATTGCTTCCCTTTGTAAACCCTATGAACCTGGAGAAAAGATGAAAGTCACGTACACAAGTGTCGAGGACTTTCGTTCATAGGCTCGCTATAAGTCCTATGACTCAAAGGCACTTAAGAACAACATACTAAAAAAAAGAAAAAGTTCAAGAAACTATGAGAAACAAACATAGGTAAATTGAAGAAACTTTGCTCAAGGATAAGAAGACTTCATATCATGAAAATGCCAACAATAGGGAGGTCTGGTAGCCTAGTGGCAAGAAGCTGAACTGCAATCCCAGAAGTGTGCAGTTCGAATCCACCAGATGGTCTGCTGGAGAAGGAGGGAGAACCTCCTCCTGTATCAGTCAGATGTGATTTGATGGTACACATACAAAAAAATAATAAAGTAAAAACAAATAAAAAAAGAAAACATCAACATTGCCCAAATCAATCTAGATATATAATGCAATCTCAATTCAAATCCCATCAACCTCCTTCTCTTGAAGCCACTGGTAGATTCTAACCACTAGAAATTAGCAGCCTTTGAGTTAGCAACACAACTCTCTAAGAATTGTACCACAAGAGCTCCAGATGGTTTTTGTCCTATGTTGGCACATCTACCTTTTCCTTGCACTGCAGATGATACAACCTTGCTTGCTGAAAGTGAAGAGGATTTGAAGCACTTCTTGCGGAAGATCAAGGAGTGCAGCCATTAGTATGGATTGTATCTCAATATCAAGGAAACAAAGATTCTTACCACTGGACCAATAGACAGTGTCATGATGGATGGAGAGGAGATTGAAACTGTCAACAGCTTCATCCGGCTTGGATCCACAGTTAACACCCTTGGTATGAGCAGTAAGGAAATAAAGAGACACATTGCACTAGGAAAATCTGCAGTTAGGGACCGTTCCAAATTATTGGGAAGTAATGATGCCAGTTTGAGGACTAAGGTGTGTCTGATTCAGGCCTTGGTCTTTCCAATTACTAGCTATGCATCTGAGACTTGGAAATTGAATAAGGATGATAAGAAAAAGAATAGATGCCTTTGAACTGTGGTGTTGGAGAAGAACACTGAACATTTCATGGATGGCCAAGAAAAGGAGTAGATATTTCTTAGAGAGGGTGCAGCCAAAGTGCTCTTTGGAGGCAAGAATGATGAGGCTTTTTCTCACATACTTTGGACATATTGTTAGAAGGTGTTATTCCTTGGAGAGGGACATGATGTTGGGAAGAGTGGAGGGTCAGCAAAGGAAAGGAAGACCCTCAACCAGGTGGATTGACAAGGTGACTGCTGCAATGGGCTCTTGTGTGCCAGGAAGGGTGAGGATGGCGCAGGACAGGACTGGTTTCAGATCTTTTGTTCATAGGGTTGCAATGAGTCATAGTCGACTCGATGGCACTTAACAACATCACCAAATGTACACCTAAATCTGTACTTAAATCTAAACCTAGCTATTGTCTGCACAGACCAAAGGAACACTGCATGATTTAAAATCAAGAAGGATGTATATTAGGGATATAAACTTTCTCCATACTTGTTCAGCCAGTATGCTGAGCAAATAATTCATGAAGCTGGACTCCGTAAAGAATAATGTGGCATCAGGATCAGGAAAATATTCATCAACAACTTACATTATGCAGATGACACAACCTTGTTTGCTGAAAGTGAGGAGATCCTGTATCGCTTGCTTCAGAAAATCAATGTAAATAACATCTCAACCTCTTTTATGCACTGTTATTTTTAGGTGCTGTCTAGTCCAGTAGGACTCATAGTGACCCTATGAATAGCTGACCTGAACCCTATCCTATGCCATTCCAGCCTAATCATCCTTGGCACACTAGAGCTCATTGCTGAAGTCACTGTGTCAATCCATTTCATTGGGGATTTTCCTCTCCTTTGCTGACCTTCCATCCTTCCAAGCATGATGTTCTTGTCCAAGGAATAGCCTCAACTAATCCCATGTCCAAACTGTAAGATACAGAGAGTAATGTGGCTGCACTTTTTCCAAGAAATATCTGTTTTTTTCTTTTGACAGTCCTTGGGATATTCAGCATTTTTCTCCAATACCATAACTCAAATGCATCAATTCTTCTTCAGTCATCCTTTTTCATGGTCTAGTTCTTTTATGTGTTGCAAGTGATTGAGAAGATGGAACAGGTGCATCTAAGTCTTCAAACTGATATCATTGCTCTCTATTATTTTGAGGAGGTCAATGACAGCAGACTTGCCCAACCCAATGCAATACATCTCCCATTATCCTGACTGTTGGTATCAAGAGTGTTGATTATGGATTCAAGCAAGATGAAGTCATTCACAACTTCAGTCTCTTCTCTGTCTATCATGATGTTGACT
This sequence comes from Elephantulus edwardii, assembly GCF_000299155.1. Lineage (NCBI taxonomy): Eukaryota > Metazoa > Chordata > Mammalia > Macroscelidea > Macroscelididae > Elephantulus > Elephantulus edwardii. The sequence continues at coordinate 5,635,260 of NW_006399847.1, forward strand.
GCTGTTGTTTGATACCATTGAGTCATGAGTATGAGTATGATTTATAGAGACCCTATGAACAACAGATATAACCTTGTCCTATATTGTTCTGTCCTCACATTTCCTGACACACTAGAGTTCATGACAGGTCACTGTGTCAGTTCATCTGGTTGAGGGTCTTCTCTTTTTCTGATCCTTCACTTTTCCAAGCATGTTTCTCTCCAAGGAATAGCCTCTCTTAGCAACGTGCCTGAAGTGAGACAAAGCTTTAACATCTTTGCCCCCAAGAAGTACTCTGGCTGCATTTTCTCCAAGATGTATTTGTTTGTTCTTTTGGCAATCTTTTGGGATATTCGGTGTTTTTCTCCCATACCACAACTCAAAGACATAAATTTTTCTTCTTTCATCCTTATTCTTTTTCCAGCTTTCAGATGGATAGCTAGTGATTGGAAAGACTATGGCCTGTACTAGATGCACCTTAGTCCTCAAACTGACATCGTTGCTCCTTAATAATTTGGAGAGGTCCCTGACTACAGAATTTTCCAGTGTTATATGTCTCCTGATTTTGCTGATACCAAGGATGTTGTTGCTGATATCAAAAGATGTTGACAAGGATGATATAATCTTCAAACAAGGATATTTTTACTCTTTTCATACCAATTTGTTTGCCTTTTATCTCCATTTTTTGTCTTATTGTCCTGGATTTCCTTCCAGTACAATATCTAATGGGATTGGTGATAGAAAGTTACTGTGTCTGGCTTCCATTCACAAGGACACTACTTCCAGCCTCCCTCCACTGACTCCCTCCATCTGATTGTTCATAAGGATGTAATTTTAAACATTAAGTTGTGCCTGCTTCAAGCCACAATATCTTCAATAGCTTCATATACATGTGAATATACATAATATCATTGCTCTTTATTATTTTGAAGATGTCACTGAAAGCAGACTTTCCCAATGCAATACATCTCCTAATTTCCTGACTGTTGGTATCAAGAGTGTTGATTGTAGATCCAAGCAAAATGAAGTGATTTGAAAGTTGGACAAAGATTAAGAAAACAAAACGTGTGCTTTGAATCATATAATTGATAAATAATATTGAATAAATATATCATGGAGTGTCAAAGAAACAGGCAACTCTATTTTGGAAGAAGTGTAGCTAGAATTCTTCATAGAAGCATATGTGGGAAGAATTCATTCCACATTCTTCAGGCACGTAATTAGAAGGTGAAGAGTGGAGGCGGCCAGTCGGTGGAGAAAGACATCATGCTTGATAAAGTAGAAGGCCAGGGAAATGGAAGAAGATCCTCAGCAAGACTGACTGACACAGGAACTGCAAAAATGGACTTCAGGACAGCAGAGCTTGTGAGGATAGGACCAGATGGGGCAGAGGTTTGTTCTACTTTGTCCAGGGTTCCTATGAATCAAAGCTGACTCAATGGCACCTAACAACAATCGAAATGTCATCCTAGTTTTCAAATTCTATATTAAATAAATGTCAACCAGTTTATTTTATTGACTTGATGTGATTTTTATTTTAACTAAATAAATAATCTTAGTAACAGAATTACTCTGTGTACAAAACCATAACAATAATTTCTATTAGATGTTTTCTTCCTATAAAAATATGAAAGAGAAATAAATTGTATTCATATCTATGATGATTTCAATGGCAATAAGAATGGTAATTTAATTTTAACATTTATGCAAATAAATGAAAGTTCTTGTATCATTTATGTGATTTATGAATAGTAGATTCTGTTAAGGTTACAAGAATGTGAAGCCTAAAGGCACAATTACATTTCTAATGTTAATTTCTTTCAAGAAGGTTTGTTTTCCCATCATGAGGAACTGTCTGGTTTTAATTTGATGTTTTATGAATCATTCTAAGGTAATGTGAGAAGGGGGGAAGGAAATCAGAATAGGATTTTTAAAGTTATAAAATGTTGCAGAAGGCTGAGCCTTGGAGCCAGATCTGCTATTTGATAGTCAACTGGCTTTACCTCTCTACACCTTGTTGTTGCTGCTGTTAGATACTGTCAAGTACAGCCCATAGTGACCCTATGAATAACAGATCTGAACCCTGTTCAGAACCCTATTCAGGGCAAGTTCAGATCTCTGAATCTTAGGAGCTCTTATTATAGAGGGAGTAAAATGTGCAGCAATGAATGAATGAAAAATCTAACTTCTCTGTGAACGTGTGTTAAAATCATAATATAAATAAAATTGTATTTTTTAAAAAAGAAATCTTATTATAAAATGAGAGTAGAGACAATGCAGGAAAGCACTAGCACTGTGTATGGCATGTAGCAAGTTCATTTCTTAACAAGACTCCTTCACTCCTAGGTACTAACGTGGTCACAGCATTAGTTTATTTGTAAGCTAAAAATGAGACTGAATAAAATCTAGTCTTTTTCAACATCTCATTTTGTATCTGCATTATCTTTGTTTGAAATATTTTTTCTTCCACCATATTCACCTACTTTAATATAGGGAACTCTTGTGGCCTAGAGGTAAGAAGTTATGATACAATTTAAAAAAAATGGTTCAAATCCATTGGTATGGACAATCTCTTCCTGTGTGATTTACTGCCTCTGAAAACCCACTGGACAGTCAGCTATGAACCAGTTCTGACTCAATGGCACTCAATAACAATTTTTTAAGACAAAAAAGAAATCATTCTTTATCAAGACTTTCAGACTTACAACAATCCTTATTCCTCTCCTTCCTCCTCATATACCAAAATAACTTGATTCCCTGAAATTGAAAGCCCTTAAGTATGCGGCAACATTTTCTCATCTTCACATTCTTGAGTCACACAGGGCTTACTACATAATCCAAGCTCTTTATCATTGTGTAAATTCCAATTAATGGAGACCTTCCACCAGATTTCTGCTGCTGTGACTCTTATCATGAGGAGACACTCTCATATTTCTCCCTTGAAGTGTCTGGTGAGTTTCAACTGCTGACCTTTGGATTAGCAGCCCAGCACTTAATCTGCTCCACCACTGATTCCCTTGTATACGCTAGTGCTAAGGAAATGTTAGTTTAATGAGTACAAGAATAGGTCTGTAAGTGGATAGATGTATGGTTAATTTTTTAATAAAGTTGTGACAATCTAGGTAAAATTGAATTTAAAATATATTTTAAATATTTTTAATTACTTCATTAAATTAAATCATTTAAACAAATCATTAAATAATGTGTGTTGTTGTTGTTAAGTGCCGTCGAGTCACAGGTAACTCATAACAACCCTATGAACAGAAGTCCTGGACACCTCCTGTATAACTTTTGTCCTTTTCCCAGGTTCATAGGGTTTCCAGAGACAAGCTATTGTGGAAGTGGATACCACTCCTGCTTCCAAGCTTGTTTTGATCAGGGAGTTTCACCAAACACGGTCCACCATGGCTAACCATTCTCTCATTTGACTCCTCAGTGTCACAGTGTTCAGCTTCACAGAGACCAGAAGTTACCTCTGTACAGCAAGTGGACTTACCAGGGTTACAAGACCTAGAAGAACGTTTCACCAGAAACAGTTAAAGGCAGGCCTGAGGGCCACGGAGTAGAGTCACCCACCATTGGCTTAGAAGCATGGTTTTCTGTCTGCTAGGCCAACTCTCTCTCTGTGCTGTTGCTGTTGGTGGTGTTGTTAAGTGTCGTTGAGTCGCAGGTGACGCATAACCACCCTATGATAACAGAAGTCCTGGACACCTCCTGTATAACTTTCATCCTTTCTCCAGGTTCATAGGGTTTTCAGAGGCAAGCTATTGTGGAAGTGGATGCCACTTCTGCTTCCAAGCTTGTTTTAATCTGGGAGCTTCACCAAACACTGTCCACCATGGGTAACCATTCTTGCATTTGAATAATGAGAAGCCAAAATAAGACCTCAAGTACATCGTATCTGAATTTAAAGATCATCTCAAGGATAGACTTGAAGCATTGCATACTAATGATCAAGCATCAGATGGGTTTTTTATGTTATTTTGTATCATCAAGTCAGAACCAACCCATAGCTGACCCTCTAGCGGGTTTTCAGAGACAATAAATCACTTGGGAAGAGATTACCTGCCTTTCTTATATAGAGCAGCTGGCAGATTTGAACCATGGATCTTTGAGTTGCCAGTGCACCAGCACTTCCTCAAGATGGTTAAAGTGATACTAAAAGCATCATACATGAAGAAAGCAAAAGGTCATTACAGTGACAGAAAAAAAGAAAAACCAAAATGGATGTCAGAAGGGACTCTAAAACTTGTTCTGGAACATTGAATTTCCTGTGTTCCAATGCTTGAGCAAAAGGAAGAAATGATGAAGAAAGCTGAACAGAAGATTTCAAAGTTTGACTCTAGAAAACAAAACAAAGTGATACCCTAAAACATGGAAAGACTTAGTGTTAAAAAACAAGAAGAGGCAAGCTCTGGTGGCCTAGTGGCAGGAAACTGCACTGCAATCCCAGAGGTGCATGGTTCAAATCCACCAGATGCTCTGCTGAAGAAGGAGGAACAATCTCCTCCTGTACCAGTCAGATCCAATTTGACGGTACACACATAAAATAAATAAATAAATTTTAAAAAATTTAAAATTTAAAAAAAAACAAGAAGAGAAGAACTGTCAATATTATTCAAGTTGATGGAACTAAAGATAAACTTCAAGACTCACTTTGCAAGACTGAAGAATTCTATGGGAAAATATCGACCATCACTCACTGATCAACTCAGTTAAAATTCATTTATCATAACTTTCCACTGGATTTTTGAGGCTGTAAGTCTTCACAGACTGAGCTTGTCCATCTTTATCCCTCAAGGCTGTAGGTGAATTTGAACTGCTGGAATTGCATGGGCTTTAGTTAGCAGCACAAGAAGATGGAAGTAATACACAAACTCTGGGTGAAAAAATGGTCAATACTCAAACATTTTAGGAGGTTGCATATGACCAAGAACCAATGGTACTTAAGGAAGAAGACAATAGTCTTCAGTATAGTTACATCTCAACACAAAGAAAAAAATTCTTATAACTTAGAATCAGCACTATGATGAATAGAGGGGGGAAAATTAAGTTGTCAAAGATTGACTTCTGCTTGGATCTACAATCAGCACCAGTGAAAGCAGAAGTCAAGAAATCAAATGATGTATTGAAGTGGGTAAATACATGCTCACCATCAAAGACCTCTTTAAAGTGCAAAGAAGCAAGGGTGTCAATTTAAAGGCTAAGGTATACCTACACCAAGCTATACTCAGTAAGGTATAAGAAATAAAAGGGAAACTTTCAACTGATTTCCCACTGGACAAATCATCTTATTTTCAAGTATTCCTGGAAGTGCTATCAAGCCCTTTTTCTATATATAGTTTTTATAAAAGAGAAATAAAAGTAAAACACAATGTAAGTCAACTTTGTAAGCAAACCTATATAAAATTAAAAAAATTTAAAAGAGAAAAATAAAATATCACTGCATAGGAAAAAAATTAAAACTAAAGTATACATGGTCCCATTACACCCAGAGCCAGAACAGAAGAACTAAACATGACATTAGACTAATTAACTGGGACATTTCATGACCCTAACCCTTCACACCAAGAAGCCAAATCCCATGAATTATTAGATTGTACATAAGAAGCTTTGGCTACTACTCTCCCCCACCCTCACTGTTGTAAATATATCAATTATACAGTCTTTGCCAATTCAACTTCTGTAAGTGTACAATTTATTGACAGCAATTGTAAATAACTTGCTGCACAATACCTTCAATCAACATGATATTTCCATGACTGTTATTCCCTTCTAAGTCCCTTCTTCCATCACAGGTAACAATTAATAAACTTTATTTTGTATACATTTACCTTTCCTTATCTTACTTTACATGTGAGATCATACAATATTTGCCTGTTTGAGAGAAGTGCACAACATAATGTTGTAACTCAACATAATGCCAAACTCTATCCATACTGGAGTATATGCCAAGATAATTTATCTTACTGGCCGTGGAGAATCCCATTGTATATATGTATCACATTTCATCTGCCCATTCATCTGTTGATGGGAATTCAGATTGTTTACACATTTTGGCTACTGTGAATAGTGAGTGCTGCAGTGAAGATTTTTGTACAAGTCTCTTTCTGAATTTCTGCTTTCCAGTATTTGGAGTGTGTACATAAGTGTAGAATTGCTAATTCTATTTTTAGGGATTTTTTTTAGGGACTAACCACTCTGTTTTCCACTACGGCTGCATCATTTTGCATTTCCACCAGCACTGGATACAGAGTCTAATACTCCACATCATAGCCATTATTTGTGATTAGTATTCATTTTAACTTAACCACCTTACTGGAAATTAAATGGCCTCTCATCGTCATTACGATCTTCTTCTCTTTGATGACTAATGATGCTAGAAGACTGAGTGGCCACTCTCAGGTGGCCATTTGACTGTCTTCTTCAGTCTATTCAGTCTAAAATTTCTGTGCAAGTCCTTTACTCATTTTATGATTGGGTTAATTTTTGTTGCTTAAGTTGTCACATTTTAATATATTTTGGTTATTAGAGTCTTGATGTTGCAAACTTTTAACACCACAAAATGAAATAGAAAGTTAAAATGAAGCATTAAACAAGATATTAGGATTATTAACTGGGATATTCCATGATATTATGACTGTGGACCTCTAATCCAAGGAAACAAATCTCAAGGTGTTTGCTTACTCATGAGCACAAGATTCATCAACTTTAAAGAAAAATAAATTTCAAGGTAAGCATGTTAGATTCTGTAGAACACTTGCTACTAATAACATTAGTGATATTTCTTTGACAGTCAGTTAAAACATAATACTAGCTTTATTTCATATAACCAAGTATCCAATATGTATTGGTTTTTCACAAAGTTGTTTTAAGACATTTTACCAGAACTTGTAATTAAATTATCTATTAGAGCAATATTAATAAACAAAAATTTTAATTCTACAGTGTATGTAGTTACTTGAACTATATCTTGGGTGGTGGAGTCCACAGGGTGTTGCGGCTAAGCCGGAGGCCACATATCTCTGGCAACTTGATTTCATCTGTGGCTCCACAAGAGAGGTAGGCAGGTTCCTGTGAGAAAAACTGGATGAATTATGTTTACTGCATTGAAGTCTATGGGGGAGAGAATAGTATTATATTTTAGGGCATTATGTTTATCATAAGAGTATAGAATGAGGGTTGCAGAGTGGATTATATTTGGGGTTCGGGGTGGGGTTGGGTGATATGCGGGGGATATTGTGTACCAATGAGGGAGTTTTTCTTTTGCTTTTCAAGGAGAGGAGCAAATGGGGTGGAGGGGGGGAGAAGGATGCAACAATGAATGAATGGAATTCCAAAATCTCTGTAGATGTTCATTGAAATGAAAAATAAATAAAGTAATTTAAAAAATATTTACAGCCTCAGAGACCTGAAAGAGGGCTGCTAGGAGTCAGAATCAACTCAGGGCTAGTGAGTTTGCGTTTATATATTTCGAGTTAATTAGACTTTTGTGAAACTTACCATTTTTTTAGGATTATGTTGCTGTTGTTGTTATGTGCCATTGAGTCACTGTGACTCATAGCGACCCTCTGTAAAACAGCTCTAAACACTGCTGTATCCTGAGCCAATCTTATTGCTTCTGACACACCTATTCCCATCACTCCAGTTACTGAATCAATCCATTTTATCAAGGGTCTTCCCCTCCTGTGTCGTCCCTCCACCCTCCCAAGCTTAATGTCCCTCTCCAAGGACTGGTCCCTCCTTGTAAGATGCCCAAAATATGTCAGATGGAGCTCCAAAATCTTTACCTCCAAGGAGCAGCCTGGTTTCATCCACTCCAGGATGAGCCTCTTTGTTCTTCTACCAGTCCATGGTATGATCAGTACTCTTCTTCAGCACCACAACTCAAAGGCATCAATTCTCCTTCTATCATCCCTAGACATTGTCCAGCTTTCTGATGAACAGCACATAATTGCGACGACTGTGGCCTGGCTCAGGGGCACCTTAGTCTCCAGACAAACATCGTTACTCCTCAGTATTATGGAGATGTCCCTGTCATCAGACTTTCCCAGTGTAATTAATCTTTTGATTTCCTAGTTGCTGGTACCAAGAGTGTTGAGGAATAAAAGCATTAATAAGTTCAATTTGGGAACCAGAACTCTAAGAACTTGTCATTTTGCTTCCTCTCATCATCCTTCCCTTGCAACAAGAGAAAGAAGTATATAGGGAAAGAGTACAGCTCAAATATCTGTCTCTCAATTAATAACCAACCTTATAAAAATGTATCTTTATTGTTAAGAATTGCCTTTATCAGAGAAGAGTGTATTGGAGTGGGGGGGATGGGGTGGGCAGGGAGAAAAGTGCAACAATGAATGAATGGAAATCCGGTCTTTGTAAATTTTCATTAAAAATAATAAAAAAAAGATAAAAAAGAATTGCCTTTATCAAACTACATTTTCTGCATTTTCTATAGTAAAAATGCCTTTGTCTCCTAGCAATGGTTCTTAAACAAATGAGCAAATATAAAAATCATCTGAAGAGGTTTTGGTTTTTCTCAAAGATCCCAAGGTTGTAAGTGATTTTGAAAAGGCTCAAGTGATTCTGATGTGGAGTCAGTCAGCAAGGCTCCAGTTACCTGTTAGTTTAACACATACAAATTTTTTACTCATGTTGCATTTCCGAGTGGATCATAATGGGGAAGATATTCTGCTTCATAGCTATTCAAGACCCAGGAAATTCCCACCATTGCATTAGAGCAAGAAAGCCACTACATTTTGTCCTAGAAGTGACTTGTGTTACAACTAGTCACATGGTATCCACTATGCACATGTGCATTTTTATATTTACGAAGAAACATAATATGCCATTCCTTAGTCGCACTGTTGTGCATTGCAAAACTAATATAAAGGAAGAGATGCTCTGGTGGTTTGAATCCACCAGTGACTCCCCAGGAGAAAGATGTGCAGTCTTCTCCCATGCAATTAATAGCTTTGGAAAACCCAGGAGAGGGCCAGCTATGAGTCTGTTCTGACTCAACAGCAGTGAGTGAATTGAGTCACACTAGCCACATTTCAAGTGCTCAATAGTAAAAACAAGTGGCCTGTGACTACTCTATGGGACAGTTCAGATGGAAAAGACTTCCATCACTACAGAAAGTTCCATTGGACAAGGCTGCTTATGTACACAGTAAATCTCCTTCTCTGATTATGCCATAGCTCTAGTGGTGCATCACACGTGGCCTCTGTGTACATGGAAACTCTCCAACGATGGTGGTGGTACTGCCTCAGGAGCCCTTTATAATGTAAACTTGACATTTATAAGGCAGAGACGGAGGCATGGTGTTGCAAGAAGACATGCACGGTATCTGACGCAAGCAAAGATCAGTCAGGGATGCACCAAAAATGGTGATATGGAAGACATTGTGGGTCAACAGGATAAGAACCCCTTTCAAACAAGAGCTAAATTAAAAAAGAAAACATAAATTCAGAGGGCAGGTGACACTGAGCTTAAAAATATAAATTTTATGCAGAAGGAGACTAATCAATCTCTACTTTTACTAAGAACAGAGCAAAAGGAGAGGGGCTTAAATGTATAAATGAGGAATTTCATGTCTTTATAGGCTAGGATGCACTGAGAGTGAAAAATAACTCCTTGCACATACATACTCATCCACAATTTGATAAAATGGACACATTTTCCAACATTGTGATTTTGTTGAAATGTCTTCTGCATGTTGTTTGTTGTTATTATGTGCCGTCGAGTCACTTGAGACTCATAGCGGCCCTATGTACAGCAGCCCTAAATTCTGCTCTGTCCTGTGCCAATTGCACTGTCTCTGACACTCCCATCCTAATTATCCTAGTCACTGAATCAATCTTCCTCATAGAGGGCCGTCCCACCTGCGCTGTCCCTCTACCCTCCCAAGCATGATGTCCTTCTCCAAGGACCGGTCCCTCCTCACAACATGTCCAAAGTATGTTAGATGGAGCCTCAGAATCCTTGCCTCCAAGGAGCCACCCAGTTTAATCCTTTCCAGGATGAATCTCTTTGTTTCCCTAACAGTCCATGGTACCCTCAATACTCTTCTCCAGCACCACAGCTCAAAGGCATCAAGTCTCCTTCTATCCTCCTTGGTCATTGTCTAACTCTCTGATGCATAACAAGTGATTGCGAAGACCATGACCTGTATCAGACGCACCTTAGTCTCCAGAGAGCCACCATTGCTCTTCAGTACTTTGGAGAGGTCCCTAACAGCAGACTTCTCCATGGCAATGCACCTTTTAATTTCCTGGCTACTGGTGCCAAGGGGGTTGACTGCGGAGCCAAGGAAACTAAACCTGTGTACAATCTCAATCTCTTCACCATCCATCCTGATGCTGCCAATTGGTCCAATGGTGAGAATCTTTGTCTTCTTGACATTGAGCCTCAATCCATATTGGAGGCTGCAGTCCTTGACACTCTGCAGCAAGTGCTTCAGGGCCTCCTCAGTTTCAGCAAGCAGGGTTGTGTCATCTGCATAATGCAGATTGTTGATAAATCGTCCCCCAATCTTGACCCCACATTTCTCCTCATAGAGCCCAGCCTCCCGGACAATCTGTTCTGCATATAGGTTGAAAAGGTATGGAGATAGGATGCATATCTGGCGTATGCCCTTCCCAATTTTGAACCAAGTGTTCTCTTGCTCTGTTCTGACGACTGCCTCCTGGTCCAAGTATAGGTTTCGCATTAGCACGATCAAGTGTTCGGGGATTCTCATTCTTCTCAGAGTTAGCCACAGTTTGTTATCATCCACACAGTCAAACGCCTTTGCATAGTCAATGAAACACAGATAGACATTCCACTGGTATTCTCTGCTTTCAGCCAAGTTCCATCTAACATTAGTTACAATATCCCTAGTACCAGGACCCCTTCTAAACCCAGCCTGGACTTCTGGCAGTTTTCTGCTGATGTGCTGTTCCAGTCGTTCTCTGCATACTCAGTGCAAATGATCATGACTGTCATTCTCAAGGATGGCCACAGATTAAAGGAAGGCCTCAGGAATTTTTTAGGTCAGCTTATTTTCTTAGTAATATTGTATGCCATTTTCTTGACATTGACTCACAGGGGTCTTATTTGACAAGGTAGAATAGCCTCATGAGGTTTCCTAGCCTGTAATCTTGATAGGAGATCAACTGAATTAACATCATAGGTCAACTGATTGGAAATGTTAAGCACATCTACAATTACCTTTCCAGCAAAGCATAGATAAAATTGACCATTGTCTTTGGGTTGATTCTATTGGGTTTCCAAGGCCATAGATCTTTACAGGAGATTGTCTATCTGCCTAATTTGCACTGGTTAGTGGAATCCAACTGCTGGCCTCTGATTAGCAGTCTTTTTATGAGGTATGCAACCAGGGCTCCTTAACATTCATGTATTATGTCCCCTTAAGTCAGAACCCACCCATATCTGATGTGCCAGTGAGTTTTCCGAGGCAGTATATTGCACTGGAGGTGATTGTCCATATTTTTTCTATGGAGCTGTTGGTGGATTTCAGCCTCATGCCTTGGGTTTGGCAACTCAACTACATACCACTAAGCCACGAGAGCTCTCATACAGTGTTAAATTAACTAGGCACCATAGCCTAACCAAACTGACACATGAATGGGCCACTTCAGATGGTTTTGACCTATCGCACTGTGCTGATATTTGCACTGATGGTGCAAAAACAAATAAATAGTGTATAAAATTGCTGGATGTTAGAACAATATGGACAAAGGGACCAAACTTTTAGTAATTAATTGTGTTCTTCAACACACTTCAACTTGCAATAGGAAAAAAAAATAACAGTAGCCAGTTTCACCATGAATGACCTTGATGGTGCAGTAAGAATTATTCATTTTATTCACTGTCAATCTTTTGCACGTGTTTTTAATATTCAGGTAACTAGCTGAACAGAAGTTCCAAAAGGCAGCTAAGAATGACAAAGCAAAATATTACAATGAAATGTGCGAGGAGCTAGAGTCGGAAAATCAAAAGGGCCAAACTCACCCAGCATTTCTTAAGCTCAAGGAACTGAAGAACAAATTCAAACCTAGAGTTGCT
>NW_006399847.1:5648564-5650656 GCF_000299155.1 Elephantulus edwardii
GTGCTGGAGAAGAGTATTGAATGTACCATGGACTGCCAAGAAAACAAACAGATTCATCCTGGAGAGGATTAAGCCAAGCAATTCCTTGGAGGCAAGGATTCTGGTGCTTTGTCTGACATACTTTGGGCATGTTGCAAGGAGAGACAGGTCTTTGAAGAGGGACATCATGCTTGGGAGGGTGGAGGGACGGCACAAGAGGGGAAGGCCCTTTATGAGATGGATTGATTCAGTGACTGGGGTAATCGGGATGGGTGTGTCAGAGGCGGTGCGATTGGCACAGGATAGAGCAGGGTTTAGGGCTGTTTTACATAGGGTCGCTATGAGTCGCAAAGGACTAGATGGCACTTAACAACAACAACAACTGGATGAATGCAAAAAGTGTGATGCTCATTCTAGAGAAAAGTACCTGTGGGACCATTTGATTTGCCAGCTGAACTTCATTTCATGGCATATGATTGTTTGAGAGGCAAAGCACAGTTCCTCACATTTGGGTGTTTGGGAGATATTTTCTAAAAAAAATAAAATTTTTAAAAAAGGGCTTGCCATTTCAGGAGAAAAAGATTTCATTTGAAATTATTTTTACCAACAATTAACATTTGGAGGTGAAAACAAGGATGATGGAAAGCTTATCTTTGCCACTGAAAGCTTTTAATACTCCAAAGATTTTCAGTATTCTGATATTGATCATGAGATTTTCTTTGTAATTAAAAATGTCAACATTTAAAATTATTCAGATGATCAATGCAAAATATACAAAATCATTCTTCAAAAATTTATTGATATATTATGATGTAACAATCTGAAGTTTGTTCAAGGTTTTGCAGATTTGATATCTATTACTTGTGAAGTTTAAGCATAATATCAAAGAACTGTGTGGAATGCTATTAAGATAACTGTCCTTTTTTTAATTCACTATCTGCTGATCTCAACCAAAAGAGCATTGTTACATGTTGAAAGCACAAGGATATAAAAAAATTAGCTCATTTCTGTTAAGCCAGGAAGCAAATAAATTTTTCACAAATCAAACAGTGAGTTTTAACTAAATTTCTTTATTTTAGAAAATAAAGTTCTTTTTCATAAAAATATGCTAACATAAATGATTCTTCTTACATAAATACTTTTAAATGCTTCCATTTGAATTTATAATAATGTTAATTGTTATAGATAAAATGAACATAAAACACCTTTCTTTCAATTCATATGTGTTTTAAGAGTGTGAATTATTTGCTGAAGCCAAAACATTTCAGAACCAATCCCAGAATATACTTTGAACCACATAATAGAACACTATGGACAGATTCATTACTGATATAACATGACAGAAATATATGAGATCTCAATTCTGAATTCCATTTATTCTCTCTAAAATAAAACCAGACCCATTTTCCACGACTCTTGGAAACCCTCCATTTGGTTTCAGAGGCTCTAAATCTTTATGGGAGAAAGTTGTCCATCCTCTTTCTGGAGAGTAGCTGATGGAATTAAACTGTTGACTTTTTGGGATCCTGAAGACTACAAAAAGTGGGATCTTTTTTGAGACTTTAAGAAAATATTTCAGGACTAAACATAGGCAATAGTTATTGACATTAATCTATCTTTTATGAGCACACAAAAATTTATAATTAATATTCCATTAAATGATTTAAAATAAACCACAGTGTCACATATTATACAATTACATGATACATTGTTCAGAAATAGAAATAAATCACTATGGTATCTTTTTTAAAAAAAAACACAGACACTTGGAAAGATAGTTTTATAAAAATGTGCTAAAATTATATGAATAAATAAATGAACTAATTACTTGCTATCCACTAGAAAAGTCTATTTTTATTTTTTTAAAATATTATTAAATTTTATTAGTTTAATGAACATTAATGCAGAGATTTTGGGTTTTCATTCATTCATTGTTGCACTGTTTCCTCTACCCTCTTTCCCAGTTCGTTCTTCTTCCCCCGCCCCCCGTGAATGTCTGTTTTAATTGTACAGTTGCCACAGTGCTTGTCAAAGCCAGTTGTGATTAATCTCCTTTGTCAGTGTGTCCTTTGCCATTCCCTATCACTCCTCCCTGAGAGAGACTTCACCCTGA
>NW_006399847.1:5652826-5661440 GCF_000299155.1 Elephantulus edwardii
CTCTCTTAGGGCTAGGGATTTTGAGCATTTCTTCATGTGCTTGTTAGCCATCTGAATGTCGTCTTCGGTGAAGTGCCTGTTCATATCCTGTGCCCATTTTTCTATTGGATTCTTTACCTTTATCTTGTTGTGGTGCTCAAGTATTTATTAAACTCTGGATATAAGTCCCTTATCTGATATGTTATTACCAAATACTTTTTTTCCCAGTCAGTGCCTTCCCTTTTTACCCTGTTGGAGAAGTTTTTGGATGTGCATAGGGATTTGAGTCTTAGAAGATCCCATTCATCTGCATTATCTTCTCCTGGTTGTAGGTTAGAAAAGTCTTTACAGAATGTTTTCTTTTTTACATAAAGTCCTAAAATATACTGTGTGTAGTAGGTTAGTATTTTGAAAAATGGTAAATTTCTGTCACATTGTTAGTATGTGATATAAAACAACATGTATTGTGATTTGACAGAACAGTTGTTCAGTATAAAGTCAGACACAATAATGAAAGCATCTAAAAATAAGTGCATAAATGTGCCTTCTTCTAAAGTCTCCAGTCTGCTAACAGTTTGCACATATCTCTAGGTTAGAAAATGTTTTGTAATCATTTTGACTTTTTTGCAAAAGCAGCAATGGGCAATAACAATAAGATGCAAAATATTTTCCGTATTTGTCTGTAAAGAACTCTGATCGTACAGTTCATAATGTGATGTGCTATTAACCAAAAGACCCAGTAACTCCAGGTATTTGGTTCACCAGTGGCTCCTTAAGAAAAATATGGCAGTCTCTTCTAGTTAAAACTTACAGCTTTGGAAATCCGATGAAGCATCACCGTCCATCAGAACCAACTTGATGCAATGAGTTATTTAAGTAAGATGTACATAGCAAATGTCTAAATGTTGTTAGGTCATTTTATCTACAAAATGTTTTACATATTTTTCTTCCTTAATTAAGTTGATCTTTGGTTCCACAAGCAACCAAAAAAGGTGTGTATTATTAAGCAATTTCATTATATTGGGGGTTTTGTAATAGATATCTTTATTAGTTTTAAGGATTTTAATATCCATCAAATTGTATTTACATACAATCCAACAGAATGATGGTAACATGGAAAATGGTAATATCTAAATATTGACTTTTGTGGCAATTCTAAAATCGAAGCTTCAAAGATAATAGCCTCTGGATAGAAATAATCAAACTCACCCTTGTCCTCTCATTATTTATTCTATGTTACTTTTGTAGGTTCCTCTACAGCACTGGAAAGAATTAAATAGAATGTGATGCAAGGCTGTCACAATGAGCTTTTGTGTTTTTCTAACTATATTCACTCAAAGAATTTAAATCTAATTTTGGATATTTATGAAACATGTTAATAATACTTTCTGAAGCTAGTAAAGAGACTTTTTGTAGTTGTTGCTATGTGCCATTAAATCACCTGTGACTCATAGCAATCCTATGTACAATAGCTCTGAGCTCTGGTCTATCTTAAGCCAGTCTCTGACCCACTGAACCCCATTACCCTAGCTATTGTGTCAGTCTATCTCATCTGAGATCTTTCTCTCCTGCGCTTATCCCTCCACCCTTCCAAGCACAATGTCCTTCTAGAAGGACTGGTCCCTCATGGCCACGTACCCAAAGTATGTGGCACAGAGAGCTTCAAAATCCTTGCCTCCAAGGAGAAACTTGGTTTCACCCTCTCCAATACAGACCTGTTTGTTCTCTTGGTAGTCCATGGTATATGTTCAATACTCATCCAGCACCACAACTCAAAGGCATCAATTATTCTTCTGTACTCCTTAGTCACTGTCCAGCTCTCTGATGCATAGCAAGTTGGGAAAATCATGGTCTGGGTCAGATTTTGTTGTTGTTGTTGTTATGTGCCGTCGAGTCGCTTGCAACTCATAGCAACCCTATGTACAACAGCCCTAAACTCTGTTCTTTCCTGTGCCATTCTCACTGTCTCTGACACTCCCATCCCAATTATCCCAGTCGCTGAATGAATCCACCTCATAGAGGGCTGTCCCCTCCTGCGCTGTCCCTCCACCCTCCCAAGCATGATGTCCTTCCCCAAGGACCGGACTCTCCTCACAACATGTCCAAAGTATGTTAGACGGATCCTCAGAATCCTTGCCTCCAAGGAGCCACCCAGTTTAACCCTTTCCAGGACGAATCTGTTTGTCTTCTTAGCAGTCATGGTATTCTCAATACTCTTCTCCAGCACCACAGCTCATAGGCATCAATTCTCGTTCTATCCTCCTTGGTCATT
Organism: Elephantulus edwardii; assembly: GCF_000299155.1. NCBI lineage: Eukaryota > Metazoa > Chordata > Mammalia > Macroscelidea > Macroscelididae > Elephantulus > Elephantulus edwardii. The sequence goes on from NW_006399847.1 coordinate 5,655,078, forward strand.
GTCCAACTCTCTGATGCATAACAAGTGATTGCAAAGACCATGACCTGTATCAAATGCACCTTAGTCTCCAGAGAGCCACCATTGCTCTTCAGTACTTTGGAGAGGTCCCTAACAGCAGACGTCCCCATGGCAATGCACCTTTTAATTTCCTGGCTACTGGTGCCAAGGGTGTTGACTGTGGCGCCAAGCAAACTAAAGCTGTGTACAATCTCAATCTCTTCACCATCCATCCTGATGCTGCCAATTGGTCCAGTGGTGAGAATCTTTGTCTTCTTGACATTGAGCCTCAATCCATATTGGAGGCTGCAGTCCTTGACCCTCTGCAGCAGGTGCTTCAGGTCCACTTCAGTTTCAGCAAGCAGGGTTGTGTCATCTGCATAACGCAGATTGTTGATAAATTGTCCACCAATCTTGACCCCATATTTCTTCTCACAGAGCCCAGCCTCCCGGATAATCTGTTCTGTGGTGCTGGAGAAGGGTACTGAATGTACCATGGACTGCCAGGAAAACAAACAGATTTATTTTGGAGAGGATTAAACCAAGCTACTCCTTGGAGGCAAGGATTCTGGGGCTTCGTCTGACATACTTTGGACATGTTGCCAGGAGGGACGGGTCCTTGGAGAGGGACATCATGCTTGGGAGGGTTGAGGGACAGCGCAGGAGGGGAAGACCCTCTATGAGATGGATTGATTCGGTGACTGGGGTAATCCGGATGGGTGTGTCAGAGGCGGTGGGGTTGGCGCAGGATAGAGCAGGGTTTAGGGCTGTTGTGCATAGGGTCGCTATGAGTCGGAAACGACTCGACGGCACATAACAACAACAACAACATATAGGTTGAAAAGGTATGGAGATAGGATGCATCCCTGGCTTATGCCCTTCCCAATTTTGAATCATGCAGTGTTCTCTTGCTCTGTTCTGACAACTGCCTCCTGGTCCAAGTATAGGTTTCGCATTAGCACAATCAAGTGTTCTGGAATTCCCATTCTCTCAGAGTCAGCCACAGTAGAAGACAATTTAAAGGAAAGTTAATGAAAAAATCTACACACAGTATGCTTTAGGTATTTGAGTATAGACTGAATTACACATAGCACAATCTGCATGAAAATAATGTCTGGGTGAGTATCTGATGCAAAATACATGAAAGAATTAAAAAAAAACCAACTTGCCATATAAGTCATCTCATGCTCATTAGAAGTCAGACAAGGAAGAAATAAATATGGACTATTTAAAATTGTTGAATAAAGTTTACAGAAAAGAGAAATCTGACTTCTATAAACATAGTTAAAGAAGGCAGGACCTCAACAGCAACACCTTCAGTATAGTGCTGCATCTAACAGTGAAGAAGTGCCAAGGGACTATTTACTCAGTGTGGTTTAGCCATAGAGAGTTAATTTGCCATGATGCTTGACCTAAGTACAATGAAAGAATTAAAGTTAACCAGGTGATGAGACACAGAAGTAAATCCTTTCACCTGAGGACAGCTGACCTTAGACAAAAAAAAAAATTAAATTCATTAGATGGAAGGTAAAATTATCTCTTTAATAAATGGTAATGGTAAAACTGGATATTGGTTTCCAGAAAATGAAACTGATTTCTCACTTCATACCGTATTTTAAAAAAAGTGAAGATGGATCACAGAATTGAATATAAAACTTAAAACTATAAAAATAATGGAAGAAAGAGTACAGACAAATTTAAAGGACCTAATTTATGACATAAACAGTCTATCCAATATGTTGTTGCTATTGTTAGGTGTCTTCTAGTTGAGTACGACTCATAGCAACTTTATGAGCAAAAGATCTAAACCCTGTTCTATTCTGTGCCATCCTCATACTTCCTGGCACACAAGATCCCATTGCAACAGTCATCATGTCAATCCACCTGGCAAAGGGTCTTCCTCTCCTCCATCGACCCTCCACCCTTCCCAGCTTTGTGTCCTTCTCCAAGGAATAACCCCATCTAGTAAAGTATGTGAGGCCTATCCATTATAGCACATATAAATTGCACAAACATTAGATGTGCATGACATAAAAAAACTAGGCATAGAAGCAAAAGAAAACCTATTAAATGGAAAAACATTTGGCAGTGATATATCTGACAATGAACTAATTTGTTTTTTTAACTAATTTGTAATATATATAGAAAATTTCAACACCTCAACAATAAAAAGTTAAACTATGCAATTTTTAAAGTGGGCAAAAACCATGAACAGATACTTCACTAGAGAAGACATTGAAGTAGCTAAATAAAATTATATCTATGACTGTTATCCCTTGTTATTACGTTCCCTAAAGTCAGTTTTGACACATAGTGACCCTTTACACAACAGAACAAAACACCGCCCAGTTCTGTGCCATCCTCACATTGTTGTTATGCTTGAGCTCACTGTTACATCCACTGTGTCAATATATCCCCTTCTCTAACCATCTACCTTTCCAAGTATGATTCATTTTTCCAAGAACTGGACTCTAAAACATGTCCAAAATATGTGAGTATTTCACTAACCTTGCCTCCAAAGAGCAATATGGTTGCACCTTTTCCAAAACATGTTTGTTTGTCCTTTGTCCAGTCCATAAGATATTGAGCATAGCTATTCAACACCACAATTCAAAGGCATCTATCATCCTGATTCTTGTCATCCTGATTCATTGTTCAATTTTTCACCATTAGGGAGATGAAAACAAAAACTGTAAAGACCTCCCCAGACTATGCCCTATATAGAAAGAATGTATTCATCAGAGAAAGCTCGTAGTCAGTTTTACTGCATTACACATGAGCATCACCCAGGACAAATACAAATTTTAGAAGAGGTGGGATCCAGACTAGAGAGATTCCCATCAGGCTACACAAGTACTCACAGAGCGGTTTCATAGAAGTAAATAGAGATACCTTAATACCCTCACCCCTAGATAGAGGGAAAATAAACCCAGAATATCAAGACCAAAATTACAGAAGTTTCCAACATTCCAGTGACCCAAAAGCAGAACAGAAGAGATGAAAGAGTCAGTGAACAGGAAGACAACTTCAAAGATAACTTACTAGAAGTAAAAACAGAGAGGAGATGGAATAAAACATTAGAAGTATGTGGAGTAACATCAAAAGGAACAATGTAGGTATAATCAGAATTCCAGAACACAACTGGGACAGGGAAAGCTAAGAAAATTAGAGAAGAGGAACCAGAAGAAAGTTTCCCAGGAATCATAAAGAATTAGGAGATATTCATCCGAGAAGATCAGTAGACCCCAAAAGAAAAACACCAGGACACATCATAGTTAAATTGTCTAAAATAAAAGCTGAGCATAGAAAACTAAAAGTAGTGCAAGTACTAAAAGTAGTCATTAGTAGAGTGACAGGATATAACATCAATATCCAAATTGTCCTCATAGAGCAAATAAACAACATTGAGTTTAATATTCATGTGCATAATTTAGGAGGAATTCTCTGAAGTGGATCTGTTGGGTCAAAAACATTAAAAAAAATAAGAATATGTGTTACCTTTCCTCTCCCTAGGTACCAATACACACTCCGACCAACTGAATGTCCAAGCAGCATCCTTGCTAAAGCTTAGAAGTAGAATTTTAACTTAGCCAATTTGAATAGTGGAAAATAATGCTCCATCAAAAATGTGCATTTCTTTGTCATTACTTGTCTTGAAGGACCATTTTGTTTCAGTGTTATTAAAGAAAACGACTTAGTTAGAAATCCAGTACATTCTTCTGACTCCTTCTCCATGGACTGTCTTGGCAAGTAAGAGCATCTTCAAGCTTGCAAAATAAGAACCTGGTCGCTCTCTTCAAGATTATGTTGATTAAAAAAAAATATTACACATATACATTCAGAAAATTTCAGAAAATCAATATCCCATTTAGGAGTCCTTGTGTTTTAGTGGTTAAGTATTTGGCTGCTAATTGAAAGTTATAATTTGAACCCAGTTATCATTCTAAGGGACTCAACAGTGGTAGGTATATATTTACGTGTGTGTGTTTATGAAAGATATGAGTATTTGTATTCAGAAATCTACCTCCATTCTATTATAGCATTCTAGCTTCAAACTTCTCTTGGGATAAAGGCAATTTTGTTTGCTATGGATCTGAGAGCTGGACCATGAATAAGAATGATAAAAGAAGAATTGATGTCTTTGAGCTGTGGTAGTGTAGAAGAATACTTTTATACAGCCGAAAGGACAAATATGCTTTGGAGAAAGTGCAGTCAGAGTGCTCCTTAGAGGCAAGGATAATGAAACTTCTTCTCACATACTTTGAGCATGCTGTTGTTGTTGTTGTTGCTGTGTACCATTGAGTTGGAAATGGCACATAGCTCATCCTCTGGCAAGTTTTCAGAGGCAGTTAATCATATGGAATGAGATTGCCCATCCTTCTCCCACAGAGCAGCTGATGGATTTGAACCACGTTCTATCTGCATTGAAGCACAGCTTCTTGTCACTAGGACAGGTGAAGCTATTCTTGGGAAGTGATATCATGCCTGGAAAGGTGGAAGATCAATGAAAGAGAGAAGGACTCTCAATGAAGTGGATTGGTACAGTGATTGCAGCAATGGATACAACTGTGTCAGGATGATAAGGATAGCACAGGATAGGAGAAGGTTCAGGTCTGTTATTTATAAGGTCTCTATGAGTCTCACACAGGTTGAAGGCACCTAACAACAACAACTCTCATGAAAGGGAGCTCTGGTGGCCTGCTGGAAAGGAGCTGCGCTGCCAACCCAAAAGCATGGGGTTCAAGTCCACCAGTTGCTCTGTGGGAGAAAGAGGCAATTTTTTCTTATGTGATTTACTGCCTCTGAGAACCCACTGAATGTCAGCTATGAGTTGGTTCCAACTCACTTGTACATAACAACAACCCTCATGAACAGTTTAAATTCCATGATGTCAAAGGTCTGCTTGAGCTCAGGCCTCTTCTGATTTCTAATATCACTAATAGATATGGTAGGAGGGCTGAAAAAAGGAAAGGGTCTCCTTCTGGCTATATTTCAGCTGATATTATGGAACCCAGAATTGACAGGAATTTAAGGATTAGATAATTTGGCTTCTTCATATTACAAATCAATGAACTGTGATCCATAGACATTAAGTCATTTATTCTGGATCACAATTTCAGTTAGCACAGCAGTCACATTAGAACTGTTTCCTAGTACAAGGTTTCTGTTTTCTAGTCCAATGCCCCTGAAGCAATTTACATATTTCCTCAAAAACAAGGGTTTTTTAAATGTGCATTTTAAAATCATACCTGATAGCATAAAATGTCCATCTGGAGAGTAGATGATAATAACGTACTGAACACTCATATCTGCCACAGTCTGCCACAAGAACTATAATGTTTCTAGGTCTACCATTCTTCTCCCTGATCAGGTCTTCCCTTCCTCTATTAAGGGGTAATTGCTAGGTAGACTTATTTTCAAAATTCCTTTGCCTTTTAGTTTTACCACTTACTTACCTTTCCTTAACAATAATGTTTGGATAGTTGGTACAAATGTAGTTCTATAAAGGAAAAGTACTTCTGAGAACCATTTGAAGTACTTCTTATTCAAAGATGGAAAATGTACATGAAATATGTTTAGTCTATGCTCTGGTATAAATGGATTGGGCATTTTTAATTTTGTTAACCATCAAGTGTAAGCTGATTGACTATTTCTGATTTCATTAACAATCAATGGTGGGCTGGAAGCCTCTTATTTAATCAATCAGGACCTGGTGAGAAGGTCTTTGTATTTAAAAGTCAATTGGAGAAAAAGGAAAAAAGAAAAGTCAGTTGGGCCCTCGGGCCTGTGGCCCTTAGACATGGTGTTAGTCGTGTTGGAAGAGAATATTATTCTAAGTGGTACAACACTCATCTGTCAATTTGCTATACTGAGATAACATGGGGTTGCTGTGATACTGAAATCAGTGCCATTGGTGTGTCAAATGCCATATGGGTTACCGTGGTGTGTTGCTGTCTGTTTGCTGGCAACTTAACAGCGACACCCTAATGGGGGTAAAAACGACAGAGATACACCACTCTGGGAAAGGATCAGAGAGTCAATTCAGCTCAATTTTATTGAGGACTGCAGTGCACTTATATGTTGTTGTGTTGTTATGTGCAGTCGAGTCGTTTGCGACTCATAGCGACCCTATGTACAACAGCCCGAAACTCTGCTCTGTCCTGTGCCAATTGCACTGTCTCTGACACTCCCATCCTGATTATCCCCATCACTGAATCAATCCACCTCATAGAGGGCCTTCCCCTCCTGCGCTGTCCCTCCACCCTCCCAAGCATGATGCCCCTCTCCAAGGACGGGTCTCTCCTTACAACATGTCCAAAGTATGTTAGACGGAGCCTCAGAATCCTTGCCTCCAAGGAGCCACCC
>NW_006399847.1:5662261-5664136 GCF_000299155.1 Elephantulus edwardii
TCTGGTATTCTCTGCTTTCAGCCAAGATCCATCTAACATCAGCTACAATATCCCTAGTACCACGACTCCTTCTAAACCCAGCACTTATATACAAACTTGTAAACAGCAAGACAGGATAGGGTGGGCTTACAGATAAACCTCAGCCTCGTGCAGTTTACTTCCAGCTCAATAGATGAAGCAGCCATCTTCTCAGGTGGCGAAATTTCTCAAGCCAGTACAGCCAGAGGGTAGCTTTCTCTAACCCATATTAAAGGTCATTGGGAGGCTTGCACTTATCTGGGGCTGAAGTGATCTGTCCTGGCCAGAAGCCCTTCCTTCCTCCAGCATTCCACAACAATGATGGAAAGGTTTTGTTGGAGCTCCCAGATTAAGACAGACTAAGAAGCAAGATGTGCCATCTACTTTCTAAACAACAGGCCTTTGAAAACCCTATGAACACTAAAGAAAGAGGATACTTATATTAGTGTCGTGGTAGAGCCCAGACTGGAAGTCAGTTGAAATGAGGAAAAACAATAACAAACATAGTTTAAGAGGAACACCCTCAACCAGATGGATTGACATGGTGACTGCTGTGATGGGCTCTTGTGTATCAGGAGGTATGAGAATGGTGCATGATAGAACAAGATTCAAATCTTTTGTTCATGGGGTCGCTATGAGTCGTATTCAACTTGATGGCCCCTAACAACAACATGCTGTGGAACTGCAGCTATTTGAAGGATGAACTCCTAGATCGTTTCCATTTCTTTTATTTTATGCTCCACTTTCTAGAAGATCCTCTGAATTCCCACACCTTCTGTCAATTTTTGTGGTAAAATATCTAGTACTTTATTAATTTCTAAAAGCTCTTTAGAAGAAGATTCCTTTTATGGGCACAATTGTGATGATATTGTTCTATGGATGTGGTAGATTCTTTGATCTGAAGATAATGAGTTTTCTTGCTTTTAACTCCATATTGAATAGTTACTTTTCAGATGAGCTAAAATGCAGAATATTTCTCTAATGTCTGCTCATAGGGAGAAATGGGAAACTAAAGTGGGTAGAAAGCACTGAGCATGGTGGTGGTTACTAATTCTGATCTTTCGAGTGGGAACATTGAGAAAGTGTTTTATTGGGATGCCTGATATTTGTGTTTTGAAGGTCCTTTTGAATTACGCAAGATAGTATTCTTCCTGTGTAAAGGCTAAAGGGTTATTCAAAGGCTAGAAGAGTGGTCTAGAGACAGAGACATGGTCAGATAATGTTTTTCTTGCTGTTATGCCCTGTTGAGTTGTGTATGATTCATAGAGACCATTTGAAAAACAGATCTAAACACTGTTCTTTCCTGTGCCATCCTCATTATCTCTATATACTTGATCCCATTGCTGTAGTCACTGTGTCAATCCATCTTGTTAAGGTTCTATCTTTTGCTGGCCCTCCATCTTTCCAAGCATGATGTCTTTTCCATAGAATAGCCTCTCCTAGCAACATGCTCAAAGTATGTGGGATGAAGATTCACGATCCTTGCCTCTAAGAAGCACACTGGCTGCACCATCTCTAAGATACATCTGTTCTTTTGATAGTCCATGGAATATTCAATACTCTCCTCCAGCACCACAAGTCAAAGGCTTCGATTATTCTCCTGTCATCCTTATAAGGAAATAAAATTGGCAGAGGTATAAAGTGAAGGAAATTGCAGTGCAAAAAAATGTCTGGCAGTTTTCTGGTTTGGATAACAGAACCAACAGGACATAAGCTGTTTCTACAAAGGTTGGTTCATGGATTTTACCTTGTGAGAGGCCTTCACACCCCTACAATGTGTGACAGCATGCAAGTGGAAGGCATTCTGGGATAGGTAGTATTAAGTGAATGGCTGCGGGAGGCAGGTCAGAGCATTTG
>NW_006399847.1:5664631-5681257 GCF_000299155.1 Elephantulus edwardii
GAGGGCACATAACAACAACAACAACAACAACTTCCTGCTGTTTTCCTTCTCAGCCAGTGAGTGGGGATGGGTGGGAGGGTTAACTACACCCATTGGAAAGCATCAGCTTCTTTTGTCCTGCTTGCTCAGACTAAACAGCTCTGATAAGCAAGTGTCAAAACAAATGTCATTTCTGAGAACACAATTTTACATGCATGAATGACCTGTCACAAAAATGTACTTTATTTAAAGAGTAATCCAATTTTACTTCACAAATATTTCTTTATCTCCTGTCAGAGTAAATACTCATTAAAGTACAAGACCACCTCTGTAGAAAGAAAGGCAGAATAGCACTTTGTATATAGTTTGAGGTGATATATTTGGATTTAAAAAATATTCCGTAGAAAGTATTTTGTTTTTGTTGCTATGTTCTATTGAATTGACTATGACCCATAGGGACCCTATGAACAATAGCTCTGAACCCTGCCCCATCTTGAGCCAAAATCACTGTCTCTGACACACCTGCCCCCATTGCCACAGTCACTGTGCTAATCCTTCTCATCCAGGGTCTCCATCTTCTGCACTGACCCTTCACCCTATTAAGCGTGATGTCCTTCTCAAAGAACTGGCTCCTTCTGCCTACATGCCCAAAGTATGTCAGATGGAATTTCATAATCCTTGCCTCCAAGGAGCAGCCCAGTTTCACTATCTCCAGGGTATACCCAGATGGAAAGTATAACAACCTTCATTTATTATTGAAAAGAATTTTGGAACCATATTTGAGACGCCATGTTGATTAAAAAACAAAACAAAAGAAGATTGAGGCTGTTTTAAGTAAGAGGTAACAGGTGTCCCAGAACAAACTTGGTAGAATGAAACCTTCATTATTTAAAAATTGGGTTGAACAATTCTATAAGTCCTTGATCTCACTCTCAGTGCTAAACAAAAGGGACATATTTGCTTTGTGAAACTTGGAAGAAATAAAGAGTAGAAGGACAGAAAATTTCCAGAACGCGATTACATCGAAACTCCACTCTGTCCAGGTTGTCCCCATTTTTTGTGCTGGTGGCGTGAATTGTCAAGCCTCAAAGCATTTTCATCCACTTACCCCAAAACTAAGAAAAGAATAGGATGTGTGTCCTTATGATCAGTCACTGTCACTACCATCCTACCTCCTCTTGAGACAAGAGATAGGCAAACATTTACTGGAATAAGTTCAGGCTGCTTCTTACCACAAAAAACTGCCACAGCTAAAACAACCTCAGCCAGGAGGTGACAATAAATACAATAGTACAGAAATGAGAAAAGTACCAAATTGCTACCATATGCACATTGTTGTTCAAATGCAAAACTCAGACTCACTGCTGGCGATGTGGTTCTAATGCATAGGACCCTCCATTGTGTTTTTTTTTTTCTTTTTTTTTTTTTTTAATTTTTTGTGTACATGTACCGTCAAATCAGATCTGACTGGTACAGGAGGATATTGCGCCTCCTTCTCCGGCAGAGCGTCTGGTGCATTGTGTTTTTGTAAAGCACAATGAAGGCTACTGCTTATTTTTCTACTGTGTATAAATACTGTGTATTTGAATGATTGGAAACACATGGCCCTTGAGTTAGCAGCAAAACTTGGTAGGGTAGTCATCCTCTGACTCCCTGTGACCACATGCTATTTTCTAGACATAGCCATTTACCCTAGGACTCTAGAGAAAATACCAGGTACCCTTTTTTTTCTCAGCCTAGGTAATTTAGTAACTGTGGCTTGGGTCCCCTCCTTCCAATCCCATGAGATTAATATGGAGTTCTAGGTTAACTAAGGGCTGAACTGCAATGACTTTTGGCTTACTTGCTTTTCTGCTCATAAATTCCTAGTTTCTTATAATTCTGAGTCTGGCCAAACTGAGAAGCAAGCTTTTCTGTGAGGGCAATGGCTAACGGAAGTATTTTCAATTTCTAAGGGGGAAACTGAGGGATGCATTTTATACCTAATATGTTTCAATGAGTAGTAATAGTTAAGCAAAATACTCCGAGATTATTTAAAAGTTAAGCAATAAGGCATTAAAAATAAGAAGAATAAAAAACCCCAAAACCCCACAAAATAGCAGAAACAAACTTATTTCCATTTGAGTACTTTCAGCTCAGAAAGAGCTAAAGGACAAAGCAGAACTGTTCCCAGAATGTTGCCAAGGTGTAACCTTTGTGAAGCCAACTGCTATGTCTTTCTCCTGCAGAGAGACTGATAGGTCAGAACTGCAAATCTTTAATTTGCATTTAACCAGTGTGTCACCATGGCTCATTAAGCCAGGTGTAAGCGGTTAATGCATTTAACTATAAGTTTGGTGGTTTGAGTCTACTCAGAGTCATTTTTAATTGGTTTGGAGATTAATCTGCTCTGAAAGTCCCTCTGAAGCCTTTTGGAGTACAGCTGTACTACAACTGCTAAACAGGGTTGCCTGAGCTGAAATCAACTCCTTGGCAAGCATCTTTTATTTTATTTATTTATTTAATACCACATTAGTCAAGTCTAGCTACAAAACTCTTAGGCAATGATAGTGATTGACTAGCAACTGATAACACTTTAAATAAGTTTTAAATTTAAAGATGCCTATGACTTATTTCTAACTAATAAAAACATGGCAAAGGTATTATGATGTTATGTTATGTTATGTTATGTTATGTTTTTTATCTTATGTTATGTTATGTTATGTTATGTTATGTTTTTTATCTTATGTTATGTTATGTTATGTTATGTTTTTTATCTTATGTTATGTTATGTTATGTTATGTTATGCTATGACTTGTTATGTAAGATGGCAAATTGCTGGCAGGCAGTTTTTGTAGTCTCTTTCTTGCTGGCTTTAAGTAGCAAGCTGCCATGAGTCTTATAATCACAAGGAAATAAATTTTGCCAACAATCAGAGCTGCTTGGAAGTAACACTTCCCTACTCATGTTTGCAGATGAGAACCCCAATTTGGATGACCACTTGGTTGTGCCTTGTAGAAGATCCAGCAAAATCATGCCTGGACTATTGATTCACAGAGACAATATATAGCTGCTATTTTAAGCCACTAAATTTGTGGTCGTTTGCTAGGAAGTAACTACAGTAGTAAGCCTGGCCTTTTGGACCCACTGATTCTATACATCTTTCCTTCTCCTTTCTTTGAACGAGGCAAAGAGATCACTAGTGGATCCTTAGATAGCCACTCATAGCAAGGCCCCTCTTGCTACTTAATAGGCCACAGAACAATGTCTTGTTGATGGTTTCAATTTTCTGTTTTCTATCTCATTGATTTCAGCCCTTGTCCTTATATTTTCCTTTTTCTAGAGATTGTGAAGTTATGTTGTTGTTCTTTTTCTATTTGATGGAGGTTTTAATTTTACTCCTTCCTTTTAATATGTTTGTCTATTGCTGTGAACTTAACTGGGATACCTTAGCTGTATCCCAGAGGGTTTGATTATGTTGTATTAGCATTTGTTTTGAGGAACTTTTGAATTTCATTTTTTTATTTCTTCTATAACCCAATTATATTCTAGCAGGGTGTTATTTAGCTTCTATGTGGGTGTTTTTATAAATTTTACCCTCTTGTTAATTTCTAGTTTTATGGCATTGTGGTCTGAAAAGATGCTTTGTATTATTTCAGTGTTTTTTAAATTTGTTAAGGTTTGCTTTATATGATTCTAATATATGATCCGTTCTGCAGAATGTACCATGCACACTTGAGTAAAAAGTGAATTGATTTTTAATTGAGTGCCTACATGGTGAAGAGATTGAGATTGTTCACAGTTTCAGTTTGCTTGGCTCCACAGTCAACACTCTCAGCACCAGCAGCCAGGAAATTAGAAGACATATTGCCATGGGAAAATCTGCTGTTAGGGACCTCTCCAAAGTACTGAAGAGCAACGGTGTCTCTTTGGAGATTAAGGTGCATCTGATACAGGCCATGGTCTTTGCTATCACTTGTTATGCATCAGAGAGTTGGACAATGACTAAGAAGGATAGAAGGAGAATCGATGCCTTTGAGATGTGGTGCTGGAGAAGAGTATTAAGGGTACCATGGACTGCTAGAAAAACAAACAGATTCATCCTGGAAAGGGTCAAACCGGGCTGCTCCTTGGAGGCAAGGATTCTAAGACTCCATCTAACATACTTTGTACATGTTACAAGGAGGGACAGGTCCTTGGAGAGGGACATCATGCTTGGTAGGGTGGAGGGACAGAGCGCAGAAGGGGAAGGCCCCCTAAGAGGTGGATTGATTCAGTGACTGAGGTAATCGGGATGGGTGTGTTGGAGATGGTGCGATTGGCACAGGACAGAGCAGAGTTTAGGGGTGTTGTATATAGGGTCGCTATGAGTCGCAAGTGACTCGATGGCACATAACAACAACAACAATATACACCTACAAATTTGGTTGGCTGATTATATAGTTTTCATCTTCTGTATCTTTGTTTCTTTCAAGTTGACCCATCATTTGTTGAGATGTGTGTGTTAAAGTTTCCTGCCACTGCAGCTGTCAGGCCAATGGATTGGAAGAGGCACATATTTGTTCCCATTTCCAAGCAAGGAACAAAATCATTACTATCATATGCAATCAAAATACTGCTGAGGATCATTAAAATGGCTAAAACAGTACATAGATAGGAAACTTTCAGAAGTTCAAGCAGGATTTGGAAGAGGCCGTGGCACCAGAGAATATAATTGCTAATGTGGAAATTGTCGAACAATATCATTGATATCACATGCAAGCAAGATTCTGCTGAAAAATATCCAAAAATGTTTGGAACAATATGTCAACAGAGTACCGCCAGATGTGCAGGCTGAATTTAGATGAGGTCATGGTACTAGGGATATTATAGCTAATGTTAGATGGATCTTGGCAGAAAGCAGAGAATACCAAAAGAATGTCTATCTGTGCTTCATTGACCATGCAAAGGCTTTTGACTGTGTGGATCACAACAAGCTGTGGCTGACTCTGAGAAGAATGGGAATCCCAGAACATTTGATTGTGTTAATGCGAAACCTATACTTGGACCAAGAGGCAGTCATCAGAATAGAGAAAGGAGAAACTACATGGTTCAAAATCAAGAAGGGTGTCCATCAGGGATATATTTTGTCTCCATACCTTTTCAATCTGTATGAAGAACAGATTATCCGAGACACTGGGCTGTACAAGGAGGAATGTGGCATCTGGATTGGTGGAAGAATCATCGACAACCTGTGCTACATGGGTGACACAACCCTGCTTGTTCAAACTCAAGAGGACCTGAAGCACTTGCTGCATAAGTTCAAGTACTGCAGTCTTCAATATGGATTGAAGCTCAACATCAAGAAAACAAAGATTCTCGCCACTGGGCCAACTGGCAGCATCAGTATGGATGGTGAAGATATTGAGATAGTTAATAGTTTTAGTTTACTTGGTTCCACAGTCAACACTCTTGGTAACAGCAGCCAGGAAATCAAGAGATGAATTGCATTGGGAAAGTCAGCTGTGAGGGACCTCTCAAGAGTACTGCAGAGCAATGACATCAGGCTGGAGACTAAGGTGCACCTGATCCAGGCTATAGTCTTTGCAGTTATGTGGTATGCATTGGAGAGTTGGACAGTGAATAGGGTTGATAGAGAATTGATGCCTTTGAGCTGTGGTGCTGGAAAAGAGTGTTGAATATACCATGGACAGGAGAATAAACAGGTTTGTTCTGGAGAGGGTGAAGCTGGAGTGCTCCTTGGAGTCAAGGATTCTGAAGCTTCATCTGACATACTTTGGGCATGTTGCAAGGAAGGACTGGTCCTTAGAGAGGGACATCATGTTTGGGAGAGTGGAGGGACGGTGCAGGAGAGGAAGACCCTCGGTGAGATGGATTGATTCTGTGAGTGGAGTGATGGGAATGAGTGTGTTTGATATGGTGAGGTTGACACAGGATAGAATGGCATTTAGGGCTCTTGTACATAGGGTCACTATGAGTCTCAAGAAACTCAATGGCACACAACAACAACAACAATGTGGGATGGATTCTGGCTGAAAGTAAGGAATATCAGAAGAATGTCTATTTGTGCTTTATTTTCTATGCAAAAGCATTTTGACTGTGTGGTTAATAACAAGTTGTGGCTGACATTGAGAAGAAAGAGAATACCAGAGCACTTAATTGTGCTCATGCAGAACCTATACCTGGCTGTTGTGCAAACAGAGCAGGCGAACAGCTCAAGGCTTAAATTGAGAAGGGAGTATGTCAGGGTTGTATTCTCTCTCCATACCTATTTAATCTGTATGCTAAGCAAACTATTTGAGAAACTGAACTCTATGAAAAGACATGTGGCATAAGGATTGGAGGGAGACTCATCAATAACCTGCAGATGACACAAACTTCCTTGTTGAAAGTGAGGAGGACTTGAAACACTTGTAGAAGATCAAGGGATGCAAGCTTCAGTATGGATTGCCTCTCAATGTAAAAAAACTCATATTCTTACCACTGGACCAACAGGCAATATCATGATGGATGGAGAGGAGATTGAAACTATCAACACCTTCATCTTGCTTGGGTCCACAATTAACACCATTAGTACCAGCAGTCAGGAAATAAGGAGATGCATTTTACTGGGGAAATCCCCAGTTAGAGACCTCTCCAAATTATTGAGGCGTTTGTGTCTGATTTAGGCCATGGTCTTTCCAATTACTTGCTATGTATCTGAGAGATGGACAGTGAATAAGGATCACAGAAAAATAATAGATGTATTTAAGTTATGGTATTGGAGAAGAGCACTGAATATCTAATGGATAGCCAAGAGAACAAACAGATATGTCTTGGAGAAGGTACAGCCAGAGTGCTTTTTGGAGGTAAGAATGATGAGGCTTCACCTCACACACATTAGGCATATTGCTAGAGGGTGCTATTCCTTGGAGAAGAACATGATGGTGGAAGGGTGGAGGGTCAGTGAAGGAGAGGAAGACCCTCAAACAGGTGGACTGACACAGTGACTTGTGCAATGGACTCAGTAAAGTGTGAGGATGATGAAGTGTAGAACAGGGTTCCAATTTTTTGTTCATAGGGTCACTATGGGTTATACTCAACTCAATAGTATGTAAATACCAGCAGCAGCAGCAGCAGTGGTGCTCTTTTTCTTCAAGTCTCTTACTTGTTATTTTATGTTTTTGCAGGTCTATCATTTGGTGTATCAATGCTAATCAATGTTATGTCTTCTAGATCTATTGTGCCTTTAATTATTATATAGTAGCCTTCCTAATCTTCTTTGATGACTTTCATCTTAAACTCTATCACAGATTAGTATTGTCATTCCCACTTTTTTGTTGATACCCTTTGCTTGATATTTTGTTCACCCTTTGATTTTTAGTTTATGTTCTTCCTCATTTTTTAGATGTGTCTATTGAAGAAGGCAAGATATTGATGAGTTTGTTGTGTTGACTATTCTGTTACTCTTTTTCTTTTAATTGGCAAATGTAATCCACTCATTTAAGGATGATTTATCACTGCCAAATTACTATATTTCATTATTCTTTTGTCTGGTTGGTATTGAGAGTCCACTTCCCTTTGGTGTGTCTATGTGAAGGACTCCCCTTAGAATTTCTTGCAGAGTTGGTCTTGTTTTAAAAAATTCCTTAAGTTTCTGCTTTTCTACAAATGACCTAATTTCACCATCATATTTGATGGACAGCTTTGCTAAGTACAGGATCCTTGACTGTCAATAGTTTTCTTTCAATATTTTGTGTATGTGATCCCATTGTCTTCTTGCTTGCATGGTCTCTTTTGAAAAATCAAAATTGAATTGATTCTCCTTTGTAGGTGACTCCTTGTCTCATGCTGTTTTAGTATACTATTGATGGAAGATTTATTAACAATCTGCGTTATGCAGATGACACAACCCTGCTTGCTGAAACTGAGGAGAACCTGATGCACTTGCTGCAGAGAGTCAAGGACTGCAGCCTTCAGCATGGATTGAGGCTCAATGTCAAGAAGGCAAAGATTGTCACCACTGGACCAACTGGCAGCATCAGGATGGGTGGTGAAGAGATTGAGATTGTTAAAAACTTTAGTTTGCTTGACTCCGTGGTCAACACTCTCGGCACCAGCAGCCAGGAAATTAAAAAAAAAAAAGTATTGCAATGGGAAAATCTGCTGTTAGGAACCTCTCTAGGGTACTGAAGAGCGATGGTGTCACTCTGGAGACTAAGGTGAATCTGATATAGGCCATGGTCTTTGCAATCACTTGTTATGCACCAGAGAGTTGGACAATGACTAGGGAGGGTAGAAGGAGAATTGATACCTGAATTGGTGCTGGAGAAGAGTATTGAATATACCATGGACTGCCAAGAAAACAGATTCATCCTAGAGAGGGTTAAACCAGGCTGCTCCTTGGAGGCAGGGATTCTAGGGCTTCGTCTGACATACTTTGGACATGTTGTAAGGAGGGACAGGTCCTTGGAGAGGGATATCATGCTTGGGAGGGTGGAGGAACGGCACAAGAGGGGAAGACCCTCTATGAGGTGGATTGATTCAGCTACTGGGGTAATCGGGATGGGTGTGTGAGAGGCAGGGCATTTGGCACAGGATAGAGCTGTGTTTAGGGCTGTTGTACAAGCGACTTGACAGCACATAACAACAACAACATCCTTATCTTTAATTTGGAAGAATTTGACTATGTCTTAATGTTTTTCTTTTGGAGTCTAATCTATGTAGTATTTGCTGAGCTTCTTGAATGTGAATTTCCTTGGTCTTCAAGGTACCTGGGAAGTTTTCTTCTAGTATCTCTACCATAACTGTCTCACTTCTTCTCTGGTCCCCAGAGACCACCATTGGTGTTCTGGAATCCCAATCCTACGTATGTTGTTGATTTTTATGTTATTTCACATGATTCTAAGGTTTTCATTTTCCTTCCATCTCCTTTAAGTATTTTCTTCTAATATGTTCCCATTAAGGTTCTTATCTTCCAGCCCACTGGCTCTTTGTTCCATATCTTCTGTTTTACTTTTTTGTTTCTCCAGAATGTTGGAAACATCTGCCATTTCAGTCTTAATATTCTGGATTGCATTTTAGTGCTTTTCTGTTATTTCCAGTACTCTGTTGGTACTCTCTTTGTCTTGTGATGATTTTTTAAGTTCTTGTACCACTTCATTTATAGTTTTAATTCTTTTTTTCATCATTTGTAATTTCTTTGGTAGTTGTTCAGGTTCTTCCACATCAATTTATTTGTTCTTGGACCCTGTTTCTGGAGTATTTACTTTATTTATTACTTCAATTCTTTTTTCCATCATTTGTACCTTCATCCATAATTGTAGAATTCTTTATCAATATCTTTATTCTGGTTCCCTGTCTCTAGGGTTTTTGGATTATTTATGGCTCCCATTCTTTTTCCTTTCATTTTTTTTCCTTCTTCAGAATCCCTTCTGGTCCTATGCAGTGGGAAAGCTTGACTTTCATAAAGTCCTTCAACTTTTCTCTGGTCTGCCATGCCACTGTGTAGAAATCTCATCTGAGTACTGCCCACCTCTTCTAAAGTTTGTAATTGTCCCTGGTGGTTCTTAGTGTGGTTCAAGATCAGCTTTCCCCTGACTGCTTCACTCTCTCTGGCATAGGGGTAGGATAGGACCTAGTACTTTTAAAATTTTTTTAGGACCTAGTACTTTTATGCAGCTGCCTCTCAAGTCTTGCATGCCATGGTGGGAATCTCTCCTGGGAGTCTCTGAAAACCTGCTGTAGGGTCAGCTATGAGTTGTTTCTGACTTGATGGCACAGAACAATACCAGTTTTGTGATTTGTGTTTCAGAATGATTACTTCATAAATCTGTCTTTTGAGTTTCTTAACCAACCTGAGGACAGAGGCTTGATGCTACAATCACAAAAATAAACAGTGTTTTATTTGCACACTGGTACCAGCTGGGGAGCTCCAAGCAATACTGAAGATTGTATTGTGTGTCAAAAGATTGTGACTTAATTGATCTAGGATGTTACATGGGCTTTGACACTTTTAACAAAATCATAAGTCTTCAAAGAAATGCATTGTTGTAGAGTTAATTCTAACTTGTAGTGACTCCATAGGACAGAGTAGAACTGCTCCATAGAATTGCTATCTTGAACTAGTCTTTATATATGGTGTGAAGCATGGATCTTGTTTAATTTTTCTGCAAGTGGATATCCAGTTTTGGCAGCATCATTTTTAGAAAGCCTGCCATTTCACTGCTTCATCAGCTCCTTTTTCAAGATCAGCTGTTAATATGTGGATGAAGACTTTAGAGTTCTCAGTTCTATTCCATTGATTTATGTGTCTGCAATAATACCAATGTAAATCTGTTTGGACTATCATGCACATGTAGTGAGTTTGAAGAATTCAAAGCCTATAAGGCATCCTGTTATTTTCCTCTTTAAGTGTATTTTAAAATTTTGGGTTGTATCAAAGTTTACAAAGCACATTCTTCTTCCAATCAATCATTCATATTTTGCTTCACAATATTAATTACAACACATATTGTCTTACTGTCCATTCATTCCAAATTTTTAGTACTCTCATCAAACTTAATAAATGATTGTTGCTGTTGTTATGTACTGTCCAGTCAGAAATTACTCAAAGATGACCACCCAGAAGATTTTTGGGAGCACTAAACTGCACAGAAGGAGATTGCTCCTCTTTCTCCAGGGAGCAGCTTGTAGATTCAAACCATGTGCTTTTGGGTTGGTAGCTCAACTGCCTATCACTACCTCTCCTCTTTCTGCCCTGGTAACCATACTGGAATGAAATGGTTTGCTCATCTGGAGTCTCTTTCTTTTCAGTATAATGTAGATGATTACTTCTCCCATTTCTTTTAAGAAAGAGGATGGTAACTGGACAGAGAATGTATCATATATATCAATGGCTTTCAGTAGTATTAGTTATTTCTTACTATGTTAACTTCTTATCCAGTAGGATAGCATATTTTTTCGTTTATGTAGATCTCTTTTGTTTATTGTAATAATATCCTGTCATTTTCTTTGTATAATCTTTTTTTATATATCTGGATACATTTTCCCCCTAAGTATCTCATCATTTGGGTGATTATTGTAAGTTACATTGTTTTATTTCCTTTTCAGAATCCTCTGTTACTATAGAGGAATCTGACTGATTTCTATACTTTCCTTTATTATTATTATTAATTTTAATGAAAATTTGCAGACTTTGAATTTCCATTCATTCATTGTTGCACTTTTCTCCCTGCCCACCCCCATCCCTGCCCTAGTTTGCTTTTCTCTTTGAAAAGTAAAAGAAATATTCTTTCATTGTTCACTCCACTTTGCAGCCTTCATTCTGGACACTTTTCATGACAATAATACCTAATCACATATCCCTTTTAAACACTTCTCTCCCTCATATGTTTCAATGCAGTATACATTATTGATCTCAGTCTGTCCCGTTTTACAACAGTATTTGCAGTATTCGTCCTTTTGTGACTGAGATATTTCACCCAGCATAATGTCCTCCAGGGTCACCCATTTTGAATAATATTGCATGAGTTTCTTGTTTTTCAATGCAACATAGTATTCCATTGTGTGAATATACCACAGCTTCTCTATCCATTCATTAGTTGATGGGCGCATAGGTTGTTTCCAGCTCTTTGATATTGTGAACAAAGCCGCAATAAACATGAGTGTGCATATATCTGCTTGGGTAGTGGTTATGGTTTCTTTGGGGTATAATCCCAGTAGTGGAATTGCTGGGTCAAATGATATTTCTATTTGAACATTTTTAGAAAGCAACATACTGCCTTCCATAGTGGTTGCACCATTTTACACTCCCACCAACAGTGAGTAAGGGCTCCAGTTTCTCTACAACCTCGCCAGCATTTGTTGTTTGTTGTTCTGTTCAATTTTGCTATTCTTACTGGAGTGAGATGATATCTCACAGTTGTCTTGATTTGCATCTCTCTTAGAGATAGGAATTTTGAACATTTTTTCATGTGTTTGTGTGCTATTTGAATATCCTCTTTGGTAAAGATATTTATATATATTCATATATATATTCTGTTCATATCCTGTGCCCATTTTTCAATTAGATTGTTTACCTTTATCTTGTTGTGGTGCTCGAGTATTTTATACATTCTAGATATAAGTCCCTTATCTGACATGTCATTACCAAATATTTTTTCCCAATCTGTGGCTTCCCTTTTTACCCTATTGGAGAAGTTTTGGGATGTGCATAGAGATTTGATTCTTAGAAGGTACCATTCGTCTATTTTAGCCTCTCCTAGTTATAGATTTTTCAGGATGCTTTGAAGACTGTTTATGTTGTGGATTAGTACTTCTAGAGTTCTTTCAAGCTTTTCTTTCTTTTCTTTTTTTGTTTTTTAAAAATTATTAAATTTTATGAATTTTAATGAACATTTGCAGAGATTTTGGGTTTTCATTCACTATTTTCTCTACCCACCTCCCCAGTTTGTTCTTCTTCTCCCCCACCTTGAAAGTCTTTTTTAATTGTCCATTTGCCACAGTGCTTGTCAAGGCCAGTTCTCATTAATCTCCTTTGTCAGTGTGTCCTTTGCCATTCCCTATCACTCCTCCCTGAGAGAGACTTCACCGTGATTCATAAGGAAAAGGGGACAGCGTATTCTCTTAGCTACTTCCTGCTGAAAACAGACGCTGTAGGTTTCAGGGTGAAGATCTTCTCTCACTACTCTAAAGGGCCCCTTCGGCACTAAGAAACACATAGACTATTATGGAGATTGATTTTGGAATTTAGATTCACTGTTATCAATTGTGCTTAGCCGTACATGTTCATATCTTTGAAGACGTATCATGGAAGTGTTGCAGCCTATAAGACACAAATTTAATTAACAAGTTAAAAGCACATGAGTCAAAAATTAAAAAGCATTAATATTCCAAGTAGAGGCTCTAATAGTGGCACAGATCAAGTTACAGAGGGAAGGTAGTTCTTACAATAAAAGGCCTATTGACTAGCTTTTCGTTAATGCAGTTTATAGTCCTTCATTTTAGTCCTAGGTCCATGATCCATCCACCTTGAGTTTGTTTTTGCCTATGGAGTGAGGTGTACATCTTTCTTGAGTTTTCTACAGATAGTTTTCCAATTTTACCAGCACCATTTGTTAAAAAGGCTGTCGTTTCCGCACTTAACTGATTTCATCTCCTTGTCAAAAACCAGTTGACCATAGGAAGATGGGCTGATTTCCAGGTTCTCAATTGTATTCCATTGATCTATGTGTCTGTCATTGTACCAGTACCATGCTGTCGTGATCACCATAGCAGTGTAGTGGGATTTGAAATCAGGGAATGAGATGCTCTCTATCTTGTTTCCCTTTTGAAGGAGTGCTTTGCTTATTTGGGTCTTTTTTCCATTCCAAATGAAACTGGAGATTGCCTTTTCCATCTCGTTGAAGAATGGAATTGTTATTTGTATTGTGATTGTATTGAACGTGTAAATTGCATTTAGTAGGACTGTCGTTTTCACAATATTGAGTCTTCCTATCCATTGAGTAAGGGATATTCTTCCACTTACTAAGGTCTCTTTTTGTTTCTTGTAATAATGTTTTATAATTTTCTTTGAATAGATCCTTTGTGCTTCTAGTTAGATTTATCCCCAAGTATGTGATTAGTTATTGTGAAGGATATTGTTTTTATTAGCTCCAGCTTTGTATTCTTTTGTCATTGTAGAGAAATCCAACTGATTTTTGCATGTTGATCTTGTATCCTGCTACTTTGCTGAATTGATCCACTGTGTACAATAGTGTTCTTGCTGAGTATTTAGGGTTTCTAAGTATACTATCATATCATCTGCATAGAGAGATAATTTTACCTCCTCTTTGACAATTTGGATACCTTTTATTCCCTTCTCCTGTCTTATTGCTATCGCTATGACTTCCAGTACAATATTGAATAAGAGTATAACAGTATTTGTGGTTTACAGTTGTGTTCTTTGAGTGTTCGATATATGTCATTCCACTGTCTTCTTGCTTGCATGGTTTCTTCTGAGAAATCGGCACTTAATCTTATCTGCTTTCCTTATAGGTTACTTTATGTTTCTCACTCGCTGCTTTTAGTTCTGGCAAATCTGGCTATGATATGCTTTGGTGTTTTTCTCTTGGGGTCTGTTCTAGAAGGTGTTTGCTCAGCTTCTTGAATAAACATTCTCTCATTATGCCTGGGAAGTTTTCTTCTAGTAATTCTTACACAGTTTTTTCGGTGCTTTTACTTGCTTCTTCCTGTTCTGGGATTCCAATGATGTGCATGTTATTTCTCTTGATGGTGTCCCTCATTATCTCACTGGTTCTGTGTTCCATCTCTTCGACGCTGTTCATGTGTCCCTCCATCATGTTGAAAGCATCAGAAACCTTAGACCTCATATTTTGGGTCATGGTTTCTTGTTTTCCCAGTGCCTCTAATGCCTCATTAGTTTTATCTGTATTTTTTTTAAGCTCCTCCTGATTTTTTGCTTGCTTTGTCCTGCAATTCTTCAAGTTTGCAATGTCTGGGATTGGACATTTTGCATAAGAGGTGTTCTCTTATGACCTGTTCAAGTTCTTTGGTGATGAGTTTACTCAAATTTTCCACCTTTGTCTGTATTTATTGATTTTGGCAGGAAGTGTGTTTCTAATAATTGGTCCATTTCCTCTAGGTTTTCAAATTTGTTGTAGTTCATAGTATTCTGCTATCCTTTTAAATTTAGTTGGTTTTTCTGTGAACTAACATTTCTTTTTATGTTATTTGTATCTGTTCTTATTATTTTTCCAGTGGTTTTTCAGTTAAGCCTTTCAAGGAACTTTCAGCCTTATTGATTTTTCTATTTTCTTTATTTTTAAATTATTTATTCTCTAATCTTTCTTCCTTTCTTAAGTGAATTTGCTGTTCTTTTATTAATTGTTGAAGATGTGTTAAAGTGTTATTTTATTTTTTTATATTCGTTTATTGCTCTATGTTGCTTTCCAAACACTGCTTTACTGTATCCCATATGTTCTAGTATGTTGTGATTTTGTTTTCATTTGATTAAAGAAATTTTTTAATCTTGTTTTTCATTTCATCTACTTCCCAGTAATTTTTAAACAACCAAACTTGTTGGGATCAAGTTGATTCTGACTCATGAATCCCTTTCATTGAGATTCTGAGGCTGTAAATATTTACAGGAGAAGATTGTTTTTTATAGAAGACTACTATTCGGTAGATTCAAATACTGACATTTTTTGTTAGCAGCAAGATATCATTGTAGCTGATGAGGACTACATGAGGACTACATTTGCCTACCCAAAGGCCTTGCTTCTCTGGTGGTTTAAATATAACAGTGACAGGGAAGTTAGTCACTCTCCTCTTTTATAATTTACAGTCTGGGAAAGTTAATGAAGGGTCTGCTAAGAGCCAATTCCAACTAGTCAGGAATGAGTGTTTTTAAGTTATACATCTATCTATTTGTCTACACACACACATACATATACACATACACACACACATGCTGTTATTGATAGTCTTCGAGTTGAGCATGACTCATAGCAACCCTATGAACAAAAGGGCTGAAGCCCTTCTACAACTATCAATATTTATCAAAGTTCGGAGAGTTTCTGGAGGCAAGTAGTTTAGGAAGTAATGTCACTCCTGCTTCCAAATCTGTCGCAGAATGTTACTGGTTGGGTCACCTGTGATGCATAGTGACTCTATGTACAGCAGTTCTGAACCCTTCCCTGTCCTGAGCCAGTCTCACTAATTCTGAAACAACAACCCCTATCACTCCAGTTACTGTGTCAATCCATCTCATCTGGAGTCTCCCTCTTCCGTGCTGTCCATCCACCTTTCTGAGTATGATGTCCCTTTCTAGGGACCGATCTCTTCTGGCCGCATGTCCAAATTAAGTGAGGTAGAACTTCAAATTTCTAGCCTCTAAGGAAAGGCTTGGTTTTCACTCTCTCCAAGACTGACTTATTTATTTTCTTGGCAGTCCATGGTATGTTCAAAACTCTTCTCCAGCACCACAACTCAAAGACATAGATTCTTCTTCTGTCATCCTTAGTCATTTTCTAATTTTCTGAAGCATAACAAGTAATTGAGAAAACCATGGTCTAGATTAGATGCACTTTTGTATCTGGACTGACATTGTTACTCTTCAGCACTCTAGAGAGGTCCATGACAGCAGATTTTCCCAATGCAATTTCTTTTGATTTTCTGACTGTTGGTATTAAGAGTGTTGCTTGCGGAGCTGAGCAAGTTGTAATTGTTAATAACCTCAATCTCTTCTCCATCTAGCATTGTGGTGCCAGTTAGACCAGTAGTGAGAATCTTTGTCTTCTTGATGTTACGCTTCAATCCATATTGAAGACTACAGTCCTTGACTTTGTGCAGCAAGTGCTTCAGGTCATCTTCAGTTTCAGTGAGCAAGGTTTTATCATCTGCCTATGGTAGGTTGCTAATGAGTCCCCCTCCAATCTTGATGCCACACTCCTCATAAAGCATTGCTTCCCGAATGATCTGTTCTGCATGCAGATTGAAGTGGTATGGGGACAGGACATCCCTGATGCACACCTTTCTTGATTTTGAACCATGCAGTGTCTCCTTGCTCTGTGCTGAGGACAGCTTCTTGGTGAAAGTATGTTGTTGTTGTTGTTGTTATGTGCCGTCGAGTCATTTGCGACTCATAGCGACCCTATGCACAACAGCCCTAAACCCTGCTCTATCCTG
>NW_006399847.1:5692546-5697246 GCF_000299155.1 Elephantulus edwardii
TGGGGGTGTTGCAACCTAGAAGACACAAATTTGACTAACAAGTTATAAGTACATGAGTCAAAAATTATGGAAAAGTAAAAGAAAAGATTCTTAAGCAGGATTTTGCTAGTGTGTGATATTTGTGATATTGGACAATAATTTTCACACTCTGTCAGGTCACTTTTTTTAAAAAAATGGGAATAAATATGAATCTCTTCTAATCAGTTGGCCAAGTAGTTGCCCTCCCGATTTCTTGGCATAACCTGGTGAGCATATGCAGGTAAGCATCTTTTTGTTGAAATATTTCTATTGATATTCCATCAATTCCTAGGGCTTTGTTTTTTGCCAAGTCTTTCAGAGCAGAATGCACTTTCTCCTTCATCACCATTGCCTCTAGCTCATATGTTGTTTCTTTAAATGCTTCTGTGTCAGCCAGTTCTTACAATGACTCTGTATACGTCTTCCTTCTGCTTTTAATGCTTCTTGAATCTTTCTATATTCTGCCCATAGCATCCTTAAGCGTTGCAACTCATGGCTTCAATTTATTCTTTATTTCTTTCATCTTAAGAAATGCTGAGCAAATTTGGCCCTTTTGATTTTCTGATTCCAGCACCTTGTACATTTTATTACAATATTTTGTCTTGTCTTCACAAGCAGCCCTTTGAAACCTTCTATTCAGCTTATTAACTTCTTGGTTTCTTCCCTTTGCTTTGGCTTCTTGGTGCTCTAGTGCAATATTCAGAGTCTCTTCTGACACCCATTTTGGTCTTTTCTTCTTGCTTTTTAGTAATGATTTTTTGCATTCTTCATGAATGACATTCTTGATACCTTCCTACAGCTTATCTGGACTTCATTCATTAGTGCTCAAGATCTCAAACTTATCCCTGAGTTGATTTTTAAATGAATTAGAAATAGACTCAATGTCAAATTTTGATTCCTGTGGATATGATTTAACCTTCTTCAGTTTTAATTTGAACTTGCATATGAGCAGTTGATGGTGTGTTCCACAATCGGCACCTGGCCTAGTTTTTACTGCTGATATTGAACTTCTGCAACGGTTTCTTCCACAGATGTAATCAATCTGATTGCTGTGCATCCCATCAGGTGAAATCCATGTGTATAGCCTGCATTTATGTTTCTTACAAAACATATTTGCCATGAATAAATCATTGATTGTACAGAATTCTATCATTCTATCCCGGCCTCATTTTTGTCACCAAGTCCATGTTTTCCGACAACGGATCCTTCATCCTGATTCCCAACTTTTGCATTCCGGTCATCCATTATTATTAAAGTATGCTGGTTACATGTTCAATTGATTTTTTAGTGCAGCAGTTGATAAAAATAATCTATTTCTTCTTCCTTGGCTCTGGTTGATTTTTTAGTGCAGCAGTTGATAAAAATAATCTATTTCTTCTTCCTTGGCTCTGGTTGTAGGAGCATAAATTTGAATGATAGTGGTATTAAAAGGTCTTCCTTGTATGGGTATGGATATTAGCCTGTTATTCATAATATTGTATTTCAAGACAGATCTAGAAATGGCCTTTTTAACTATGAAAGTTATCCCATTTTTACTCACCTTTTCATCTCAACCATAATAGATCATATGATCTTGGGATTCAAAATATCTCATGCCAGTCCATTTCATTTTACTAATACCTTTTATGTCAACATTTTTATGTTCTATTTCTTTTTTTACAATGTCCAATTTTCCTACATTCATACTTCTCACATTCCACATACCAATTGTTAATTTCTTCTTACAACTCTTTCTCCTCATATGTGTAACACACACACACACACACACACACACACACACACACACACACAGAGTTGTGGTATACCATTAAGTCAAAATTAACCCGTAGCTGACACTCCAGTGGGTTTTCAGAGGCAGTTAATCACACAGGAGATTGTCCATCCTTCTCCTGTGGAGGAACGGTTGGCCTCGAACCACGTGCCTTTGGGACTGCAGTGCAGCTCCTTACCACTAAGCCAGCGGAGCTTATACATATAGATATACAGATACAGATACAACTACAAAGATACACACACACACACACACACACACACACACACGTTATTTTTCCTCGTCTTTGTTTCTTTCTGATTGTTTTGTCCTTCATTAACTGTGGAGGCTGGAGAGCATTGTGAGAGTATAAAAGAGAGGCTGGAGAGCATTATGTTGAGTAAACTAATGCAGTTTCATAAGGACAAATATTGCATATAATCATTATTGTAAAAATAGAAGAATAACTAGTAAAACATGTACAGGAACTTATCAGTGGGGAAGAGAGGGGAGTGAAGAGGTGAGGATAGGTAGGAGTAAAACACAAGGCTGCACAGTTTGGTGGGTGGAGGGAGAGAGAGAAGCAAATGTGCAAAAAGACAGGGTAATGATGGGAAAAGTCCAATGGTGATTGATTTTATAAACCATGATGTATGAGAATAATTTTAGGAAACAATGTGAATTGAGAACAATGTGAAACACAATGTATATAAACTTTGTAAGTAAACCAATTAAAAAATAATGTAAAATGGAATGTATATGAACATTTTATGAAACGATGTAAATGAAAGATTATATAAAACACAATGTATTAGAGGAAACATAATGTAAAGTTGTTATTATTATATGAAAAACAATAAAGTTTTAAAAAGTTTTGTACTGTCATTGCACAATTGATAATTTTTCTATTAAAATGTTAGTTTATTTTATGTATTTTGTGGTCCTGTCACTGGGTGCACAGGTATTAATTATAGTTATGTCTTCTGGTTAAATTGATCCTGTAATTAGAACATGTCCTTTGTCTCTTATGCTAGTTTTTGCCTTGAAGTCTATATTGTTCGAGTAGTCATTGCTTTTTTTTTTTAAAAAATCATTATTTGTTTGATTCCCCTCCTTTTGATTTTTAATCTATCTTTATCCTTGTGCTTAAGGTGTATCTCTTATACATAGCATATCAATGAGTCATGTTTTCTTATCCTTTCTGATATCCTTTCTCTTAATTGATGCATTTAATCTATTCACACTTAGGGTTGCTAATAGATAAGATTTTATTGCTTTACTTTTGTTACATTCTTTTGTGTGTGGTGGTGGTGTTGATGTCTTTTTCTATGTACTTTTCTGCACTGACTTAATTTTGTTTATGGCTTTTATAATTTCCTTTGTTGCTGTTATACTAAGTCTTTATTATTTCCCTCTTTTAATTTTGTCAAGAAGATTTAAAGTGGGTTAGTTTTTATTCTTTTGTTTTGGGATTTTTGAAGTAGTCATTATCTTGTAAGAGTTTTATTCCCAAGTGTAAAATAGTTCAATCTTGAAATCACTTTGACTTCCTTTACACTTTGAAATTCTATAGCTTCACTATTCTCTTTGTGCTCAGTTGTTGTCCTTGTTTACTACTTGTCTCTAGTTCCCCTCCCCCCATATTTCAGTCCCGTAAAGTTTATTTTACTTTTTACACTTTTAGGTCTGGGTTGGTTTCTGGGTCATAGCATGTAAGTTAATGCCAGGTTCCTGTCTGTCCTTGTGGATTCTGTCTGAAGAACCCCTTTAGCATTTCTTATTTGATAGGCCTGGTTTTTACAAATTTCCTTAATTATATGAAACTAGGGAATGTCTTAATTTCACCCTCATATAGAAGAACAATTTTTCTTGGTGTATAATTCTTGGTTGAATTTTTTTTCCTTCAGCATTTTGTTGTTGTTATATGTCGTCAAGTCGCCTGGGACTCATAGAGACCCTACGTACAACAGCCTATGCTGGCCAATCTCATGGTTTCTGACACATCTACCCTCATTACCCCAGCCACTGAAACAATCCATCTCATCGAGGGTCTTCCTCTCCTGCGCTGTCCCTTCACCCTCCCAAGCATTATGTCCTTCTCCAAGGACTGGTCCCTCCTTGCAACATGTCCAAAGTATGTGAGACAAAGCTTCAGAATACTTGCCTCCAAGGAGCAGCCTGGCTTCACTCTCTCCAGGACAAACCTGTTCATTCTCTTAGCAGTCCATGGTATATTCAATACTCTTCTCCAATACCACAGCTCAAAGGCATCAATTCTCCTTCTATCATTCCCAGTCATTGTCCAGCTCTCTGATACATAGCAAGTGATTGCAAATACCTTTGCCTGCATCAAGCGCACCTTAGTCTCCAGACTGACTTGTTGCTCTTCAGTACTTTAGAGAGGTCTCTAACAGCAGACTTTCCCATCACAATATGTCTTTTAATTTCCTGGCTGTTAGTGCCAAGAGTGTTGATTGTGGAGCCAAGCAAACTAAAGCTGTGAACAATCTCAATCTTTTCACCATCCATCATGATGGCCCGGTGGTGAGAATTTTTGTTTTCTTAATATTGAACCTTAATCCATACTGAAGGCTGCATGCAACAAGCGCTTCAAGTCCTCCTCAGTTTCAGCAAACAGGGTTCTGTCACCTGCATCTGCAGATTGTTCATGAGTCTTGATGCCACACTTCTCATACAACCCAGCCTCCTGGATAATCTGTTCTGCATATAGGTTGAAAAGTTATGGAGATAGGACATATCCCTGGTGTACATCCTTCCCAATTTTGACCCATGAAGTGTTTCCTTGCTGTGTTCTGACAACTGCCTCCAGGTCTAGGTATAGGTTTTGCATTGGAATGATCAAGTGTTCTAGGAGTCCCATTCTTCTCAGAGTCAGCCACAGTTTGTTATGATCCACACAGTCAAACACAGA
>NW_006399847.1:5697801-5700672 GCF_000299155.1 Elephantulus edwardii
TATCACTCCTCCCTGAGAGAGACTTCACCCTGAGTCATAAGGAAAAGGGGACGGCGTATTCTCTTAGCTACTTCCTGCTGAAAAGGGACGCTGTGCTGGGGCCCTATTTTTAACCAATTCTTTCAAAGCAGTTTGAACTTCTTCCTTCATCACCACAGGCTCTTACTCATATGTTGTTTAATGAAATTCTTCCGTGTCTGCCAAGTCCTTTTGGTATAATGACTCTGTGTAGTCTTTCCATCTTCTTTTAATACTTCCTGGATCATTTAATATTCTGCCCAAAGCATAAGTATTGCACCTCAAGGCTTGAATTTCTTCTTCAGTTCCTTGAGCTTAAGAAAGACTGAGCGAGTTCAGCCCATTTTATTTTCTGACTCCAGTTCTTTGCACATTTCATTATGTTTTACTTGGTCTTGCCACACTGCCTTTTGAAATCTTCTCTTCAGCTCCTTAATGTCTTCATTTCTTCCCTCTGCTTTGGCTTCTCGGCGCTCTGGTGCAATATTCAGAGTCTCTTCTGACATCTATTTTGGTCTTTTCTTCCTCTTCTGTCTTTACAACAACCTTTTGAATTATTCCTGAATAATATTCTTGATATCTTTCCATAATTAATCTGGTCTTCACTCATTAGTGAAACTAAAGGGAATGGACTGTCCTTCAGAATCATCTTAAATAAGAAGCCTTCCCTAACGTTAGTACTTTGTATTTGGCCTTACGGACCCCTAAACTCAAGGTACACTGACTACAGCATAAGAAATCAACAGCATCTTGAAGCATTTGGAATCAAGAAGCCCATAAAGCTTGCCATATAAGCTATCAGATCAAGGAATGGATAACGGGAGATAGGTGTTGAAGGGAGTAGGTGGGAGTATTAGGGAATGATGGTGAAGCAGAGAAATGGGTGGGTCAAGACACTCATGTCAAGGGCAGGGACAACACTGAAACTACTGGTTATTTCTACAATTGGGAAATATCTTTCATCTGCATTTTTCTGTAAAATGCTTGTCTGTCAGATACTTTTCTAAATCTGAGCATTCAGATTAAGACTGACTAGGAAGAAAGATTATCCATCCACTTCTGAAAAAGAAGGCCTTCAAAAACCTTATGTACGACACACTTAGACTAGCAGTTGGGCAACAGAGGTGGGGCTTTCAAGTATGGAAATACTAAGGAAGAGGAATGGTAGTTAGTAGACACTAGTGGTTTTACATGGGATGGGAGAACTAGGAAGAAACGGAACACATAAATATTGACATACTAGGTGCTGGCAAGATGAGAACTGGCACAGGACATTTTGAATCAGACAATCATATGATCTACTATGCTGGAGATGAAAAGGTGAGGGGAAAATGGGGTTGCTTTCATAGTTAAAAAAGTCATTTATAGTTGCATCCCATTTTTCCGGAAATACAATATTGTGTGTGACAGGATAATAACCATACGCATACAAAGAAGTCTAGTGCATACCACTATGATTCAAATATATGCAACAACAACCAGAGCCAAAGAGAGGAAATAGAAGATTTCTATCAACTTTTGCAGTCAGAGATTGATCAAACATGCAACCAAGATACATTAATAATAATGGATAATTCAAATGCAAAAGTTGGGAACAGAGAAGGATCAGTTGGAAAGTATGGACTTGTGACAGAAATGAAGCTGGAGATAGGATGACAGAATTTTGCACAATCAACAATTTATTCATTGCAAATATATTTTATAAGAAACATAAACACAGGTTATACACATGGATTCACCTGATGGTATGTATAGGAATCAGATTTATTACATCTGTGGAAAGAACAACTGGAGAAGCTCAATATCTATTGTGAAACTAGGCTGGGTGCTGATTGTGGAACAGACCACCAACTACTCATATGCAGTTTAAGCTGAAGCTAAGGAAAGTGAAATCAAGTTCACAGGAACCAAAATATGACTTTGAGTCTAACCCACTTGTGTTTCAGAACCATCTCAGGAAGAGGTTTGAGGTCTTGAACACTAATGAGCCAAGACCAGGTGAGTTATGGGAAGATCAGCATTTTACGCAAGTAATGTACTGCCATCTTGCCTGTATAGTTTCTGGTGAGAAATTAACAGCTTTTAAGTCTTCTCTTTCGTAGATATTTCTCCCTCTTTGTAGATATCACCTCCAGCTCTCAGGGTCCTTTCAGTATTCTTTCATCTTTATTTTGGAAAGGCTGTTTAGGACAGGTCTGTGTGAGTTTACCATTGTTCTTTATGATTTCCTGTTGAGTTTTATTTTGTTTGTCACTTAATGACCTTTATGAGTGCTTATTGAATGCTTATGTTCTACTCTTTCCTCATTTTAGGGAAGTTTGCTTTCAGCAAATCTTTGAAATTTCTCTGTGATTTCTAAATCATCTCTTTCTGTACTGGAATTCCAAGAAGTTTCTCTTGATGATGTACCACATAATTCTTAGGCTTTCTTATTTCTTCTTCTTCTTTCTCTTTGTTCTTCTAAAAAGTTAGTATTGAGATCTGTTGTAAATCTCACTAATTTTTTTGTCCCTTTGATCCAGTTCTGCTCTTTTGTCCTTTCAATGTGTTATCTGTTTCAGAAATTTCATTCTTAATCTTCAGGGTTTAAATTTGCTGTATTTGTATGATTTCTACTTTTTTAGTTTTGTTGTTAAATGTTGTTTTTTAAAGTTCTTGTAGAGTTTTGTCTGGTTTTCTTTATTTTTCCTGTAGAACTTCATTAAAATCCACTTGGGGTCCCTACATAGAATTTTTAAAAAATTCCTTATTATAAAGTTCCAATAGCACTCTTTCTGATTTTCTGGCCTTGTATTTTGGTTGTGCCATCTTGTCTCGTGTGTGTGTGTTTAAGAGAGGGAGAGGGAGAGGGAG
>NW_006399847.1:5700772-5702972 GCF_000299155.1 Elephantulus edwardii
GAGAGAGAGAGAGAGAGAGAGAGAGAGAGAGAGAGAGAGAGAGAGAATTTGTTGCCTAAGCTATACGGATGCATCCAATTGAGCAGGAGAGGGTGCTACTCAGCTTCCTAGTTTGGCAGTTCTTAATATTTCACTCCTCTCTTCTGGTAGGTGTAATAGCAAAGTGTGCCTGAATCTGCTTCTGTACAAAAGTTGAGGAGAGATTAGGCTGGTGTTGGTTGAAAGCTGGTTTTAGTCAGGTGGTGTAGAAGCAAGTGTTTGCACTTGACCAGTGAGTGAAGGCACAAAAAGGCACATGTGAGGCTGACCAGCCTGTCACCAGAGGGTATTGAAAAAGGGTTAAAAAGAAAATGAAAGCAAAGACAAAAGTAGACAGAAAAAGAAAATTCACAACTGGAGAAGTGTACAAAAGGAAAAATAAATACAAACCATGCTGGGTAGAAGACCTGATTGTACTCTTGCCACTGCTGATATAGAGGCACGATGCCTGGGGTGGGATGGAGGCCAGGAGATGAGTGCATAGATGGCATTTGCTGTTGGCACTAGGTAGAGGGTTCATGTCTCCAAATGTGAGTGACATTCATCCAATGCCAAATCTACAAGCATGTCCAGTCAGAGACAGCCTATATCAGAGCAGGAGATAGGCTGTAGGTGAGGCATTTGAGGATGGAATACTACCTTGTCCTTGGGAGGAGGAGGGTGTGCACCTCCAAACATGGAAGTATTGTGCACCTGATGCTAGATTCACAGGAATGCTCTGCCAGAAATAGTTGTTGCAAACCAGAGATAGTCTTCAATGATGCATACCATTGACCAGAGTGGTGGTGAGCACACAGGGTCTGATGTAGAAATGATGTGCAGCTAAAGTCATAGGGGTCCCTGACAGGGGCAATTTCTCTTTCCCAGACCAACCAGGAGGTGATCAAAATTAGGGGTCCATATCCAAGATGGTGTGTCTGTTGATCTCTTGATGGTTGTAGGCTAGACCTCTCCTTAGTCAAGAGCATAATTCTACCAGATAGAGAGGCTGCAGAAAGCATGTACCTCTTGATGTGGGGAGCAGCTTTTGGTACCAGGTCCACAGTGACATATGCCCAATACCTGGTGGAGCAGGGGTATGTCACAGGGGAGCACCAGAGGACATCTGGTGGCTGGGCACAGAAACAGTCTCATCTCTGATTATACGGGGAGCATGGGGAACATTCAAGGAGTTGTACCTCTGCTCTCAGTCAGTGTCATCACAGCCACAGTCTTAGTCTCCTGTCCTGACCAGAAAGCAGCTTTAAAAAGTTCAAAATGACTACAAGCCCTTTAAAATACACTCTTCTGTTCATCTGTTTATTTGGTGCTTTCATCCAATTTCTTTTCCAGTCCATATTTAAACAATTTTTAATAGTTTCCTTTGAAGCTCAGGGCTTCAGGATTATTATCAATGTCTCTTATCTTTGTTTTCTGGTGTCTTTGATGTCAATGGTCTGATGTCTTCTGAGTTTTGCCATCTTGCCAGAAGCCCTCTGTTTGCAGCTTTGATTGGCCGCACATGCAGTGAAAATTATGCTTCCTTTCCTAAACTCCACCAAGAGTTCAGTAGTAGGGATTTGACTTCCTCAATAAGATTATGTGATCAAATCTAACAATACTCTGAAAGGGTATTTGTCGTTTTGATAATTTTTTGTGTTTTTTAAAAAAAATAATCAATGACACGGAAAGAAATGCCAATGAGCACAAGACTTAGACTGAAGAAGATGACAAAGTCTAGGGCTCTGGTGGAAGAAGCGTGGAAACTAGTGACGGCATCACTGGAGAACAATGGGCAGGTGAGAGACATCTCTATGGTAGATTCACAGCACCTATAAACAGTAGGCTTTGGAGCAGTCCCTTTTCTTAAAAGAGCCAAAAACTATGGAAAACAAGTTCTATGATAGTTATACTTTTTAAAGCCTCTTAGGCATATACTTATATATACACAAATAGGTATATACATTTTATATATATAGTTATCATCAAATCAACTCAAGCATGATGCCTGGCCTGTTCTACTCTCTACACTGTTATTGGGACATGTGAGTGCACTCTCACCATGGTGTATTTTACATGCCTTCTGACCTGGGTGCAGTAGAGTCAGCACTATATGAAATATGCTTTTGTTGTGATCCACAGGATTGATTTTCTTTGGCTAATTTTTGGAAGTACAGTGATA
>NW_006399847.1:5703074-5710806 GCF_000299155.1 Elephantulus edwardii
GATGAGGTGGATTGATAAAGAATCTGGGGCAATGGGGGTTGGTATGTTGGAATTAGTGAGACTGTCTCAGGACAGGAAGGGTTCAGAGCTGTGTACATAGGTTTGCTATATAGAGGTCGCAGGCAACTCAATGGCACATAACAACAACAACATTATTATTTTGGCTGTTTTTTATTTAAGCCTCTTGTTTAGAGTCAACAAGACCTCGGGGAGGGCCTCTGTATTTAAAAGTAGGTTGTTACTATATTTTGGAGGAACATTCTTAGTTGTACAGCACTTTTCTGTCAATATACTGTACTGAGGTAACCTGGGGTTGCTGTGATGCTGAACCTTGTGCCATTAGGGTGTCAAATGACAAATGATTATCCATGGGGGACAGTGTTTAGTAGCGCTCCCAGTTTAAGACAGGTTTGGAAGCAGGAGTGGCATCCACTTCCTAAACAACATGCCTCTGGAAAATCTATGAACTTTGATAATGTCAATAGTTATAGAGGGGTTTCAGGTCTTTTGTTCATAGGGTCGCTATGAGTCGTGCTCAACTCAACAGCAATCAACAACAACAATATGTATATGCATGTATGTATACACACACACGTTTTTGGTGGTAAGAGTATGTAGTTGTTGAGTATCATTGAGTTGGAACTGGCCCATAGCTGGCCCTCCAGGGGGTTTTCAGAGGCAGTAAATTACACAGGAAGAGACTGTCCAGCTTTCTGCTGCACAGCAGCTGGTAAATTTGAACCAAGTACCTTCATGGGCTAATTGGCAGCATCAGGATAGATGGTGAAGAGATTGAGATTGTTAACAGCTTTAGTTTGCTTGGCTCCACAATCAATATTCTTGGTACCAGCAGTGAGGAAATGAAAAGATGAACTGCATTGGGAAAGTCTGCTGTTAGAGACCTCTCCAAAGTACTGAAGAGAAACAATGTCAGTCTGGAGACTAAGGTGTGCCTGATGAGGCCACAGTCTTTGCAATTACTTGCTATGCATCAGAAACATGGACAATGACTAGGGATGATAGAAGGATACTTGATGCCTTTGAGTTGCAGTGCTGGAGAAGAGTATTGAAAATATCATGCACTGCTAAAAGAATGAACAGGCTTGTCCTGGAGAG
The DNA here is from genome assembly GCF_000299155.1 of Elephantulus edwardii. NCBI lineage: Eukaryota > Metazoa > Chordata > Mammalia > Macroscelidea > Macroscelididae > Elephantulus > Elephantulus edwardii. Next base: position 5,704,191 of record NW_006399847.1, read on the forward strand.
GGTGAAGGAAGGCTGCTCCTTGGAAGCAAGGATTCTGACACTTTGACATACTTTGGACATGTTTTAAGGTGGGACCAATCCTTGGAGAGGGACGTCATGCTTGGGAGGATGGAGGGACAGTGTAAGAGATGAAGATCCTTGATGAGGTGGATTGATTTAGAGACAGGAGTGGGGGTAGGTGTGTTGGAGACAGTGAGACTGACACAGGATAAAGCAGGTTGTTGTACATAGGATCACTATGAGTCGCAGGAGACTCAAAGGCACATAACAACAACAACCACCACCTTCACATTGGTAGTACAATTCCTTACCACTAAGACACCGTGAATTTATAAAATCCAAAACAAATCTCCCCCCAAAAGGACTACAGTCTGCAATGTGTAGTGCTGTTAACTCAAACCAAACCCATCATCACCAGTCAATTCTGACTCCGAGTGACCGTCCCTTGATTTTCTCAGGCTGCCATCTTCACTGAAGGAAACTGTGCCATCCTTCTCCCAAGGGGTGGATGGTGGATGCAGACCTCTAACTTCTCAGTCAGCCCCGCACATAAATGCACTCTGCTATCAGGGATTCTCTAGGAACGTAAACATGTAACAAGAGGCCCACAGGTGGCGGTGAGGAAGGGTAAACTTCATTTGTCCCATCTATACTATCCTGAAGGATGCATGCCCTGTAGAGCAGTGTGTGAAACTTTGAGCCATCTTCACAAAGCAGATCAATGGTGTGCCTGATGTTACACAGAGGTTACCATTGTGCTAAAAAAATAAATTATTCAACATAGAAAGTTATGGTTTTAAATGCATTTATCATTTTTATTCCACTATGCAGAACATACATTCACCATGGGTTGTGATGCAGTTGACAGTGTAACGGACAATATATCTTTCTGAAGGCTATTTATAACTAAACACTTAATAGTTTAATTACAGTGGAAATTCTGTACAGTTTAAGGCTTGGCTCTGAACTAGATTGTAAATATGGACCAGATTTGGAAAGAAAACATCTTTTTTTTCCAAGTAAAAGAAAAAAGTAATTTAAAAAAATCAAGGAAAGAGGAAATGAAAAAAAGAACACAATTCAATAAAAGCCCAACAGGGTTTGGAGGTGGGTTTTTTGGTTTTTTTTTTTGAGTAAAATTTCTTAATATTGAAAACTAAAAACAAACAAACAAACAAACAAACAAAAAAAAACAAAAACGACAGGTTTTCTTCCCAAAATAATGACAATTTACATAGCAGGATTTGTTAGGGGACTCTGGGGAGCTTTCCAGATTGGATGAAGACCAAAGCAGATGACAAGGAAGAAATCACATTAATATGCTGAAATCAGTACTATCTGTATAATGAATTAAATTAGATCCAAAAAGCAAGATTGTAAGCATTAAATATTTCCACAGGATCAGAGAGTTGTTATTGTTTATGGGTAAGAATAATAAAACCAGGTGAAACAAGTACAAGATTCAAGTTGTTTACTGAATAACTCGGTTATTGGCACATCTAATCAGTGATAAACATGACACGCCAGATCTATACGGCTTCTAGCATTTTAAAGCAATCGTGATTTTTCTGTAAACAAAGAATCTGTCATCTAAGAAAATGCAGTATTCTTTAGACTTTAATAATAATAAACTATGAAAGGTATGGGTTGTTTACTTGTTATGTAAATCACTGTTTATATTGTCGGCTATGGACGTGCAGGTATAGCAGAAAACTTAGACGTTCTGTGAAAAAAAGGCAGCTCTTTTGTAATTGTATTGTTGCTTCATGCAATATCAGTTTAGTGAGGTGGATTCGAACTGTTTTATTATGGGAAGATCGCTCTGCCAGTGTCTTTATTAATGATCTCGGTCAATTCTTCGGGATTGAAATTTTCCATGGACAGATACAAGTCAGTTGGGTTAGAAGGAGGGAACTCCGTATAGGCTCTGGTTTTCCTAACGATTTGCATGAGAGGATTCATGTGGAAGCTAAGTTATTCCTGCAGAAAAGAGATTTGACAAATTACTCATTTGAAAACACCCAAGTTCTCAGATCAGAAAAAACTATCACTTGCAGATTATGAAATACCTTACACATAACATCAATCAGGTCACTGCTGATGACAGGCTTTCTCTTAAATACTTACTTCACCATCACCTAAGTGGATAAGGCTCACTCAAGAAAACATTTTTTTCTTTCAATTTTTCCAAAATATACTAGTAATTTGAAGATAACAAGTGACTTTTATTTTTTGTTTTTCTTTAAGAGATGCCATTCATCAATTCTTGTTTCTTAAGTCAGAGTTAGAGAACTTACTTGTATTTCATTTACACATGTAAAGTGAGTAAGGATCTTTGATCACATAACCAAGCTCAGCTGCTACATTCAGCATTCCAGGCAGGATGCTCCTGGCCCCAGAAGCTCCGGCAGGAGGGTTAGTATGTGAGCAGGCAAGCTTGTGCACAGACAGCACCAGGCCTGCTCACAGGGAAGGCATGCGCTTTCTGGAGGAAGGCAGGGACACACAATTACATTTCTGCTTCCTCCTGAGGAGACATGTGCTACAGTGGGTGAACGCATCCCAATACACACAGGAAATAAACTGTCTCAAAAGAAATGACTGCTCAGGTTTCAAATTAACAACAAACAAACAAAACCACCAAAGCATAAACCGGCTATTGCCAAACAAAAGTTGCAGAGAAAGCTTATAACAAAATAATGCTGCCATCAAAAGGAGAAAGGGGTTGCTTTTACTTATTTGCCTAGAAGACAGAACACACAAGTTGCACCTCTCGGACAAAGCCGGCTAAGCTCTGATTAGGTGACATGGAGAGTGGGAATCAAGTCTGACATTTCAGGTTTGGGGAATGAAAGCAAGCAGGTCCTTCCTTTATTCTCTAACTGGCAGTATCTGCAAAATGTCCTTGAGTAGGTGAACTCTGAATGGGAAGAAAACCAGCACCCCCAAGCCAACACCCAATTCTCCTGTTAGCTGGCCCTACAAACGCCAGTAAGAGAAAAAGGAAAGCAGACGAGTCAGGCAAAGGGGAAGGGAGGCTGCCCATGCTGCATGCCAGGCTTGGCCACACCCAGGACTCAGCATCACCCTTACCTGCGGTCAATCCTCTCCATCTTCAGGCGTGATCTCGATCTCTTTATGGACCACTACTTTGGTCACTGACATGTCAGGGTGCTGCTCTTTGGCCTCTTTAATTGCCTGAGCCAGCGCCTATCCCCAGGAAATCACAGAAGGGCAAAAACAAAAAGGAGGTGGTACATGCATGATCAGTAGCAAGGTGGAGACACATGAGCTAGATCTATATCCACAGTTTACAATGAGGTACAATGATTACACCAGGAGTCAAGAGATGATATTCTGAAAGTTAATTCTGAAGGGTTTTGTTTTTTGGGTTTTTTTAGAATGCATGCTGGGCTGGAGGAGTGTAGATAACAGTAAGAACTCCTGTCAGGGTTTCACCATTTCACACACACACACACACATTACCTGGTCATGGTCAATGTCTGCATCTCCTGTGATGACGATTCGCTTCTCAATTCTTGTCTCTGATATGCCTCCCTTTGCAGTCTGAAAAGAACAAAGACAAGCTTTATAAGTTTCCTCCCTTAGAAGCTTGGCATTGCTTTTTGGAGGGAAAGGCTGAAAAATGTTCTTTTTCTCCTTTAGGTATTATCACTCAATCTTCCACAACTGAAATCATTGCTGAACATTGGTAAAGACAGAAGTTAGGATTAGGCTGAAGTCCTTTTTGTGTGTTTGTGTGTGTCTGCTTGTTTGTTTGAGCAACTTGGATTTCTGGAACACAGATAAGTCTGCCATACACTGGAATGTGTCAGGCCATCATGTCAGCACATGAGGACAAATGCAGTATCAATCTTGCCGTTGTCTTTAGATGCCACTGAGTCAACTATGACCCATAATGACCCTACGAACAACAGATCTGAACCCCTGTCCCATCCTTACACTTCCACACACTAGAGCCCACTGCAGCTGTCGCTGTGTCAATCCATCTGGTTGAGGGCCTTCCTCTTTTTTGATGACTCTGTACCTTTCCAAGCATGGTGGATTCTCTCCAAGAAAGTGCCTCTACCAGAAACACGCTGGGGATATGTGAGAAGTTTTAGCATCTTCATCCCCAAGGAACACTCTGGTTGTGCTTTCTCCAAGACATGCCTGTTTGTTCTTTTGGCAGTCCATGAACTATTTATTACTCTTCTCCAACATCACAGCTCAAAGGTATCAATTCTCTTATTCTTTATTCATTATCCAGCTCTCAGATGTATAGCAAGTAATTGGAAAGACCATAGCCTGAATCAGATACACCTTAGTACTCAAACTGACATCATTGCTCCTCAAGAATCTGGAACAGGTCCCTGACAGCAGATTTTCTCAGTACAATACATCTCCTGATTACCTGACTGCTAGTACCAAGGTGTGGATCTGAGTAAGATGAAAGCACTGACAACTTCAATATTTTCTCTATCATGATGTTGCCTATTAGGCCAGTGGCAAAGATTTTTGTTTTCTTGACAGGGAGAGGTAATCCATATTGAAGACTGCAGTATTTAGCCTTCAGCAGCAAATGCTTCAAGTCCTCCTCACTTTCAGCAAGCAAAGTTGTGTCATTCGCACAATAATGGTTGTTGATAAATCTTCCTCTAATCTTGATGCCACACATTAAGTCCATTTTCTCAAATCAATTACTCAGCATTCAGAATGAATAGGTATGGCAAGAGGATACAGCCCTGACATACTCTTCTTAAATGTAAACCATTTAGTGTCTCCTTGCTCTTTCTCATAATGGCTCCTTGGTGGTTTTGCATGAGCACAATTAAGTGCTCTGAGATTTCCATTCTTCTCAATATTAGTGCTTTGCACAGTCAATAAAGAACAAATAGACATTCTTCTGGTATTCTTCACTTTCAGCCAGGATTCATCTGACATCAGTAATGGTATCTATCTCTGGTGCCATGGCCTCTTCTAAATTCTGCCTGAACTTCTGGAAGTTCCCTATCTATGTACTATTCTAGCCATTTTGAATGATCCACAGCAATAGTAATTTGCTTGCATGTGATATTAATGATATTGTTTGACAGTTTCCACATTCTGGTGGGTCACCTTTCTTGGGAATGGGAACAAATATGGACCTCTTCCAGCCAGTCATTCAGACAACTATGCTACAAATTTCCTTGCAAAGACTGGTGAGTACATTGCTGAAACATGCCAACTGGTATCCCACCAATTCCTGGGGCTTTATTTGATGCCTTCAATGCAGCTTCAACTTCTTCCTTCATCACCATTGGCTCTTGTTCATATGATACTTCTTAAAATTTCTTAGTGTCAGTCAATTCTTTTTGGTACAATGACTCCATGTATTCCCTTCACCTTCTTTTGATGCTCCCTGGATCATTCAACATATTGCATCTCGTGGCTTAAATTTGACTTTCAGTTCTCCTAACCGAAAAATGCAGAGTTCTTTCTTTTTTATTCTCCATTTCCAGTTCTCTGAACATTCCTGGATAATACTTTGCTTTGTTTTCTTGAGCTGTTCTTCTAGTGAAATTTTCAGAGTCTCTTCTTGTGTCAATTTTGTTTTTTCTTTCTCCTCTGTCTTGGTAATTACCTTTTGCTCTCTTCATGGAGGATATCCTTGATGTCATCCCATAACTCTTCGATAACTACTCCAAACTTATTTTTAAGATGAATTTCAAATTCAGGTAGAATAAACTCAAGATCATATTTTGCCTCTCATGATCATGTTTTCATTTTCTTTGGCCTCAATCTGAACTTGCACATGAACAATTGATGGTCTGTTCCACCAGTCTACACCTGGCCTAGGTTTTTGTTCCCCCATTTTTTTTAAATGTGATTTTTTAATGAAAGTTTACCGAAAAGTTGGATTTTCATTCATTCACTGTTGCATAATTTCCTCCCTTCCACTCAGCTCCTGCTCCTCCAGTCCACTTTGCAATACAGCTTTTTATTCTGGACTATTGTCATACATATAATCCCTATTTATGTATTCCTTTTAAACAGTTCTTTTCTTCATTTGTTTCAATGTTCATTATCTATCCACACTTTTCTTTGTTTCTTCCAGTCACGTATGTCAGTCTTGCTTTAAAATAGTGATGTATTCCAATATTTGTCCTTTTCTAAATGAGATATTTCACTCAGGATAAGGTCCTCCAGGGTCACCCATGATATGTAATATTTTATGAATTGTTTTTTTTCAGTGCTGCATAGTATTCCATTGTGTGACAACTATACCATAGTTTTTCTATCGATTCATTTGTTGATGGGTATTTGGGTTGCTTCCATCTCTTTGCTATTGTGAACAATGCAGCAATAAACACAGGTATCCATACTTCTGTTTTGAGTTACCATTCAGATTTATTTAGGGTTGTTGTTGTTGCTGTTGTTATGTGCCGTCGAGTCGTTTCCGACTCATAGAAACCCTATGCACAACAGCTCTAAACCCTGCTCTATCCTGCGCCAACCACACCGCCTCTGACACATCCATCCCGATTACCCCAGTCACCGAATCAATCCATCTCATAGAGGGTCTTCCCCTCCTGCGCTGTCCCTCCACCCTCCCAAGCATGATGTCCCTCTCCAA
>NW_006399847.1:5712151-5712969 GCF_000299155.1 Elephantulus edwardii
AGAGTTGCTGTAATCAAGGATGCTTTGGGAAGAATATTAAATGATCCAGGAAGTATTAAAAGAAGATGGAAGGAATATACTGAGTCATTATTTAGGGTATATTCCCTAATATACCCTATTATGGCATTGCTGGGTCAATTTCTATTTCCAGCTTTCAGAGAAAATGTCAGACCACTGATGCACCACTTTATATTCCCACTAGCAGTGAATCAAGGTTCCAATTGCTCCACAACCTTTCCAGCATTTGTTGTTTGCTGTTCTGTTGAACTTTTATTGTTGCTGGGGTAAGATGGTATCACATGGTTATTTTTATCTGAATCTCTCTGATAACTAGGGATTTTAAACATTTCTTCATGTGTTAGTTTGCCATTTGAACGTCTTCTCTGGTGAAGTGCCTATTCATATCCTGGTTCCATTTTGTGATTGGGTTGTTTACCTTTTTCTTATTGAGATGCTGGAGTATTCTATACATTTTTAGATCTGAGTCCCTTATCAGATATGTTATTGCCAAATGTTTTTTCCTATTCTGTGGGTTTAGTTTTAACCTAGTGGAAAAGTTTTTTGATGTGAATAGAAATTCTATTCTTAGAAGGTCCCATTCATCTATTTTGTTCTCTTCTGGTTGTAGGATTTTCATCATGCTTAGAAGACTGTTCCTACTGTGGATTAGAACGTCTAGAGTTCTTCCAACGTTTTCTTGGATGAAGTTATTTAAGTCATTGGTCATTGATCCACACTGAGGTAGTTTTGGGTGTTTTTTAAATAAAATTTTTATTTTATAGTTGTTTACTTTTTTGTGGTAATAATTTAAAACTATT
>NW_006399847.1:5713717-5734581 GCF_000299155.1 Elephantulus edwardii
GCCCATCCTCGTCCCTCTGCTTCTACCCTCCCCCTCGTTGGATCTGCATACAAGTTTTACTAGTTATCTTTCTATGTCTACAATAACAGTCTTATGCAGTATTTGTCCTTATGGGACTGAGTTAGTTCACTTAGCATAATGTTCCCCTCCCAAGTTAGGTAGTGATTTTCAAAATTATTATCAGTGCATGCTGCGTAGTATTCCATCAAGTGACTGTACCATAATTTTTCAATCCATTAGATTGTAGCTGGACATTTGGGTTGTTTCCATGTTCTTGTGATGGTGAATAACGCTGCTATGAACATTGGTGTACAAGTCACCATTTATGCCTCAGTTCTCATTCTCTCAGGGTATATTCCAAGCAAGGGAATAGCTGGGTCATATGGAATTTCTTTGTTCAGCTTATTGAGGAAATGCCCCTGGCTTAATTTTTATTGCTAATATTGAACTTCTCCAACAATTCCTCTTACAGATGTAATCAATCTGATTCCTACCACAGTCCATGAAATGAGGTCTATGTGTAAAATCACTGATTGTATTTTTTTAAAAAAGATATTTGCAGTGAATAAATCATTGAACATACACAATTCGATCTTTCTATTTCCAGCCTCATTTCTGCCACCAAATATGTACTTTCTGACTACCACTTTTTCTTTATTGTTCCCAACTTTTGCATTCCAGTCACAAATTATTATGAAAGGATCTTGATTACATGTTTGGTCAATTTCACTGCATGATTTAGTAAAAAAAATTAAACCTCCCCCTTTATGGCACTAGTTGTGTTGTTATTAGGTAGCACTGAGTTGAGTACAGCTTATAGCTTCTTGGATAATTTGCTCAGCATATCGACTGAACAGGTATAGAGCTAGAATATATACTCTCTATATATATATCCCTGATATACTCCCTTCCCAATTCCAAACCATGCAGTGCTTCCCTGCTTGTTCACACAACAGCCTCCTGATCCAGGTACAGGTTCCTCATGAGCACAATCATGTGCTTTGGGATTCCCACTCTTCTCAATGTCAGCCAAAACTTGTCATGATCCACGGTAAACTGTTGGGGCATTTCTAATTGTGTCAGCAATCAAGTGTAAGCTGATTAACTAACTGTACCTGATCTCGTTTACAATCAGCTTTGATGGGATACCTCTGTGTGGGCAAATGGGATCTGCTGGGCGGGCCTTTGTATTTAAAAATGGGTCTGGTCCTAACTATCCATGAGCCATTAACTTGGTGAAGTTGGCTCCTATTGGGTAACTGTTTGTGATTTACTTGAAAGCTGGGGCACTAGCTATAGAAGTGTGTATTTAAATAACAGTTCCATTATTAAGTCTTCCTTGTATGCTTATGAGTAATATTCTGTCATTCAAAACACTGATCTTCAGGACAAAACTGGAAATTGTCTTTTTAACTATGAATGCAAACATCATTCTTCTGTTTTTCATTCCCAACATATTATACCATGTGATTGTCTCATTCAAAGTGGAAAAAGCTAGTCCACCTCATCTCACTAATACCTAGAATGTTGATGTTCATACATTCCATCTTATTTTTCACAGCTTCCAGTTTTCTGACATTATGCTTTGTGAATTCCATGTTCCAATTATGAAAGGATATTTGCCACTAGTTTCCCTCATTTTGATTGACTTCCAATCTGGCCTCTATCTCTAATATCATAGCTGTCCATGTTCCTCTACTATTCACAGGGTTTTCAGAGACCTATTCTTTAAAAAGTGGATGGCCAATGCTGTTTCCTAGTCTGTCTTACCCTGGGAGCTCTACTAAACCCTGTTTACCGTGGAAGACAGCATTTGGCACACCTGTGGCATAGCTTGTGGCATCACAGCAACCCACAAGTTTACTCAGTACAGCAAGCAGACAGACAAGTGCTGTACTAATTAGACTGATGACTTAATCTAGTAGCTATCAAAGCTTCCCCTGTATTAGTCCTGGCATCCAGAGACTGCCAGCTCAGGAAGGCCAACCTATGATAACTTCTGAATCATCACCTCTCTCCAGTGTTCAAGAAATGCCCATTCTCTTACTTTGGTGATGTGGGTGGTGGTTGTGGTACTGGTTGTTTCTGAGGTGATTGTCTGTGCACTCATCAGCACACCTGGCTCCAAATCAGCAGCAGGATCCATCTACACCAGCAAAAGGAGAGATACCACATCCAGATTACGGCACTATTTTGTCAGAAATGCACCAACATTAAGGAACTGCCATTGCTAAGCTGCTGTCTGGCTGTCCCCACTTCAGAGCTATCCCACACACACCACACCTTTCTTCCCAATCCATCTTAGTCTGGACATTGTACCAAACCCTATTTAGTATCACAGCAATGTGCAAAGTCTTTATTGACAGCCAAGCCTTTTATGTGCACAGGTTAGAAAAGAACTCGTATCTCTATATGACAGGGAGGACTTTTACTAATGAACCACCACTGCCCTTTAATTCAAGGCATGACAGTTATTTATCTCAACTAACACTGTGGTCTTAAATCAGCATCCTGGAGTCCTTGCTTCAGGTCTCATTTTAAAGAGGTTAATGGCCACAGTTAACAGTCATAAAAACTGGAGAAAAGACCAACAACCCAACTTAAAAAATAAATGGTCTGAGGATGGGTGCATGGCAGGCACATTAATCATAGAGTTGCACAGTTTGACGGGTGAGTGGGTGTAAAGGAAATGGGAAAGTTCCGGTGTGAAAAGCAATGTATATAAACTTTGTAAATAAACCAGTATAAAATAATAATAAAAAAAATTGTCAAAGGAGTTGAATAGACATTTCTCCAAAGAAGATACCAAATGGCCAAAAAGCCAATGAAAAGATTCTCCTGGTATATTATCATGGTTATAGTCATTAGGAGCTCTGGTGGCCTAGTGGTAAGAAACTGTGCTATAATCCCAAAGGTACACAGTTCAAATCCACCAGATGCTTGGTGGAAAAAGGATGAATAATCTCTTCCCATCTGATTTACTGTCTCTAAAAACCAGCTGGAGGGTCAGCTATGGGTCGGTTCTGACTCAGCCATACACAACAACATTAAGTCATTAAGGAAATGTACATCAAAACGACCATGAGATATTATCTCACACCGTCTAGAATGGCTATTAACAGAAAGCTGGAGGCTAACATGTGCTGGGGAAGATGTGGAGAACTTGGATCTCTCCATCTACATGTGGGAGGGTACGTAAAATGTCAAGAGTGGAGAAAAGTTTGGTAGGTCCTCAAAAAGTCAAACATAAAATTATGATGTGACCCAGAGAATCCCTTCCTAGGTATGTACCCCAGAGATGTGAGAGCAGCAACTCAGACCATGTGTTCAAATGTCCACTGAGGCAGCATTCCGAACAACACTACCATGATAGAAACAAAGTTCTAACACATGGTAATAAAGACAAACCATGGAAACATTATGCAGAATAAAATGAGTTAGACATGGAACCCAATTACATGGAATGTCTGGAATAAGCAATACACCAAGACAAAAAGGTTACTAGCCGTTACAAGGAACTTCGGTGAGGGGTACTGAGCTATTTTAGGTAATGCAACCTTTTTGGTAGTGAATGGTGGTGATGGTAGCACAATATGACGAATGTAATTAAGCCACAGAATTATATATTTAAAATGGCCCATTTGATAAACTTTTGTTATATTTTCCACAATTAAAAAAAATCAAGTTATATGAAATAAAACTGAGATTTGAGAACCATGAGCAATCAATGGCTGAGTTAGTAATTTTCTTTATTTTTGTCTAGTGAAATAAGTTTTGTAGTTTTTTTCTACACTTTGAGATAGTTATCTTATCACAGTTATCTGCTATTCCAGAATAAATAATAAAATGAGAAGCCTATCTAAAAAAATAAAATAAAATAAAATGAGAAGCCTAGTTGTTGAGAAAGCCTAAGTCTCATGAATGAAATACTAGACAAATTTGCACACTGCTAGTTGCTAGTCACAGTCACAGTGACCCACTGCTGGGCTCCCATGCTGTAGACCATAACGGGAGGAGGCTGTGCATCATTCTATCTCAGAACTTTGAACCACCGAAGTGCAGCCTTTGGTTAATTAACAGTGCAGCTTGTTTTGGCCACTTTACCATTATACTTAAACATAATAAAAAACAAGACTTTCTTACCTGTGATGATTCATATGTTATGGTCTTTGTTTCGGTATGAACTACTGGCACTTCCTTGGTAGAAATTTCTAGCTTTACACCTCCTGGTGAAGCACTGCCAAAACTGATGGTTTCAGTCTTCACAGTTGATGACTGCACCAATGGGAAGCAAGCAGAGTTGTTATGACAACTTGTACAAACACATATTCCACTCACTCAACCCTTTACCCCTGATGAAGATAAGTACTGATTACTATGACATAAATGCTAACAAATTACTTGGAGAGTAAGTTGAGGATGAGTGAGATACACATAGATACACCAAACGTCATACTTTTTTATATGGAATGCTTCACCAAAGGAAAGTATTTTGAAGGAAATACTTTAGGATTATCTTTTTATAGTTCTCCTCCTTTATCTCATAAATGAAAACTGATTAAAAACTACATCTGGTCCTTCCCAAGCTAGGTAGTAATATACAAAATCACTGCTTCTGCATGCTGCATAGTATTCCATAATGTGAATGTTTAATAATTTTTCAATCTATTTGGTTGGACATCTGGGCTCTTTCCATGTTCTTGTGATGGTGAATAACACTGCTATGAACACTGGTGTACAGGTCTCTGTGTTTCAGTTCTAATTCTCTTGGGATATATTCTAAGCAGAGAAATAGCTGGATCAGATGGAATGTCTATGTTCAGCTGTTTGAGAAAGTGCCAAACTGCCTTCCAGAGTGATTGCACCATTTTACAATCCCATCAACAATGTATAAGAGTTCTTATTTCACTAAATCCTCTTCAACATTTATTACTTGCTGTCCTGTTAAACTTTGCCACTGCTACTGGAGTGAGATGGTATGGAATCTTATTGTAGGCTTGATTTGCATCTCTTTTACAGCCAGTGATTTTGAGTGTTTTCTTCATGTGTCTGTTAGCCATTTGAGTATCTTCCTCTGTGAAAAGTCTTTCCATGTCTTTTGCCCATTTTGTAATCATGTTATCAGTCTTTTTTTCTTTTTCTTTTTGTGGAGGCCTTGTAGAATTCTGTAAACTTTTGATATGAGACCCTTGTCTGAGATGGGACTGGAGAGCATTACGCTAAGTGAACAACTCAGCCCCATAAGGACAAATATTTCATAAGACATTATTGTAGAAGGAGTATGAGGATCCAAGGGGGGGGGAGAGCAGAGGGCTGAGGAGGCGGGGAGTGGAGGTGTAAATCATAGGGTTGCACAATTTTATGGGTGGGGAGGTGACAAAAATGGGAAAGATCCTGCATGGAAAACGATGCATACAACTTTGTAAATAAACCAGTATAATATAAAAATTAAAATAAAACAATGTCTATTACTATTTCTTAGAAAGCAGAAAAAATAAAGCACTAGAATAAGGAATGCCTAGTGTCTCACTCATTTCTGACTCACAGTCAACCTTTATTTGGCGTCCAAGACTAAATCATAGCAGGAGAAGATTGCTCATTTTTCTCCCACAGAGCTACTGATGCATTTGAACCACTTGCCTTTGCATTAGCAGCACAACTTGCTATGGACTACATAACATGAACTTCCTTTAAATGGTTTGTTGTTATGTGCCATCAAGTTGGAAATGACCCATTGCTGACACCCCAGTGGGTTTTCATAGGCAGTAAATTACATGGGGAGAGACTGTCCATCTTTTTCCCTCGGAGCAGGTGGTCGATTTGAACTATGCACTCCTTAACTTGAACTATGAAGTCCTTACCTCTAGGCCACCAAAGCTCCCTTAAATGGTATAGGGAGCCCAATAAAAGAGGACTAACAATAAGCATCATTCTAGCATCTGGCACCAAGGCAAGCATGATCTTTTTGGTCCTTCTAGGTAAGTACACTGATCAGAGATAAATTTATGAAAGTTGAATATTTTAGCTGCCCCACATCCACTACCATTTACAGTAATTACAAGCAGAGCAGGCATCACTTCCTGGAATTTTATTAATCAACATACATGTTCGATGTGGTGCAGGAGATGAAAAGTAAATTTCATGGCAATCCCTGATAGTCATGCAAGAAGAAAACATGAGGAAAAGAAAGCTAACTGAAAAAAGCTACAAAATAAAACTCCTTTATCTCTTATATTTAACTTAGTTTAACAATAACAAATTCTCTGCTATAGAGTAGGTACCAATCCTGCTAACCCTGCAGCGAGTTTTCAGGGGCCGTAAATCACACAAGAGCCTGTCTTTCTCTCTCTCAGAACTGCTCTTGGGTCTGAACAGTCTGCCTTTGAGTTAGCAGCACAACTCTACCTACTGTTCGTTGTTTACTGAAAAGTCTGAAACAACCAATACCTGACCCTCCAGAGAGTTTTCAGAGACAGTTAATCAAATGGGAGGAGACTCCCTAGCCATCTCATGTGGAGCAGCTGGTGGATTCGAACCACATGGCTTCAGTATTTCAGCACAGCTTCTTACTACCAGGACATCAGAGCTTCCTTGTTTACCCACTAGACCAATTTAATGGAATGCTATCTACGAGCTACATTACTGTTAAAAGCAACATTAACTGCCAGTTACCTCAAAATGAGGCTTTTGGTCCAGAGTTTCAGGAACTTGGACGGTTGCACTCTGCTCCTCCTGCTGCTGGTGAGAATCTATAGCTGCTTCCTTTTGTTCAGGGATAGCTCTGACGGTCACCTCCATTTTCTCCTCCTTAGCCCCTGCCCTGGGCACAGTGCCCTCCTTCCCTTTGAGGCTTGAAGCCTCAGCTGCTGCCTGTGCTGCCACATCCCCATCATCTCCGGCTGCAGAAGGGCCGTCCCCGCTGGCGTGGACACTGGTCACCCGTCTCTCCTCCACTATCACAGTCTGCTGCAGCACAACCTTGTCAGTGCTGAGAGCTGATGGCTGCTGGGCTGCTTCTGCCTCCTGTTCACCAGAGTCAGCCTGTGTTTCCGTTTTCTGCACAGAAAGAAGTGGGGATTGTCAGTTCTCCTCACAGCACAGCTGAGGGGGGACCTCAAACTTAAGAAGCCATTCACCAGCAGCACCAACAAGAGCATCAAGTGTGTATCACCAGACTCTCTCTCACACACACACACACCCCCACACCCACACCCACACGAATCTATGCTGAGACGTGTGTACCCACAAGACTGTAGTAGAAAATGCAATTGAAAAAAAGGAGAGGGAAATAATAATAATAATAATACAGCACTGTCATACATTTGTACCGGATCTGGATGCTTTTATAGACACAAAGGATGAGACCAAATGCTTTTAAAAATTTTGAGCATGATTATCTTTTGAACAGCTGAAGTACATTCTTGAAATGAAATTAAAGGTGCATGACAGTTATATCAAGCAGACACAAAAGGAAATTACTAATGACAGTCTGGAGCCGTTACAAGCAAACAGGACATTAAAGTCATACACACACAATCTAAAAAGTATAAAGAAATGAAAATGGGCAGGAGAAACACAGAGGTCAGAGGTAAGCGGACACCTGAACCCAGCTTTGAGTGGAAGTGGCAACCCCTCCTATGAATTCTGTGGGTTTCCTCGCAGACTCTAACAAACTGAGGATCTCGGAGCCGTCCATCAGCTTGTCCCCCGAGGACTGTTTGGTCTGAATGAATCAGAAAAGCAGAGGCGAGTGTGAGAGGCAGACAGCAGCAGGCACGGATGGCAGACAAAACTTCAGGCAGAGGAAAAGAGCAGAGGGGTGAAGGAATCAAGGACAAGAGTTTGGAAATAGAAAAACAATGGGAAATAAAATAGCAAATCGAAGTGACCATGAGCTGTTTGGATTTTGGGGAAAGCAGAGAGAGTTGTCAGGGTCGGAGTGGAGCTGGTGGGAGAGGATGGCTGTCCCTCCATTGCAAAGCCACAGCCGTGCCATTCCATCTCAGGAACAGGGTGCTGGAAAACAAAGTGTGTCAACGCCCGCGCTCCACCGCGAGGCTGCTCGGACCATGGAAAACACAACAAGCTGGGTTGGCTGCTCTCAGCATAAAGGCAAGCGACAAGAGGAACAGGAAGGTTGAGGGGAGAAGGGCACTGCCTCAAAATCATGCTGGAAGCTCAAACTGTGGCCCAAACGGGAGCCCCTGGTTACCACCACTCGGGAGGAGGACGACTCAGTAACGTAATGGGCGGTGGCAACGGTAACGGCGGGCTCCTGTGAGTATCTCCACTCGGACAGGCTCTTCCTCCGGGGCCCGAAGAGCCCCACCTGCAGGGCCTCGGCCTCGCCCGCCATCTTGCTCGGCGCCATCTTGGCCGCGCCATGGAGGCCCAGGTCCCGGCCCCTCCTCGGCTCTTCCTCGGGGCTCTGCAGCCGTGACTCGGCTTCCCTGATGGGCGCCAGGGATTCGGACAGTCTCCTCTTTGCCTGGCCCTCAGGCGCCCGCTTGGCCTTCTCATCCCTGCGGGCCTCCAGGACCTCGAACTCCGCCATGCCGGCCGCCATCTTTGCCGAGTCCGGCCTCTGAGGCGGCCCCGAGGTGGGCAGAGTCGCGCCTCTGTCCCCGTCCTGGGCTTTCCCGGTCATGGTGACGATTTTTCCAGAAACAGTGTCATACGATTTCCCTAAAGTGTATATCTTCTGCTTGCCTTCTTCTTTGAGCTGCAGTTCTTGGGCCAAGTCTTCGAAGCCGAGCGTCTCGAGGGGCCCCACTTTGACGATGTCCCCGGACACATCACCACTCGTGCTGCTCACAGTCACCACCTTGTAAGTCACAATCTGCCTCGAATCACCACCGACTACCTCAGTGGGCATTCTGTCTACAATAACCCAGTCCTCTGTGGCCTATATTTGAAATATAAGAGCTATGTTAGAAATTCTAGTTAAGAATCCTCAAAATTACATCGGGGGTGAGGGGCGACAGCGACCCTTTGGGGCTGGGAAGGCACCGCCTAGGGCTGGAAATCCCTCCTCCTCCAAAACGGAGAAATCATGTTTTAACAAACATTCTGCAACACAGAGCTGCAGGCATGGATGCCTTAAAAACTGAAGCTATGCTGGTGGAGAATTTGGTACGAAAATCATTTCAGCATGTTCAAAACAGCACCACAATGTGGCCGCGCGCAGACCACTCACTAGCTTTACAGAAGAGGGTCTCAGGACACAAAGTGTCCCATTTAAACAAGGGAGGACTAGCCAGAGTCCCACAGGTTTCTATAGCAATCCTTCTCCTTGCTTTCCACGCAGGACAATGGTGCACAGGTGGGAACCCACCCCTGACCTGGTAGCCTATAAACACTTACCATGTCTGGTTGGATAAAATACTGTGATAAAATATTCCCACCACAGGGGACTGCTGTGGTCACTTACACACAGGTCTTATTGCTCAGGCAGCTGATACCTTTGCAACTGTCGGTAGTTTTTCGGCCACATTCTTTAATATTGGATCCAACAAGGCAGAAGAAATTGGACTGAACACACCTTTGTGTTGAGGGGTTCAAACAGCATGTGATCAGACAGGCCAAGAGCTGACCAGGTTATGGTGGACCAAGAAGTCAAGCCAAAAGCAAGCTAAGGGCCTTCCTTTTAAATGCCTGCATTTTAAATGGTAGCTTTTCTACTTTTACAATTATATGTAGCCAAAAACCTTTCATCTTTGTATCTTCGGGAAAAAGTTGACAGATTTTGCTACATGCTGGTCCTGAATGAAAAGAAATCAAGTGAATAATAACCTCTAGGGTGGAGGGGATGCCTTTCTGAAATATTACTTGACGAGAAGTAACCACAGACCCAGCAGCGTCTCCTTCATGCATTTTCTTTATCACACTTGGCTAGTGGGGGAAATAAAAAAACCAATAAAAATGCACAGCTTTCAAAAATCAAACAAGATCCTCTAAATTAGAACATCTTTATCTAGTTGAAATAGTAAAAAAAGTTTTAATAAATCATTAGGAAGTAGAATCAATAGATTTACAGATACCACCTTGAATGATAAACCATAAATAATTAAAAATAACAACTCTGTTAACTACTATATTAATAAAATACAGAAAACCTCCCCAAAGTTTAAGCAAATATTTACATACCTACCTGAGTTTTAAACAAAGTAAATTTAAGAAGGAAAATAAGAACTAAAGACATTTTAATGACATGAAGCCAGGAAAGCTATTCCTTATGTGTTATGCCTTGATGCTAGTTTGTTACCTGAGACTCAAGGAATGAAGAACTTCCTTGTTGCAAAAATATAACTTTCTCAGAAAGCTCTCTTTCTTCTTTGGTCTGTTTGAATAAAGGGGGTTGGGTTGGAGAAGAGGAAGTAGACAGTGCCCAAAAAGGAAAGTTAGGAAGAGAGGTTTTATTTTGATATCTCTATGTCTACACATACAGACACAGTCACCATACTCATTATTTTCTGAAGGAGTAAATAACAGTTTATTACTTTAAAAAATGATCTGAAACTCTCTTGCTGCACACAGATTGCTGCATTAGCCACTATCTGAATGAACCTTTTTTAACAAGGAAAATTTATTCTATTTAATAAACTTTATTAATATCTACACTGATTGTACAGTATAGATGTTCACTTTACAGGTGAATAAACTATAAATACAGGAACTCCTTTAATGTTGCAAAAAAATCAAAAGATAAGGTTGTTAAATTTTATTTATACTTATAACACAGTGAATAACAGTTAAAAGTAATTTTCAGAATTTGTATACCAAGTGTTAGTTTTTCTTTAACAGGGTAACATAGTTAAAGCAGAAACATTAACTATGTCACAGAATGGTCTATTTGTTACTTTTCAGTTCCATCTTTAGTATTAATAGGCATAATTCAAGTAGCGGCAGATCAGCTCTTTGGCCTCCCTATCTCTGTACAGCCTGAATTCCAAAACAGGGGCATGCAGCTTTCTGGCAGATTAGACAAATGAGAAAGAATAGAAAGTTAAAAGTTTCTGGAGGAATGAATTCTTTAGACAACTCCTAACATGGTCTGAATAATTTAATTGTAAAAACGTTATTTAAAGTTCTTGTTTGTTATTTACCTGCACAAGGATGCAGGGGGTGTTTCCTGACAGACCTACTAACAGATTTTTATGCCCCTATTAATAAGAAAGGGAGCTCGGGTGGCCTACTAACAAGAAGCTGCAATGCAATCTCTCAGGCAGCAGTTTGAGGCCACCAGCTGTTCTGCAGAAGAAGGTTGGGCAATCCCCTCTAGTATCATTAACTGCTTCTGATAACCTACCAGAAGGACAGCTATGGGTTGGCTCCAACTCTGCAGAAAATACAACAATATTAGTGATAAGGAGTTGTGCTGTCAACCCTATGGCAGGTGATTGGAATCCGCCTGTTACTCTGTGGGCAAAAGATGGGCAAGTCTCCTCTTATGTGATTTAAGGCTTCTGAAAACCCACTGGAGCTCTGGTTCTGATTCACCTGACAGTACTTCAACCAGAGTATTAGTAAAGAACAGAGAATTCTTGTCCAAAGGAGAAGACAAATACACGGTTTGACTATAATCCGGGGTCTTGCTCTCCAGTGCTGTCCCTCCACCTTACTGAGCATGATGTCCTTCTCCAAGGACCAGTCTCTCCTGACCACATGTCCAAAGTATGTAGACAGAGCTTCAAAAATCCTAGCCTCCAAGGAGACATTTGGTTTTATCCTCTCCCACATAGACTATTTGTTTTCTTGGTAGTCCATGCTATGTTCAAGATTCTTCTCCAACACAACTTGAAGGCATCAATTCTTCTATCATCCTTAGTCACTGTCCAGCTCTCTGATGCATAGTAAGTAATTGTGAAGACCAAGATCTGGATTAGGTGCACCTTCGTCTCTGGACTGGTATTGTTGCTTTTTTGGTACTCTGGAGAGGTCCCTGACAGCAAATTTTTCCAGCGCAACTCATCTTTTGATTTCCTGTCTGCTGGTACCAAGAGTTGATTGTGGAGCTGAGCAAGCTGTAGTTGTTAACAACCTCAATCTCTTTTCCATCTATCATTGTGGTGCCAATTGGACCAGTAGTGAGAATCTTTGTCTTCTTGATGTTAAACCTCAATCCCTATTGAAGACTAGTCCTTGACCTTCTACAGCAAGCACAGCAGGTCCTCCTCAGTTTCAGCAAACAAGGTTGTGTCATCTGCATAACGCAGGTTGTTGATGATGAGTCTTCCTCCAATCCTGATGCCACATTCCTCCTCACAAAGCCCAGCTTTCTGAATGATCTGTTTTACATATAGGTTGAAAAAGTATGGAGACAGGATGCATCCCTGACACACTCCTTTTCTGATTTAGAATCATGCAGTGTTTCATTGCTCTGTTCTGAGGGCTGCTTCTTGGTCCAAGTGTAGGCTTCACATAAGCATAAGCAAGTGTTCTGGGATTCCTCTTTTCCTCAAGGTTAGCCACAATTAGTTGTGATGCACACAGTCAAATGCCTTTGCATAGCCAATGAAACACAGACATTTCTTTGGTACTCCTGCCAACATCCATCTGACATTGGTGACAATGTGTCTAGTGCCACAACCTCTTCTAAACCCTGCTTCTATTTCTGGTCATTCTCTGTTAAAGTACTTACTGTTACAGTCATTTCTGGATAATCTTCAGGATTTTTCTAGCATGTGATATTAGTGATGTTGTTCTATGTTTCCACACTCTGTTGGGTCACCTTGCTTTGGAATGGAAATAAATATGGATCGCTTCCAGTCAGTTGGCCAGGTAATTGTCCTCTAGATTTCCTGGCATAATCTGGTGAGAGCATCCAGACCAGCATCTGTTTGTTGAAATGTGTTGATTGGTATTCCATCAATTCCTGGGGTTTTATTTTTTTTTGCCCCGTCCTTCAGAGCCTGAACTTCTTCCTTCATCACCATTGCCTCTTAATCCTATGTTGTTTCTTGGAATTCTTTTATGTCAGACAATTCTTTTTGGTACAGTGACTCTGTATACTCCTTCCATCTTTTTTTTTTAATGCTTGCAGATGTTAAATCTTGTAAGTACTGCTAATAGAGATATGAAAAGGTAATAGAAAATCTAAGAGTCTATATTTTTATTGTTGTTGAGTACCTTCGAGTTGGAGCTGACATATAGCTGACCCTCCAGTGGGTTTTCAGAGGCAGTTAATTGCATGAGAGGAGATTGCCCATATTTTTATTATGACCTAGAATATACTCAAGAGTGGCACAAAAAGCTCAATTCTCAATTAATGGAAACGTTGAGAGTTCAACCTCCTACCCTTAGTTGCTCCTGAGAAGATCTAGTGGCCTGCCTCAGTTACGACTACCAACAAGAAAACCTTTTGGGAAATTTTGTCCTGTCACAAGGGTTCACTATGAGTTAAAACACAACTTAGGGCACCTAACAACAGCAGCTGCAGCCAGGACTCTGGCTTGTACAAATGGTTAGAAACACAGTTTAGTTTGGTGAAGCTATTGATTCTAAATGCTGCCATTCAAAATGGCCACAACCTACTGTATTCTTGAAAAGCCTGGGAGGAGATTTTTTTTTCTTTATGATTGGTGGATATTCATTTAATGTTTCTGTAACTTAGTATCTTTGGAATATCACATTGTTGCTTACTTTCAGTAGAGATAGTAGAAATCCACAAGTGAAGTAAAACTTGATCAGTAACAATGAAACTCTGGGATCACAACCAGCAAATGGTTTTGTAAATAATACAAGTACAACAACAAGATCAATCTGAGCATCAAATTCTTTTCTCTTGAAAACGTGGGTGGAATTAGTGCTTAGTGATGCAGGAAGAACTCCAACAATACTTCTCATTTATTTTGCATAAAAGGCTTTTTCTGAAAGTAATTTAAACAGATATACATAACACACGTATCTTTGCATTTTAACTGGGACTAGCGCTGTCATGACCACAGTGAAAGTGGGATCTTTTAAGAAAAGGCTTTCAAAGGAAGTTTTTAATACAAGATTGACAATACATGTAACTCTATTCTTTTCACTATAAGAATATAAGCACTGCGTACCAACCACTCCAATAGAATCTTTTCTCCCCTGAGGCTCAAGTTTTAATTTTGTTGTATTCTCTCTTAGCACGCTAAATAAGTATTTTTCAAGAGGTCTTAATAAAGAAGATAATTTCTGCTGAATCAGAAGTGACTCATAGCTGACTCTCAAGTGGTTTTCAGAGGCTGTAAATCACAGAGGAGGAGAGATTGCCATATTTCACCTGTGGAGCTGCTGATAGATTCTAACCATGAGAGAGAATCACTACCAGGCTAGGAGTAGTATACAAATATGAATACTAGCAAGGTGCAATTTGAGAAAACTTTGTTTTCTCAAAAAAAAGGTTGAGAAAACTTTTTGTTTTGGAAAAGAAAGTAAGATGCTATCCAGCAGTAGGTAGATTAGCACTGCATATAATCTGTAGGTCCCATACAGGCACCATGGCAGCTGAGCCCTTCAGCTCCCTGACTGTGCATTTATAGAGCGTTTTCCTACAAGGAAGAGTAAGAGAGCCTTACTTAAAAAGAAATCTCTGGCCCTTAGTTTTGCCATTAAAATTCAGACAGGACACTGATTTTTCACTCAACCAAAAAACCTGCTATAGAATCTCAAATTTACTTGAAAACCCATCAACTTCAGACAAGCCTTCAACAGTCTCAATAGGACCCATCTAGTAACTGATGAGAGGAGAGTTTTCAGGATATTTATTGATGTAGTAGTAGAAAACACATTCAGAAAAAGACTCCACTCATTAGGACAAAGTATGGACTCCTCCCCACTGTAAAGGTGGCTCCATGGCTAGAACAAGCCAGTTTCAGTGGTGCCTCCCACTTGGGTGCTCACGGTCAGCACCTATTGGCCTGTGAGGACTCACTCCTGAGCCACCAGGGCATCCCCTGTGCAGCTTCCCCTGGAGGCCTGAGGCTCTCAGGCTACACATGGCCAGGACAAACTTCTCTACTTAGAAGCCCCCAAATTATCTTCCCCAGTTCCAGATCGTAGAAGAGAGAGATTTTTTAACAGAAGATGATACCAGCCCAAAGGCCCAGTACTGACCTCTTCAGGCACAAGTGGTTCAATCATGGGTGCATCCTCCTGCCTGGCGGCCAGTCTCACTGGGGAGGTGGAGAGCCGCTTCTCCCACTCATTGGCTATGGCAGTGTCTGTGGAAGTTTCTAAAAAGGTCCTTTTCAGCTCACTAATGTTGGTTTGGTGCTTCATCAGGTCATCTTGAGTTTTATCTAGCTCCTGTATTTAGAGAATACACAATCAAAAAAGTCAGTATTTTACTTTCTGCCTTTTTTCTCCTCTCTCTTTTTAAAGTAATGCCAGTGTCATTAGTATTTCAGGTAAAACAGAACCTTGGACATCAGCACTCATGACAGTATTACAAACACTCTGGTGAAAAGGCAGTATTTCCAAGGAAAAGAGAGGGGGGAAAATATTTAGTTCACACAAGCATTAAAACCAAAACAACCTTAGAATGTAAGTCATAGAGAACACAATTCACATATAACTAGAGAAAATGAAATGCACACACAGAAGAAGAATCTACACCTAGAGGGTAGCAGAGTGGAGATACCCTACCCTGCGGACAGGTGAGCACAAGGTGCATGCATCAAGGTACGAACCCACAGGTACATCACTGGGAGTCACCACACACCAACATGCACTGGTAGGCACCAATACCAACCTCTAACATAAGATTACTATGTTTGACATACACATTTTCACCCTTTATTCGCTTAATCAGACTATTCTGAAAAAAGTGGAGAAGAAAGGGAGAAGTAAGGGACATAGTCCAAGAAGGAACAAATGCCGTCTTACACTTAGCACTGTCAAGCAGGCACCTGGCATGTGCAAAAAGTCAAACATTGTACACAAACAAGGACGTAACACACATTGGCTTTTGGCTTTGCTTTTAAAAAATATTCTACCTGTGCTTTGATCTCTGCATCTTCCTCCTGGTCCGACTGCCAGCATCAAGAAAGAGTGGGAGATATAATCTTACCATGCTATTTATTCTGCGACTGAAGATTTACAGTGTCTAGATAAACTTGCTCAGTGTAGACAGCAGTCCATTTCTTACTCACAAACCACAACATTCTCATGCACAAATGAAGAGGGTTGGTAGGAATATATATGAATAAGAAATTCTTCACTTAGTAGACTGTGGGCATTTTAGTCTGGAGATTTCAAAATGTGATGACAAGATACAGGTGTGCTGTGAGATGGCAGGTTGTACTTAATGAGTGTTGGAAATGGTTCTGAAGGTGTGACGAGCCAGATTACAGTGACAATTCACAGGAATGGCTCTGAGGACACAGCTGGGGGCACTCTGATACTGCAAGATCCTCCTAATAACTCCAGCTCCCATCTCCATCTAGACAAGAGAACTGAGGGGCCATAAATTTAATGGAGCTCTCTTATTTTAAAATCTGTAGCATTTCATAAATCCATAGAATTATAAACAAAACTGGTGAGATTCAAATGGACTTAATAAGGAAATATTTGTGTTTTTGTTAATGACTGTCTTGTTCATAGGGTTGCTGTGAGTTTTACTCAATAGCACCTAACAACAACAACAGCTTGTTGAAAGTCAGCTCACTGCCTTCAAGTTGGTATGGACTCATAGCTGACCCTCCAATAGGTTTTCAGACATGGTAAATTGCATGGGAGAAGACTGTCCATCTTTGTCCTTTGGAGTTACTAGGGGATTCGAACTGAGAGACACCACTGTTGGGATAGCAGCCCAACTCATTGCAGACTATATATCACCAAAGCTCCCTGTTTAAAGATTAGACAGAGCAACTTCTGAATTGTTGGTTTTTTAAATGCAATTTCTGTAATTTCAGGGATTCATCCAGTCCTGGTCCTGGCATCTGAGTACCATTAACTTGGCATCAAGGACAAGGTGGGCTAGGCTGTGCCTCACTCCTGTCTCCAGTGTCCTGAGGGAAATCTGTCTGAGAGAAGTGAACACCAGCCTGAGTGGCCTTATCTGTCAAGGGGACATAAACTGCCTGCTCTTCCTGTGCATATGACTGCACTCTTGTTTTGCTGGCTACCTGGAAAGGAAGGTGGCTGAGATGTGTGAGTGAGTGCACAAACAGATAACTCTTAGCACTGGGGACATGAATTCTCAGCTGTCCTGGAGGTTTATAGCTGACCACTTTAAGTTCACATCATATATACACACACACACACACACATATATACATATATATTTAATATATTTAATATTTCACATGTTATATAATGTAAATTTAAAGCTTCTAATAAAAACAATAACATAGAAATGTATAGAATTAGTAAGATATTTTTAATTTACAGCATACATTAGGATTGTAGGGAAAATTTGTTGACTATTGAACCGTAGCTACAGGTAACCAATCTTACAAAATCAAGATGTCATAATACTCCACCTAGTAAAGGATGCTTTGGTATCAAGTCACATTGCTAGTTCAAAGGTTGGGCATCTGTACTGGTCTGAATATATCACAAACTCCTTGGAAGAAAGATGGGCTTTTTCGTCCCAGTATAATCTGTACCCTTAGCACCCCAACTGAAGGTCTCTCTGAGGGGAGGCAGCTCAGCAACAGTAAGAGTCAGCATAGTTATTTACTTTTGATAAATTTATGTATGATAATGTCAATGAATCTAGATAATAGTATTAAAATAATATTTCTTATATTTAAAAAATTACTTCCAAACTTTGAATTGATTTCTAGTATTTCCAAAGGAAGAAATTGAATAAAAATACCATTGTGAAATAATAGATACTGTCAAGTGAAATTATGCACAAATACTGTTTAAAACATCTTAAATTCTGCCTAAATAACTAGAAATTGTTGCTCTTAACATATCATGTTAAAAATACTGTACAACCTAAGGTAAACTTTATTAATAATGTTTCCTTAAAGAAGTAAAGGAGATCTAATAGCACAGAGTAGTCTCTTTTCTCATAGTTCAGCATGACCATATCTTTCTCCTAGAGAATTAATTTCATATGAATGACCTAGTTGCAACCTGACTTCCAAACTGGAGTAAGAGAAATATGATTACTTTTAACAATTTTCATTTGACAATGAGGATTTTTAAAATAAGTCCAATATCCAATAGAAAATGAAGCTGTGATCCAGATTCTCCATTCATCATGGATATTTGTATACAAATAGCCCTCACTTGGGGTAGGGAAAGACACTGTTTTGAAAAAAGATGTTTGTGTGTATATATGTAGTATGTGTGTATTTATAATTGTGGTGAAGTACATCTCAAAGGAGGGAATTTCACCTGAGATTGCTAAAGGTATAAATCCTCGAGTCCCACCCAGACCTGCTGTGTGAGAAAAGCTGGTGGGACTCTTTCATGTCAATCTCATTCTTTCATTTTCTTTGTCAAGGCGTGAGCAAGGGAACATAGTAACACCTACACTTAGAAGCTGGATCTATCTACACTCCCAGAGCTAATTTGCCTGTTGTTCAGTGCAGGCTCCCCAAACCAGCCGTTTCCTCTGGGGATCCCAGTTGCTGTGGTCTGTCTTGATACCAACCTCGGTGGCCGTTGTCTCCCCATCGGCTGCAGTATCCGTCCGCTCACTGTCGGTCTATTGGTCACACAGTGATGGGTTCCAGGAGGAAAGCACAAATAGAAAACAGACCCATCCTGTTACATGGGATATGGCACCACCCATAGCTCACTCCCTTTCTCTGTGATCTCCATCAGACTACCTTCCCACAAGGTTGTAGGTTCAAGAAAAAGCAAAAGACAGGCCAGAGCTGGGCTCACGCAACAGAGCAGACTCAGAGGAAGACTTGGGCAGCACAGCCTGCAGGGGCCACCCTAGCCAGACCACCCATCTCATTTCTTACCCCAGGAAAACCAATTGTCTTTTCCCCCATCCCTTTTAACTAAAATACCAAAAGAAGTTTAATGCAAATAAAACTGAGCTTAGGTTTATTTTAAAATTCTATCTAGATGTCCCACTGAAAGGTAAATTAAGAGGTAAGATTAAGTAAAATGCTACAATAACAGTTACCAGACTTTCAGCCCCTCATTTATACAATTTTGATAATGTAAATCCATTACGGCCAATCAGGATGTCTGCCCATTGATCATAAAAAACATGCCAAGAACCCACCAGCATGTTTCAGATATGAATAAACCCACTTTCAAGCAGTATTGCTAACTAGATAGTTTTTAGGACAGTATGCCAGAATTTTTTGCCCTGTTTGGTTCCAAAACTACTATCATACAAATGAAAAAAAAAAAGAAAAAAAAAAGGAAACTGAACAGAAAGAGACATCCACTTGGGAACAAATAAAACAAACCACAGCATTGATGAGCTTCAGCTTTAAGGAGAATGAGAAGAGTGGTCATTTTGGAGCTGGTTTTTAACCTGTTGCAGGAGGGGTTTATGATTCAGAATCAACCACCATAGTCTCTTACTGAGAAGAGAGCCCCCCACACCCACATTAGGACATCATGGATGCACTATCTATTATGAATGCTATCCCTCCACCCACAGATAGCAACCTAATCATGAATACAGTTTTCCTGATTGATGATGAATATTTTAAAAATGAAAACTGAACTGGGGCTTTAAGTCTATGAACCTGCCTCCTGAAATGATCTGTTACCCCAAAAAGCATAAGCGTCCAGAAGGGACAGTTTAGACAGGAAGCAAATCAGCATCCTGCAAGGTGACCTTCTTACACCACTGTAGTTTAATTTTATTTCTGAAAGGGAAGGAGTCACAATTGTGTTTGGCACAGTATTCTGAGGAAGCCACACTGGCAAGCTTGCTGCCACACTGAAATGAAAAGTAAATGTTAGGTGGCTGTCAAGGACGCATTTGCTACAAGTTTCATGACCCCATCACCCCATGTAACAGCTGTGGGAGCATAGGAGGAGCCATTGATTCTTCTTTTGGGGGTGGGGAGCACCACTGCTCACTTATCAGTGTGCCAGCCCCCACTAACAGCACAGGTAAAGATAGGTTTAAATCAGTAAGAGGAAGGATTATAGGTTCTTTAAAAAAAGAGATACAGGTTATTATTTAAGCTTAGAGAATAACTCAAAGAAATTTTAGACTTTCAAGAATAATGGTAAGCCTTGGAGTGTCATTTGGTTTAAGTGCATCTAAATTTCTTGAAATTTACATCAATAACTTTCTAGACCTTTGAATATTATAGACATAGACAAACAACAGTGGTTAATAGTGAGGGTCTGAAATTAACTGGCATGTACTCAAACCCTTTCTATTCAACCTTTCTGTGACTTGCCAGGAATGTGAAATATTTTTGACCCAGTTTCTGTCTCTGTAAAATGTGGAAAGTTATAGCTCTGACCATTTGGGGTAAAAGACACTTAAGTGTTTTTGATATAATGGCTGACATACATCTCAAAAAGACTATAAAAATTACAGTAAGTTGATGCTAACATATTATAGAATTAGTACAAAATTTTCATTATACAAAAAGGCATAAACAAGGAGCTTAGGTGGTACAGTGGGTTAAGTGTTGGGCTGTTATCCAGAGGTTGATAGTTCAAATTCCTTACGTGGTGCTCTGTCAGTCTATAGGTTAAAAGGCCAATTGTTTGAACAATATATATTTAATAAATGAAGAAATAATTGTTGAGTAAATGGTCAACACTCTTGGCACCAGCAGCCAGGAAATCAAAAAATGTATTGCAATGGGAAAGTCAGCTGTTAGGGACCTCTCTAAAGTACTCAAGAGCAATGGCTTCTCTCTGGAGACCAAGGTGTGCTTGATAAAGGCCATGGTCTTTGCAATCACTTGTTATGCATCAGAGAGTTGGACAATGAC
>NW_006399847.1:5734721-5752509 GCF_000299155.1 Elephantulus edwardii
TTCTGGGGCTTCGTCTGACATACTTTGGACATGTTGTAAGGAGGGACAGACAGGTCCTTGGAGAGGGACATCATGCTTGGGAGGGTGGAGGGACAGCGCAGGAGGGGAAGACCTTCTATGAGGTGGCTCGATTCAGTGACTTGGGTAATTGAGATGGGTGTGTCGGAGGCAATGTTATTGGCACAGGATAGAGCAGGGTTTAGGGCTGTTGTACATAGGGTCGCTATGAGTCGCAAACGACTCGATGGCACATAACAACAACAAAGCAATTGTTATTTCTCTCTAAAATGTATATCGTGTTCTGAACTATCGTGGTATAGAATCTAAAATTGGTAAAAACTAGTCTGCAAATTTCTCCCCTTTATATCTGAGTTCAGCTTATATTAGTATCTTTTTTTCCCTTTGCCAGAAAAACGAGTTAGAAATCACTATGGATGCATATTTAATAGTATGTGAGTTAAATTTATCTTTTGCCTCTTGACAGAAGATATGCTATTTTGTCCCTTTATATCTGATCATTCTGAAGGTACTGATTTGACAGTGGCACATAACAACATTATTCTGAAAATACAAAGGTAAAAGAAAAAGATGGGCCAATAACTTTTTAGTTTGCAGCAGTTAAGGCTTTGTGCACTGGGTTTCATCTTGAGAAAAGCTGATCCTCACTAAGCTACTTTTACATCTGAAAAAAATATAAGCTAGTTGATAAAATATTTTAAAAAATTAAGACAGTCACTAATGATTTTGGAAAACAAAAATGACAGAGCTGAAACATATGTTTAGAAGTCACCCAGTTTGGCTGTGAAAGTGTTTGAGGCATGGAGAACAAAGTAGGCCATGTAAGCAAATGGCATGTTTGTTTGTTTTGGGCTTTTTTAAACTGAATGACCTAAATATAAGAGTCCTCTATATCAACCTGAACTAGAATGCCCAGCTCTTAACACTTTGAATTGAGAGACCACACTGAACAGATGGCCAGAGTGTCATCGGCTCAGCCTTGCTTGAGGGGTGTGGAAGCTGGCAGCTGTTGGGAGTTCAGTGCTGGTCTCAGGGGTCTGCAGTGACAAAGAGACGTATGCACTGGGACCTCCAGCCACAGGTCCACTAGCTTGCAATAATTAACTGCTGTGATTTGTTTTGTCAATGTAATGCAGACATGCCCAGATTAATTCTCATGCACTGACTACAACACAATGGACACCCTGGATTAGGCACAAGATCTGTGTGGTTTGCTGCTGAAGACCTCAGTTTTCAAGAATTTAGAAAAGAATAAAGCTATATTTCTAGAAAAAAATTTATATTAGCTTGATGACTAATGTCACCGACAATGGAAAATATTTATTTCCAGGTTGGAGATGAGGTAGTACAATAAATCAGCTAATATGTAGATAATATTATGTTCTTAGCCTCAAGATGTTCTAGGCCTACCTGGCAAATATGCCCAAGGTGAAAGAAATAGTGATATTAAGGCAGCAATCTCTTAAACTGCATTTCATGTCTGGGTGGATATCTATCTGTCTGTCTGTATGAAAGCTAATAGAAACACCAAGCAGACCTCGGAAATAGCTCTTCACACTAGCACATGCTAAAGCCTGTACCTGTACTGAACCAGAGATACCATCCACATTTTCACCTTCAAATGCCAATAAAAGGTCACATTCCTCTAAGTCTAGATCTTACACAGCCCTGCAGTTTTCCCATGCTCACAGCCACAGTTCAGATAATAACTTGTGAGCTGAGCCAACACTAGATGGGCCTTCTTCACTTTTCTACTGGTGCCTTGAATGTGATTTTTCTTTCTGACTGAATACTGGGAGAATCTGGCATGGCATCTGCCCTCAGACAGCTGAGTGGGTCAGTGTGAGGGAAGGTACAGTGGGCAGGAGTGATGACCACCCAACTCCTCCATGTGCAGCCCCTCCGACTGGTCCCTCCTATCCGGGGGATTGGGGTAGGGTGGTTAGACATCAGTTCAGAGGAGGCACTGCTGACCTCATTGGATGGAGCTGGTGTGGCACACCTCTCAAGTGACCAGCTCTGTGGCATTGGGCTGAGCCGGGCCCTCACACATGTGATAGGGCAGCTCCTGCTTGGCGGGAGGGGGTTGGGGCACAGGCTCCTCTGCTCACAGGTGTTGTGCCTAACCCGGGGCACTGCTGTACACACACACACACACACACACACACCCTCGCACGTTGGTACAAACAATAAATGAGGCTCTGAAAGTAGGACCACTGTTGCAGCCGCCACCTAACATCGTTTTGGACTGAAGCACCGAACACGAGGGGAATGTGCTCTGTGCCGAGGTACACACCTCTTCCTCTGAACTGTCACTCGGCTCATTGTCTAGTGAGGCGCTCAAGGAGGCCGCCTTGGGCTCCAGGTAGCAGAGGCACATAGCCAGAGGGAAGGAGAGAGTGAGGGCATATGGCACTGAGAAGGAGGCGGAGAGCAGAAAGAAAAAGATGAAGAGGAAGCAGGGCACAAGGGACGGGGAGTGGATAGGGAGGAAATGCTGCAAGCGCTGCGGGAGGAGGGTGGATTCAGAGAGGTTGGGGAAAGAGAGGTACCCGTCATCATCTAGAAGAGAAGGAAATGACTCAGGGAGATGCAGCGAGAAGGAAAAGAGGGTTGCCCCTTTGCCGGCTGGCTGTTTGCAGCTAAATGCCACATCTGGGTCTCCTAGAAAAGGCTTCCCTTTGCTGTCCACGTTCAGGGTGGGCTCACCGCGCACCCGCATGGGCTCCTCACAGGGCTGGCAGCCCTCCTTTTCCCTGCATCTCCTGCGGAGCTTTGTGGGAGAGGCAGGGGGGCTCCATGCAGATGGAGGTGACAGGGGACATGAGTCAGCGCTGAGCCTGGGTGACTGATGTGAAAGAGACAGACAGACAGCAGCAAACAGAGGTGTAGAAGGACAAAAAGAAAACTGCAATTAGTTAATTTTCTTATGGCTATCAATATAATACTGCAAAAATAAAAGTTTAGCATAAGGGTTGCTGTTCACCCATTTTCAAGTATTTAAGCCACAGGCCAAAGGTACCACCAATGGCTCCATTTCTTCTGCTACACCATCAGATGGGTTTATTTTTGGTTTCTTCAGGTCTGAACTACACATATTTGTGAGCAGTTTTGAAGCCCACATGTTTCACATAATCCAAAAATTTCTCTTTAGAACAAGAATTCTAGAAGTTGCAGGATTTTAACAAAAAACTCTGACAACGTACAGTCAAGGCTTTCAATAAGTTGCTTCTGAGCTGCTAAAAGATCTGTTACTAGATCAGTTAGATTAAAAGTATCTTTTACCATCTCTGTTACTTCATTCCTTGGTTAATCAAAGTATTTCTGGCCCCATTCCTATCTCACAAACAGATGTGTTCAGAGAATTCAGTGGAACCTGACCTCCATAAAGAATGGAAGTTCCTTGAGCTTCATTTACCCTGTAAATGCAACATGAACTGTACTAAGTGGCTTTAACAAGTCAGCTAGCAAAAGGAATGTTACCTTCTCTAAAATGTTTTACAAGTATTTACTTTGTATTATTTGTAGCCCACATGTAATATTAAAGATAATAATTTTCCAGCCTTCTGGGTTTTTTTGGTTTTTTTAAAGCACATGAACAATCTGCTGGTTATTATCCTGAGTAAAATGATAAAAGCAGACATTCTCAAGAGTGGTCCCTGTGAGCAGAGGCTTCTTTTGGGAGAGAAAGCCTAGCTCCAACTCTGCGTGGACCCTGGCCTTTCCAATGACCAAAGCCACTTTCGGTAGTACAGGAACTGCTCTGATGAAAAGGGAAGGACAAAAATAGGCAAACAGACCCCCAATACAACCTTGACACCTATGAGAAGCAAAGGAGTTCACGAGGACAGAGGGAGCCCAAGGTAAACAGACTTCTTTTGCTTTCAAGGAAGATACGTGTCTGCCTAACAACCTGATAGCATAGAAACTACCCAGCCTGCTCTGCGGCAGCTAGCCAATAACTAGAGGCTGAGGTCAAGAAAATGTATGGAAAATGATATGCTGGGCTTGCCAGAATCTGGAAGTCAATCTTTTCTACTATTAAATAAGCATGTCTTTTTTCACATACTCATGTTTGACATTAAAGTGCATTCTAAGTAAGAACCTGTACAAAGACTCAACTAAGAATCCTGTAAAAGTTATAAGCCATCTTTAGCATGAAGACAATCCTCCTCCAGCAGCGAAAGTCTCCCACACTTGGGGTGACAAGTGGCTGCGGAAATATGTTCTCCTTTCAAGGGAACACAGTTGCCAGTATTTCAACAATTCTTTCTGATTGAAAATAAGTATCCTTTATTTAGTTTGGAGCCCTGATGGGCTAGTGGTAAGGAGTTGCAGTGGCAACCCAAATGCACACAGCTCGAATCGAGGAGTTGCTCTGTGAAAGAAAGATGGCAATCTCCTGTGTGATTTACTGCCTCTGAAAACTAGCAAGAACATAAGCTATGAGTAGGTTCCAACTTGAGGGTACATAACAACAAGAAGAAGAAGTAAGTTTAGTTTTCCAGGTTATCTACTAAAATGGCACTTAAA
Source organism: Elephantulus edwardii (assembly GCF_000299155.1). NCBI lineage: Eukaryota > Metazoa > Chordata > Mammalia > Macroscelidea > Macroscelididae > Elephantulus > Elephantulus edwardii. Next base: position 5,739,273 of record NW_006399847.1, read on the forward strand.
AGACAATTTTGGACTATGGAAAAATCAAGACATGACCACTTTTTTAAGCACAATATCCCAGCCTTCTGAGGAAAATCTGCCTTTTTAGTTTCCTATGGCATAAATGACACAAAGTAGTTTATTGTTACATTTCATATAAACAAATTGGTGTTTTTATTTTTAAAATACAATAAAATGAAACAATATGAGCTATTTTTCATGGAAAATAAAAAATAATTTCCTTTTCTGTGTCACATAATCCTATTTGTACATCCATGGGAACTGGGTGTTGCCACATGTGACTCTTGAGTATAAAAGTGACCCACTTGGTTTTCAGGCATTTTGTCACTTTTCACGTCCTATATAAAAATCTGCCTTAACTGACAAGGAATATTGTCCATTTTAACAGCAAATTTATCCATATATCCCAGCTGTCTTATTATTTTTTTTAAATGGGCCATTTGCGATATTATGAACAGAGAAATTACTTGTTTGTTGGCTGAGCCTTTAAGATGTTTTTCTATAGAATCACAGGTGTAGTGTCTCTGCAACATAAAAAAAAATTGCTGGGCTAGAGAATACTTCTGAATCAAACTTGGGCAAGATTTCAAGGGCTACTCTATGTCTTATTATTATCATGCACCAGCTTCTCTCTTTTGGCTTTTAAATCACTGTTGTGAAAAGCTGACTTGTAATGCTAGATACCAAGATCACTACAAATAAGCAATATCTGTTTAAAAATAATATTTTATGAATACCAAATATAATGGATGAGCAGAACATGAGGATAGATTACTCTCCAAATACTCTCTTTTTACCTGCCTTTGGAACCTTCTCTGTCTTAACATCACTGTTCAAACAGGACTGTGCACAATCTGATAGCCAGGTTACAGGGAATTAAGGAAAGAAAGAGTATTAGTATGTGCAGGCCACAGTAGGAAGGACGCCCAGTGAAGACCGTGAATCTAGGACAACACACCGTTTTGTGGGTAGGAGAATGGGGCCAGAAACAAAACCACTTTGGAAGGTTTTTGAACATGGGTCAAAATGGAAAACTTGTTTTTGGCTAACAAGAATATTTTAAAGATATATATATGTGACAGAAGTTGATAGTCTTACATGCACATTAGTTGGTTTAAAAAAAAATCGAGAAAAGAGTCAGAAGGAAAATGTTGAAACCGATTTCATTTAAAAACTGACACTAGGAATGTGGATAAGCCTGAAGTGAACTATGAATTACGGTGGATCTGAACGCATGCCCTGTTGGAGCCACCGAGCAGCATGAAAAGCCTGGGTGCAGAGGGACAGCTGGGAGGTATACCTTTCCCTCGTGCCGCACAGCCGACACGGGCGTGACCTCCTGGGCCTTTTTCCGCCGGTCCTCCTCCTCATCGTGCTCCTCCTGCGCCTTCTTCTCTGGAGTCACAGTGGTGATGAGGTTGGTTTGAGAGATGCCCTTTGTTGCCGCGTACTGGCCGGTACCAACCTCTGCAGCAGACATAGAATCCTTCATGTATATTTCATGGTTTTCATTCACTGAGGCTAAAAGCAAATACAATTGAAGAGATAAAATCTCAAATCGTTAATCCTGCAGACAGCAAAAACAGTTAACACCAATTAACCTACTACTTGAAAAGGAGAATATGCCAGAACACAATGCCAGGCTTGTCTTGAAAGGGGGTGGGACTCAGCCAGCATGGACCTTCAGCTAAGCACCAGCACAGATGCAGCTTTCTGCGTCACTATCCCAATTTTACTGCTGTAAAATGATGTGAATGCTACCTCTGGAAGCCACTAGAGTGATTTTCAGCATGCGCAGGCTCTCTGCTGTGTCAGACTGGGCCGGGCCACTTCTTACCCCACAGAATAACTGGCTGGGCAAAGACACTGTTAGCCAGCCCCACAACTAACTGTGGTATTTGCAGCAGACAGCTGTTCTAAAATGCTCAGCTTTGAGAAAGCTTTCAAACACCATTCACCAGTAAGTACCAGATAGATTTTTGTTCCTTATTTTATTAGTAATAGCTGAAAGTCTATTATTCCAATGATATAAAAGCCCCATGGTTAATGACAAAAATAACTCTCTTGGCAGAGATTAAAAAATATAAACAAGCAAATCTCAAGTCCACAAATGTTTTCATTTCTACAGTGGTACAAACAGAACCTTATGCTATATCTATGGCCATCCCTAATATTTTAAGTAAATAAACCCAAAGTTGCTAACTTAATTCATGCAAAGCAAAACATGCAGACAAAACGGGGAGACAAAGGTTTTCACCACAGCTAGAATGTCTTAGTGAAACAGAGGCTTAAAAACTTGATCAAGTCTTAAAAATTTGTTACTTGCCATTATAGGCTTTTAGATATGACAAAAGTTTTTAAAATGCATAAGGCAGCCTTTTTAATACACAGTAGCTAGCTGTAGGCAACAACAGAACCTGCATTCCAATTTCAGAAATCTTAAAATATGAATGTACAAAAGATTCTGAAACTTGTCTCTTGCTGTGTACCATCAAGCTGGGACCAACTCATAGCTGACCCTCCAGTAGGTTTTTAGAAGCAGTAAATCGCATGGAAGGAGGAACTGTGTACCTCTGCACTGGCAATGTTAGCTGCCAGAACTCCCTGAAATCTTTAACAGCAGAACCATTTCACTAAGCACTACAGGCTCCTAACTCTGCCATGTACGTCTCCTCATTCTGATAGCAAAGCTCATGCAACAGCACCTGAAGGAGAAGCCTGGCTTTTCTAAGGAAGATGTGATCTTGCAGAAAAGCCATGTTCTGTTCACTAAGCAGCCCCAGTACCCAGTGCAGCAACGTTAGGACACAGACGTGAAGTGGCAGGACCCCCACAGAGTGAAAGACAACACATACTAACATCACTTTTGGTTGGGGAGGGTGGAAGAGACAGCATGAAATTAGTACATTTACTTCACAATTGTCTTCTCCACAGTCATATTAACACATAAGAGGTCATTAGGAAAATAAAACTCACAGCATATGAACATAATAGATGGATAGTTTTTGGGAGAAACTGAGATGTGATGCTATAAAAACACTTTGAACATTTACTTATGGAAATGGATCAAAAACATTGAGTTAGGTTCCCTAAGGGAGAGGAAAGTAAAGGGGACAAAGTAGGAAAGAAAGTTATTGTGCAAACACCATTCATTTATTGCAATCGAGTCAGTTCTGACTTAGCAACATTCTGTCAGGTTGTTGTTGTTGTTAGGTGCCTTCAAGTTGAGTATGACTCATAGCGAACCTCTATCAGGTTACTGAGACTGTAAATTGCAATGAGAGGAGATGGCCCATCTTTCTCTTTTGGAGCCACTGTTGGATTTGAACCACTAGAGAGGCACAGCCTGTGGTGAGCAGTGCAATTCCTTATGACCTAGGCCACCAGAGTGCCCCACAGTGTCAACACAGGCATTTGAGTATCTTAATTCAACTGCAAACCGTCCTAATAGACATTTTATTTTGAAAATTTGGCTCTAAATTAGGTATTCTGAAAAATAACAAACACTCAGAAAACAAAAAATGATAATGAACTTTCAGGGTCAGTCCAAAACCCCTCAAAGAATAATTATGAATAATGTTGTCATGGACCATTGAGTCGTAACCACTTCCAAGATGAGCGGGTTTTCAGAGGCAGTAAATCACAGGAGAGGAGACTGCTCATCTTTCTCCTGCAGAGAAGCTGGTGGACCTGACCCATTTCCCTTTGGGTTGGAAACACAACTCCTTAGCACTAAACTACCAGGGCTCCCTAGTATCAAGATAATTATTACTAAATAAGCAACAAAGATTCTTCTACATAGATTTGCGGCTTTATCCTCATTTTAAAAATGACTGTAATTGAGACCTAATGTAAGCAGTGGCAAAAAAGGTACAAAGAAAATCTAAGGCCCTTGTAACTTTTATTTATCGTTTTGCTTGCTATTAAAATTACATTTGCAAGCTAGAAAATTCTTGTTTTTCACAGGATAATTTAGCCATAAAACAGCTAAATTCCAGGCACCCTGAATGGGGAAACAGTAGCACAGAGACACAAGCTTGACCATGATTCAGTCCATGTATTCAGTACTGAGGTTCTAGATGATAAATCTCAATATAAAAATGGACAGAAAGACAAGACCATCACAAAATAAAACAAAAACCCACTAAAAACTCACTCCTTAACAAGGCTGGTTAATGATATCTCTGTAGGGATCAGTCCTTACTCATCTAGTTCAATATTAGACCTCACAGAGCCCAACCCCCAATACTGAATATTAAGATGACTTATCTAAGAGAATCATTTAGAACCTTTAGCTATTATCTAAGAATCATTCCTATTTACTATTCCACAGGCTGACAAAGGCTGTATTTTATTATTAAACATGTCCTAGAAACATACAAATTTAATCTACAAGCTTTCCTTCTGAAACAAAGCCTAAGACAAACCTAATAACTGGGATTTGACAGCAAGAGAACTAAATTGTATATATGTAGAGCCTGTGATTACTGTATTCGGAATAAGAGCAACTTTATCCATATTCAAGGTGTTGATCTATGAACCCTGTGCTCTTCAGTCCATAAACACCATTACTTTGTGTATTTTTAGATAACTCTTCCAATGACCAATATTAGACTGGCAAAGTCACTGTTTGGTTTTCATGAGCGGAGAGTGTGTTTAAAAGTTTGCCATTAAGCCATAAGCTGATAATTACATTGCCATTAATAATATCCAAAGGGGACAACGTTTCTAGGCAGCTCATGATAATTTCACCTTTACTGAGGTTCACACAGCTTCCATATTCCTGTCTGGACAGCCATGAGGGACCATCGAGGGCCAGTAAGTGAAGCTCACCTCCATCCAAGCTGCGGGACATGGTGTAGCGTTTGCTGGACGAGCGCTCAAAATATGGGGCCGGCCGGTCTATCAACGCGCTGGCTCTTCTCGTCTGCGCTTGTGTTCTGCCACTATAACGGAACTTGGAACCCAAGGTAAGGAATTTCTTTGGAGGTGCTTCTGGTAATAGTAATCTAAAATAACAAAGAAACAAATAATACTACCAAAAAATGAACACAATCAAAGACTAAGTTCACTATTGAGAAGGCTACCCATAGCAACTTTACTATTGACTGAAAGGTTTCTAACAGCCCTGAATGGGAAAGACTTGACCATATGCTTCATAAAACTGGCAGCCAAAAAGGCCTGTGGAGCTCAGCTCTACTCGTTACACCTGGAGCTGCCATGAGGCAGCAGAGACTCACAGACACTGTGTTTTTTGCTTTGTTGTATATAATTCAGAGAGGCAAAGTGCTAAAGGTTTAACTTACAACCTGGATTTTATAAGATGACAATTCACAGATCCTAGGTATGTTATAGAGGGGACAGAGGAGTATAAAGCTAGGAAGATGGGCTCCAAAAAGGAGGAGAGAGTGAAGAACAAGAATATTCTGGTATTATTAAGTACAAATTTTGTGGTCTCGATGTCATGGCACAGTGGTAAGGAATTGTGCTGCTAACACAAAGGCATGTGGAATGAATCTGCCAGGGGCTCTGAGGGAGAAAGGTGGGTAATCTCCTTCGATGTGATTTATTATCTTTGAAAACCTGCTAGAGGGTCAGTTATAGGTTGATTCTAACTTGACTGTATACAACATATGGGTAAAGGAGGCTGGGACACTGAAAAATTCTGAAGCAGTAAGAAAGAATAGGATACCTGGAGTGGACATCTAAGTAAACAATGAGAAGACATTACAGATTATAAAGAAAGGGGAATCTGGCAGATAAGTAAAGACAAATTAAGGAAACTCCTTCACATATACATGTTGTGGTATTTTTTTTTTCTTTTCAGGATTTCAGTCAAGGAATCTGGTGACAATGCACTTGAAAGAACATTTTTTACATTCTTCTTCCAACTAATCTTTCCCCCAATATAATTAGTTCCAATATTTCCAATTTTTCCTTAGGAAAAAACCCAACACAATTTCTGCCTACCTGAAAAAGGTATGATGCTCAACACACACTTTCCATAAGCGCTTGGCAGCTCGATGGTTAGGCAGTTTAAACCCAATTGTGCTTTCAAACTGTTCAAACTGAAAGAAAAAAAATATATATATACATTAAAGAGTAAAGTTTGTAATTATGAATAAAATTGAAGGTTAGCAAACAATTTTCAAAATCAATACAACATACAAGTTTTTACTCTACTTACTATATCCATCAGTATGTACAGAATCCTTATTTAAGGAATAAAGAAATCTTTTGGGTGTTTTCCCAGAATCCTTGTTACAGACATCCACACTATGAACATAATAAATGCTGATGCAGGACAGGGATTTAGGAAAACAAAATGCAAAAGCAGAGGGCATTTGACTGTTTAGACTCAGATGGCAGATCTTAACTTTCTTAGCTTCTTAATGATACTATGTATTCAAGTAGAATATACAGAAATGAACAAAACATTACCAGACATAACCAAACATTCCCAGGAATGGCATTTGTTACAAACGTACTAGTATTTGATGATGCAGTTATCAGACATTGCTGATTTTATGTGCTCCAATATGGATTATCATGCTAAATACTATTACTTCTCTATTTTTGTTGTTGATTGCCACTGAGTCAAGGATGTCTCATAGTGACCTTATGAACAAAAGGCCTGAAGCCTTTCTATTAACTATTGTCATTTAACAAAATTCATAGAGTTTCCAGAGGCATGTTGTTTAGGAGAGGATGCCATTCTTGCTTTCAATATTATACATAAAAACAGAGATTAAGGGAACACATTTTCATATTCTTTAGCATGCATATTTCAGATGATACTCTTATCAGTCAAGGAGTTATCTGTAATCTGCTTCCAAAACATAATTTAATATTATTATGGCAGATGCTTAGTTGATTCCCCCAACCTCCTAAAAGACAGTATACATCAAGCCACCAGAGGGCAATCTTCTTAAACAGCAGAAGTTCTTCAAAGAACACAACCACCAGACTGATAAAATCAACAACAGCAAAAGTAATTTATGTGGCAAACAACTAAGTTGCTTAGTCGTAAGCTCGACTGAAGGGTACATTGTTGTTGTTGTTGTTGTATGTGCCATTGAATTGCTTACAGCTCATAGTGATCCTATGTACAACAGCTCTGAAGCCTGCTCTGTCCTGAGCCAGTCTCACTGACTCCAACATACCAACCTGCATTGCCCTAGTTACCGTATAAATCTATCTCATCTGGGATCTTCTTTTCATGTACTGTCCCTCCACTTTCCAAGCATGATGTCCTTCTCCAAGGACTGGTCCCTCCTGCTCATGTGCCCAAAGTATGCGAGACCTCCATTCCCTGTTTGTTTGGGATGGCGGCTGGACCAGGCAAACCTTACAGGTTGTCCTCAGCAGTTGCCTTCTCTAAAATGAGGAAAGGCAACTTCCTTAATCAGGACCCCCATATGTAGGGCAGCTGTTTTCCAACTGACTCAGTCAATGGACAAACCAGGAGTTCCCTGGAGCTTGACTAAGCTCACTCACTAATTTTATATCTATCATGGACCACATGTGACACAAAATCCAAATTTACAAAGAAGATGAACGTGAAACTAAGTCTGTGCCACAAGAAGCAACCTGAACTTACCTCTAACCTCCTCATTACAGGGAAGACGTGCACCCCTACACTTTCTGAATCTTTACCTTCTTGTTCTTTGTATACATTTCTTCTAACCATTTATCAGCTTTTGTACCACCAATTATTTCTTCTCATTTATTCTGCTCAATTTAGAAATAGAATCATGGAAAAAGTGTAGGGGAAACCTCACATTTTTTCTAGCTTGCTCCACTTGACCCAGAACATCATTTTCTCATTGTTGAAAGTTCATCAAAGAGAAGCCACAAGACACTACCTCTAGTGCTTCACTCTTCTTTATTATAACCTGGAATATGCCCTTAATGCCTACCTTAACCCATTTCTTAAATGCTATACTTCGAAAGAGGCAAGTCCAAAATGTTTTTCTCAGTCCTTTTCCTCCACAGCTTCTCTTTAGCCCATGGCCAGGCCGGGTGACCACGTACCCGGAAACTTGTCTTGTCACTCCCAGTGTTGATGTACCTCTTTTTACCTGTCTGACCATTTTTATTAATCTCCTCTTGCTCCATTTCTCTGCGGCTTATTCCTCCCTCAAACAATGGAAGTAAAAGAGTTGAATTATGGGCCTTGTTTTCTACAACATTACTTCTTCTTCGGGTAATTAATCCCACATCTATTGCCTTGAATAAAAGACATACAGCTGATGATGACTATTTTCAAGATTTGTATTTTATTTTTTTTTTTTTACTATTCAAGAATTAGTGCCCTGAAAATCTCCACAGGAACATATATTCTTTTTTTTCTGACATTTTCTCCCTTTTCTTTGCTTTTCTATAACATCTCTGCCCAATTGTGCATTCAAACCAATAGCCTATGATTATCACAGACTTTCCTTTTTTTATCCAGTTTCCATTCTTTCTCCAAGACTAGTTTTCAGAAATCTCTCAAATTGCTGCTTTCCCACGGTCATGCTCTCCTGTGGGTTTACCACACCACATTATCAACGGGTTATATTCTAATACACAACGTTCCACAGCTCATGACTGACCACTGATTGACTTCTCCAGCTTTCTCTGTTGATTCACCTAACATTATGCTTGCTCCATGACTACAGAATGTGGCTGCATCTGTACCATGGCATTGTAACACTGTTACATAATTCAAAATGTACAAGTCTGTCCTTCTATTAAACATCTCTTGAGTAAAGGAACAAAGTCAGATTTATTCATCTAATACCCAAAACAGCTGCTGGCATTCAACAGGTGCCCACTCAATAAGTGTTTAATGAGTGCAAATGAATATCTACAGGTCACAGATTTCACATGAGATCTTTAAGAAATACTTAATAGCTAATCACAAAATTAAATACTTTGGAGTAAATGTAATCAGAAGCACAAAGGACCCATTCAAAGAATATTACAAAACATTACTATAAGAAACAAAAAGAGCCCTGGAGAAATGGAAGAATATTCCTTGCTCTTGGATAGGAAGACTCAATATTGTGAAAATGACAATACTACCTAAGGCAATTTACATATTCAGTGCAATCCCAATACAAATACCAGTCCCATTCTTCAACGAGATGGAAAAGTCTATCTCCAGTTTCATTTGGAATGGAAAGAAGTCTCAATTAAGCAAAGCACTCCTTAAAAAGAGAAACAAGGTTGGAGGCATTTCATTCCCTGATTTAAAATCCTACTATACTGTCGTAGTGGTCAAGACAGTGTGGTACTAGTACGACAGATAAATGGAACAGAATTGAGAATCCAGAAATCAGCCCATCTACCTATGGTCAACTGATTTTTGACAAGGAGATGAAATCAGTTAAGTAGGGAAATGATAGCCTTTTTAACAAATGGTGTTGGAAAAACTGAAAAACTACCTTCAGAAAACTCAACCAAGATCAACACCTCACTCCTTACACAAAAACCAACTCGGCAAAGAGTGATGGCACACAAGGGCGATGGCGCACAAGGGCAGTTTTATTTGCTGAGGATTGGTGACTTGGTAGCTTAATATGTGGGAAGAGACTGCAACCCCTAACTCTCAGCTCTGCCCAAGGCCAGCACCCCCATCCCTGCCACAGCACCGTGTCCAAGGACACCACCCAACCACCATCTTGCGCCCCCACACTTCTGGCACACCCTGGTGGCCTCACCACAACCCTGCACCCCTGGTGGTGCTCCACGGCCATTAGAGACTCCTTCATGCAGCACAGAAACCTATCAGCAGCCGTGGACAGTAGATTCTGAGTCAGCACACAAAGGCACACTGCAGATCCAGGCATCCTCTGAAGCCACCAATCGAGCTGCTGTGGGACTGATCTGCCATGAGAAAACCTGGTAGGATCCTAATTGGGTTTTCTTGGGCACTGCCGATTGCCTGGGAGAGTACCTAAGGGTGAGCCCACTGGTAGGAATTTGGCTGAGCTCTCTCAAGGCACGCCAACTGCCCAGGAAGGAGTGGACCAGTGATAATTTGGCTGAACTTTTGTGGACACTGCAGACCAGCCAGAGGCGAGTGGGTTGGTGGGAATTTGACTTTGTCTTGTCGAGTCCCCTTGGACCCAGGAGCCTTCCTGGGCAGGGGCCACTGTGCAAGGGCAATTGCATGAACACTCCTGGACAGGGACCAGTCAATGAAAACCACTGGGTGGGAGACAGACAGCTGGAATTTTAATAGGGACCCCAACTGTAAGCACACCCAGACAACTGCGGCCTGAGTGAGGTCCCCCAAGTCATTGACCTGCCTTTGTGATCGCCCCAACCACTTGCATTCCCTACCCCATTTGGCTCCACACCTGTGTCTACACGTCTGGTTTATCAACCTGCCTTTAATCCGGAGCACAGTGATCTGTCTTACCTATAAGAGGCTGCTCTCACAGGCTCTGAACTGACATTTCCTTGGAGTCAGATGTTCAGAGAAAAACACAAGTGGGATAGCTACCCAACTGAGCATTATCTTCAGATCAAGAACATTCAATGTCTTGAAGAAAGAAAGCTGTCCCACACAATTCACAAGCACAAAGCAAGATATCACCCCCAAAGGATGACACAGTATCGATGGATTTCCTGAAGGCAGAAAGTCTGATGGAACTTTCTGACACAGAATTTTAAAGAACAATGATTGAATATTTTCAATGGATGAAAGACAAACTTGAAGAATTACAGGACACTACAAGCAAAAACCAGGAGGAACTAAAAAAAACACAAAACACAGTCCAGAACAATGTGGAGAAAACAAACGAGGTATTAGTGGCAATGGAAAAACAAGAAAACACTATCCAAAATATGAGGTCCAATGTTTCAAATGCTGTCAACATGATGGAGGGACACATGAGCAGAGTTGAAGAGATGGAACACAGAACCAGTGAAATAGAAGACAAAATTGTCGCCACTGATCTGCTAGAGCAAACAGCAGACTCAAAAAGGAAGGAAAAAGAAGAAAACCTAAGAATAATGTGGGACACCATCAAGAGAAATAACATGCGCATCATTGGAATCCCAGAACAGGAAGAAGCAAGTAAAGGCACGGAAAAAGTTGTGGAACAATTACTAGAGGAAAACTTCCCAGGCATAATGAGGAATGAGAGAATATATATACAAGAATCTCAACAAACACCACATAGACTAGCCCCAAAAAGAAAAACATCAAGGCATATCATAGTTAAATTTGCCAGAACCAAAGATAAGGAGAGAATCCTTAAAGCAGCAAGGGAGAAACAAAGAGTAACCTATAAAGGAGAACAGGTAAGATTAAGTGCTGATTTCTCAAAAGAACCATGCAAGCAAGAGGAGAGTGGAAGGATATATAGAAAACACTCGAAGAACACAACTGTCAACCAAGAATACTGTACGCAGCAAAATTATTCATCAAATATAAAGGAGAGATCAAGATATTCCCAGAAAAGCAGAACCTAAGAGAGTTTGTACAACCAAGACCAGCACTGCAGGAAAGACTCAGAGATGTCCTTCTTGCAGAGATACCACAGAAATCATCATGGACCAAAGTAACTAGCAACAACACCAAAAAGAACTCAACACAGTGATAGCAATAAAACCTTGCCTCAATAATCAAACTGAATGTAAAGGGCTTACATGCACCACTGAAGAGAAAAAGAGTAGCAGACTGGATAAAAAACCAAAATCCATCAATACGTTGTCTACAAGAGACACATCTGAAAAATGAAGATAAAGACAGACTAAAAATAAAAGGGTGGGGGAAAATATACCAAGCAAGCAGCAACCAGAAAAAAGCAGGAGTAGCAATATTAATCTCTGATAAAATAAATATCAATGTAAAAACCATCACAAAGGACAAGGAAGGTCACTACACAATGCTGAGAGGGTCAATAGAACAATAGAACATAACAATAATAAATATCAATGCACCAAATGAAAGACCTGCAAACTACATAAAACAAACATTAACAAAACTGAAAAGGAAATAGACAACACTACTATAATACTTGGAGATTTCAATACACCCCTCTCAAGAAAAGACAGAACTACCAGAAAGAAACTCAACAAAGATACTGAAGAATTAAACAATACAATAAACCAACTTGACCTCTTAGGCTAATGCACCCCCCAAAAATACAGTATACCTTCTTCTCCAATGTACATCGAACATTCTCCAGAATAGATCACATTCTAGGACACAAGGCAAGCGTTAATAAATTAAAAAACATAGAAATAATACAAAGTATCTTTTCAGACCATAATGCTACAAAATTAAAATTAATAATAAGACGATAAAGGAGGGGAAAAAAACACATGCATTTGGAAGCTGAACAACTCCTTGCTTGAACAAGACTGGGTACAAGAAGAAATAAAAAATGAAAAAGTTTCTGGAAACAAATGACAATGAGAACACCACTTACTAAAACCTCTGGGAAACAGCCAAAGCAGTAATCAGAGGTCAATTTATAGCAACGAGCAAAGAGATCAAAAGGCAAGAAAAATTGACCATTGACTCCCTAACTCAACATCTTCAGCAAACTGAAAAAGAGCAGCAAGAAAACCCGACACCCTCTAAAAAACCCGAAATTATAAAAATTAGAGCAGATATAAATGAAATAGAAAACCAAAAAACAATTGAAACTACCAGCAAAACTAGGAGTTGGTTCTTTGAAAAGGTCAATAAAACCATTAGCAAAATTCACAAAGGAAAAGAAAGAAAAAACACAAATAATGCGATTAAGAGATGGAGTCTTATGAAAAATTATGTTGTTGTTGTTGTTATGTGCCATCGAGTCGTTTGTGACTCATAGCGACCTGATGCACAACAGACCTAAACCCTGCTCTATCCTGTACCAACCGCACTGCCTCTGACACACCCATCCTGATTACCCCAGTCACCAAATCAATCCATCTCATAGAGGGTCTTCCCCTCCTGCGCTGTCCCTCCACCCTCCCAAGCATGATGACCCTCTCCAAGGACCCGTCCCTCCTGGCAACATGTCCAAAGTATGTCTGACGAAGTCCCAGAATCATTGCCTCCAAGGAGTAGCTTGGTTTAATCCTCTCCAAGATGAATCTGTTTATTTTCCTGGCAGTCCATGATACATTCAGTATTCTTCTCCAGCACCACAGCTCAAAAGCATCCAATCTCCTTCTGTCCTCCCTAGTCATTGTCCAACTCTCTGATGCATAACAAGTGATTGCAAAGACCATGGCCTGTATCAGG
>NW_006399847.1:5754937-5756376 GCF_000299155.1 Elephantulus edwardii
ACCAAAAAAAGCTCTGGACCAAATGGTTTTACAAGTGAAGTTTATCAAACATTCAAAGAAGAATTGTCACCAATTCTACATAAACTATTTCAGGAAAAGAGAAATACGGAATTCTCCCAGATTCATTCTATGAAGCAAACATATCCTTGATACCAAAGCCAGGAAAGGACACCCCAAAAAGAAAACTATAGGCCAGTATCTCTTATGAACATAGATGCAAAAATACTGAATAACATACTGGCCAATAGAATTCAAGGATACATCAAAGAAATAATCCATCATGACCAAGTGGGATTTATAACAGGTGTGCAAGGATGGTTCAACATAAGAAAAACAACTAATGTAATTTATCACATTAACAAAGCAAAGAAAAAGAACCACATGATTTTATCAATTGATGCAGAAAAGGCCTTTGACAAAATCCAACACCCTTTCCTGCTTAAAACACTCAACGAAATAGGATTAGAGGGGAATTTTTTCAACACAGTAAAAAAGTAATTATGCAAGCCCCTCCCTCCCCGCCCTGAGAGCCAACATTGTTCTCAATGGAGAGAGGTTAAAGGCATTCCCTTTAAAAACAGGAACTAGGCAAGGATGCCCACTCTCACCTCTCTTATTCAATATTATATTGGAAGTCTTAGTGAGGGCAATAAGACAAGAGAAGGAAATAAGAGGTATTCAAATTGGCAAAGAGGAGGTAAAATTATTTCTCTATGCAGATGATATGACAGTATACCTAGAAAACCTTAAAGACTCAGCCAGAAAACTATTGGACGTAGTTGACCAATTCACCAAAGTAGCAGGATATAAGATCAACATATAAAAATCAGTTGGATTTCTCTTCAGTGACAAAGAGAATACAGAGCTTGAACTAAGAAAAAATAAATACCCTTCACAATTGCAAATCACAAGATTAAATACTTGGGAGTAAATCTAACCAGAAACACAAAGGATCTATTCAAAGAAAATTACAAAACATTACTACAAGAAACAAAAAGAGACCTGGAGAAGTGGAAGAATATCCCTGGCTCATGTACAGGAAGACTCAAGATTGTGAAAATGCCAATACTACCAAAGGCAATTTACACGTTCAATGCAATCCCAATAAAAATACCAATCCTATTCTTTAAGGAGATGGAAAAGGTAATCTCAAGTTTCATTTGGAATGGAAAGAAGCCCTAAATAAGCAAAGCACTCTTTAAAAATAGAAAAAAGGTAGGAGGCATCTCACTCCCCGATCTCAAGTCCTCCTACACTGCCGTGGTGGTTAAGATATCATGGTACTGGTACAATGACAGACACATAGGATCAATGGAATAGAATTGAGAACCCAGAAATCAGCCCATCTATGTATGGTCAACTGATTTTTGACAAGGAGGTGAAATCAGTTAAGTGGGGAAATGATAACCTTTTTAACAAATGGTTTTGGCAAAATTGGA
>NW_006399847.1:5757351-5759451 GCF_000299155.1 Elephantulus edwardii
TATTGCATGGTGCCACTGCTGTAAAATGGGACTGATATCAGGGTTGGGGTAAGACTGAGAAAAACTGGATAAATTGTGTATACTGCACTGAAACAGATGAAGGTGAGAATAATTTAAAAGCACTGTATGATAGGGTATTATGGTTATCAGAAGAGTCCAAATTAAAATTGCATAGTGGAATGTACTTGGGCGGTGGGAGGGGCGCCGGGGGATTGTGTACCAGGAAGAGAGTGTTTATTTTACTTTTCAAAGAGAGGAGCGAAGTGGGGTGGGAGGGAGGCCTGGGTGGGGAGAAAAGTGCAGCAATGAATGAATGGAAATCCAAATTCTCTGTAAATGTTCATTAAAATTATTTTAAAAAATAAAAAAACAAAACCAACAAAACAAAGAAAAACCAACTCAAGGGGGATGGATCATGGACCTAGGACTAAAACTAAGGACTATAAACTTCATTAAAGAAAAGCTTGGAGAACTCTAGAAGTACTAATCCACAACATAAACAGTCTTCCAAGTATCCTGAAAATCTACAACCAGGAGAGTATAAAATAGATGAATGGGACCTTCTAAGAATCAAATCCGTATGCACATCCAAAACCTCAAACAGGGTAAAAAGGGAAGCCACAAATTGGGGAAAAGTATGTGGAATGACATGTCAGATAAGTGACTTATATCTAGAATTTATAAAATATTCGAGTACCACAACAAGATAAAGGTAAACAACCCAATTGAAAAATGGCACATATGATATGAACAGACACTTCACTTCACCAAAGAAGACATTAAAACGGCCAACACATGAATAAATGTTCAAAATCCCTAGCTATAAAAGACATGCAAATCAAAACAACTATGAGATATCATCTCACCCCAGTAAGAATAACAAAATTTAACACAACAGCAATCAAAATGCTGGCGAGGTTGTGAAGAAACTGGAACCCTTATTCACTGTTGGTGAGAGTGTAAAGTGGTGCAAACACTATGGAAGGCAGTATGGTGCCTTCTCAAAAAATTGCAAATAGAAATATCATTTGACCCTGCAAGTCCACTACTAGGAATATGCCCCAAAGAAACTATAACCGCCACCGAAGCAGATATATGCACACCCATGTTTCTCGCAACTTTGTTCACAATAGCAAAGAGTTGGAAACGATCTAAGTGCCCATCAACAAACAAATGGATAGAGAAGCTGTGGTATAGTCATACAATGGAATACTATGCTGCTTCGAAACACAAAGAACTAATAAAATATTACACAAAATGAGTGACCCTGGAGGACATTATGCGGAGTGAAATATCTCAGTCTTGAAAGGATAAATACTGCATACTGCCACTGTTGTAAAACAGGACTGACATCGGGGTTGGGAGGAGACCGAGAAAGAGGGGATAAATTATGTATACTGCATAAACAGGTGAGGGGGAGAACTCTTTAAAAGGGATATATGATTACATATTATTGTCATGACATGAGTTCAGAATGAAGGTTGCATAGTGGAGGGGATTTGGGGGCAGGGATTGTATAACAAAGAAAGAATTTGTCTTTTACTTTTCAAAGAGTGAACTGAGGGGGAGGTGTGGGCAGGGATAAAAGTTCAACAATGAATGAGTGGAAATCCAAAGTCTCTGTAAACTTTCATTAAAATTAATAATAATAAAAAAAGGGGGGATCAACCAACTGCAAATATAAACTACAGTAATTTCAAATGTTTGTATAGTAATTTAATTGATTATATTAAAATATAAGTATGCTTTACATATATATGTGTGTATACATATAATTACTCACTTTCTATTCTGATTTTGATTACATTTTATACCAAGACACTATTGGGAATGTAGATTAGAAGGTGAGGTATTAAATTATGTTGAACCAGAAAATGTTTAGAGAAACAAATGAGCCAGAATCTTACAGTTCGGACTGTTACCATTACATTAGTCATACAAACCAGAAACTTAAGAGATCTGTCCTCTCTAGCACGCTGACAACAACCAATATTTACCGTCTCTTATTACAACTCCCTGTGTACAACAGAACAGATGTAGATAACAGAAAGGGCAACTGAGGCTGAGCTTTCAAGTATGGAAATACAAAGGAAGAGGAAC